>NW_024720811.1:2310404-2460404 GCF_018991925.1 Homarus americanus | reverse complement strand
AGCCAGGCGGAGGACCCACAAAACAGGACCAGGGGGAGGAGGGAGAGGGGAGGAGAGGGAGAAGGAGGGGAGAGGGAGGAGGGAGAGGAGGAGGGAGAGGGGAGGAGAGGAGAGGGGGGGAATTTTAAATACGCTCATACGTTTGCGTTTTATCTCGTAACAGAAGATGAGAGAACGCCGTTAATTACGCTACAGCCGCCGAGTCATTTTTACGCGCATTTGTTCAGTGCACGTACAACACCATTTCATGGGGAGCAAAGTGTGAGGGAGTTAAAGAGGGGTAAGTTCAGAGGGGTGTTAACGAGGGAGAAAGAGGGAAGTTAAAGAGGTGTTAAAGAGGGGAGTTAAAGAGGGGGTTAAAGAGGGGTGCAAAGAGGGGAGTTAAGAAAAGAGGGGGAGTTAAAGAGGGATGTTAAAGAGGGGAGTTAAAGAGGGAAAGAGGGGAGTTAAGAGGGGATTAGAGGGGAAGAAGAGGAGTGTTAACGAGGGTTAAAGAGGTAAGAAGAGGGGTAAGAAGAGGGGAGTTAAAGAGGAGGGAGACCAACATTGTGGGAGGGAGGGAGGCTGGGCAGGTCGGTGAGGGAGGTGGATAACGAGGCCCAGAACGAAGTTATCACCACTAATGTTTTACCTCACGGCTAAACACGTCAAGTTGGTGGTGGTGGTGGTGGTGGAATAGGTGGTGGTGGAATAGGTGGTGGTGGTGGTGTGGTGGTGGTGGTGAATGTGCTCCCCATCCCCTCTCTCTCTCTCCCTCTCGTTTCCCCTACTCCACCCACTCATCTCTTCCCCACCCATCCCATCCATCCCTCCCCTTCCCCACCAACCCCTCCCCCACCCACCCTATCAGCCACTCTACTCAACGTTCCTGTGGGATAGCCTTGTCTTGCCTCCAGAAATGTCTCTCTCTCTCTCTCTCTCTCTCAGCATGTTGTGTCTAAGTTTGGCGACGCTCTTCAGGCCGGTCTACCATAAGATTCTGAACACGTGTGTCTCATCAAGTTTTAAAAATGGATATGTGATAAAAGAAGAAATTTGTAGAGCTTATCAAGAGAGAGAGAGAGAGAGAGAGAGAGAGAGAGAGAGATACAGACATTTTAGTGATTTATTCTGCTGCTGGTTGCATTAATTCTATCAATTTATTCACATACTACTTTCCCTGGATGTAAACATAAGGTGTTCGAGAAGAAACTGCCTCTCTCTCTCTCTCTCTCTCTCTCTCTCTCTCTCTCTCTCTCTCTCTCTCTCTAGTGTGTCCTCGGTGGTGTGCCAGACAGAAGAAATAAAGAACAGGAAGTAGTCATGGTGGTGATGGCGGCGACATAACAGGATGGGAGGTTGTTATGGTGTTGGCGCCGGGCAGAAAGATGAGTGGATGAAGTCTTCCCCAAACGGCTAAAGTTTAGGATAGTATGCTCACTAGTTATGCTCACCAGTTAATCTCACCAGTTATGCTCACTAATTATGCTCACCAGTTATGCTGACCAGTTAATTTCATCAGTTATGTTCACCAGTTATGCTCATCAGTTATGCTCACCAGTTATGCTTACCAGTTAATCTCACCAGTTATGCTGACCAGTTAATCTCATCAGTTATGCTCACCAGTTAGGCTCACCAGTTATGCTCACCAGTTATGCTTACTAGTTAATCTCACCAGATATGCTCACCAGCTATGCTCACCAGTTAAAGTGTAGTAAGTTAGGTCAAGTTAGAACTAGCGGTTAGGTTAGGTTAGGTTATTTATCACCTAAGTTTGGCATGACACTAAGTCCTTATTACTGAATAGGGTATATTGACCCTAAGTCTTCCTTGATCGAGAGGTTATAACAATTAACGTTAGAGAGGCGAGTTTCCTGGCCGACCACCAAAATACTGAGAGAGAGAGAGAGAGAGAGAGAGGAAGAGAGAGAGAGAAGACGAGCCCTCTCACCTTCATAACCTGGCCTCATTAACCTCACCTCAACACTCCTACCTTTCATCCTTTACCTTTCCTTCCTGTTTTCTCTCTCCACCTTTATTAACACAGTTCATTTTTCTTTCTATCCTTCTTCCTCATTTACTTTTATTTTCTTCTTTGTTATCTTTCATTTTCTCTATCTATCTATTTATCTGACACCTGATTATCATTCGTTTAGTAAATTTTGACCTTGGTCTTGTAAGTGAATGGTGACCACAACCTCCTGG
This sequence comes from Homarus americanus, assembly GCF_018991925.1. Taxonomy (NCBI): domain Eukaryota; kingdom Metazoa; phylum Arthropoda; class Malacostraca; order Decapoda; family Nephropidae; genus Homarus; species Homarus americanus. The sequence goes on along the minus strand of NW_024720811.1, from coordinate 2,458,220 downwards.
GACAAATAACAACCGCCTAGGAAAAACAACTACAGCCTCCTAGGACAAACAACTACAACCTCCTAGAGAAAAAAATAGCCACAACCACCAAGTAATAACCACAACCTTGCACACAACACCCACATAGTGCTCAGCCTTCAGGTAAACAGAGACCTTGGAGGGGCTTACACAGGAAAAGGCGAGACACACTGAACTGCTGTCTCTCACTATATACATGGAATCAATAGCTCTTACAATGTCTCTCTGTCTCTCCCAAACACTCGGCCTCTTTTTAAAGGTGTGAGAGAGACGGCGTGAGGAAGACACATTCACCCACACACACACACGCACACACATAGACACACACACGCACACACATAGACACACACACACACACACTCTCTCTCTCTCTTTTACGTAATACAAACTCTTCCTCTTCTATCAGGCAACTCGCGTGTTATAAATACCTCCTTGGGGGACACAGCATCATCACCATTACACTCACCATACACCATTCATCTCTTCCCCTTCATTATCACCACACTCACCATACACCGTCTGACGTCATATATATGTACCGGGTTACAGTGGTTCATGTACCGGGCCACTGAACCAAATATCTGGCCACTGCGGATCATTAAGTGGTGGGTGTAGGTCCCGCCCCCCCCTCTACCTGTCACAATAATGCTGGGCCTTAATTAATTACCCTCACACGTCTCTTAGCACCCGTTCTGACCTGCTGTTACGACCTGCTGACCTCCCCCCTGTAACCTTTGACCTCCCCCCTGTAATCTGTGACCCTTGACCCCCTTCCCCTTGTGGCCCTTGACCCCCTCCCCCTGTTGCCCTTGACCGCCTCCCGCTGTGACCTTTGACGCCCTTCCCCCCTGTGATTCTTGACTTCCCCCCTGTAACCCTTGAACCCCTCCCGTGACCCTTAAACCTGCTCCAATTATAACCACAATGTACTAATTCTCACCTGAGTTATTGTTGTTACCTGTGAGTGTCTAATTAGGACCTACTGGTGGTGGTGGTTGCCAAGTGTACCTGATGAGCTTGTTCGTCTGGTACTTGAGTGCTTATTAATATACCTGGTACCTGGGTGCTTGTGCTTGTATGTCTGGTACTAATGTGCTTGTATACGCCTGGTATTTACCTAGTGACTGGTTGTCGTGTCTACCTAGTGCCGGGAGAGACATAGAAACATAAACAGGTGTGAGGTGAGGGACACTATGGCACCCCCTTGTTTATACAGTGAGTGCCACGTGTGGTACCCTGTTTACACCATACGTCTGGCCGTCCATCCTACCTGTGGCACTACCATGGCATTGTCTTGTTTACCTAAAGGCGGCCGGAAGGTGTTCAGGGTGAGTTTTTGCGACTTTGTTTGTGAACTTTGTCTATGAAGTTTAACTGTACTTCTGTGAACTATGTGTGTGTGTGTGTGTGTGTGTGTGTGTGTGTGTGTGTGTGTGTGAAATTCGTCTGTGAAATGTGCTCTTGGGTTTTGTCTGTGATGGTGTGTCTGTGAAGTTTGTTAATTAGTAACTTCTGTCTTGAGGTTTATTTATCAGAAATTGTCGGTGACACACACACACACACACACACACACGAGAGAGAGAGAGAGAGAGAGAGAGAGAGAGAGAGAGAGAGAGAGAGGGGATAATGTCCGCTCGTTCACTGCTTAGATAAAAAGGTTAATTCCTTTCTACTAATGGTTGATTGTCTAAGTCAGATAGGTTCAGTTAACTGGTTAAAGCTCTTGGTTCATCGGTTCATATGACGACCAAGTTGTTTAGTTCTGAATGGTTGTGGTTTACTGGTTCATATTGTGGTTCAGTGGTTCGTGGCCACCAGGTTTATTTTCAGTGGTTCATCGTGTGGTTCGTGACTACCAGTTGTCTACCTCAAATGGCTAAATTTAGTGTTTAATTCTGTTGGTTCACTAATATTTGTCTTGTGCTTCTGATTGTAAAGCTTTGCGGGTACTCACTGGTTCACTACAACTCTTTGTCACGTTCATTTGACGAGGTTCATATTTTGGTTCAAGACTCAAACTAAAGATTCCAGAGGTTATGTTCCTACTTTACTACCTCCAAGTTAAAAAAGGTTCGTTGGTTCGTAACACTTACTCGGAATTTTGCACCATTAATTTACCGCTTGTCAATACCAGAAGTTCACCTTACATTACTGTTTCATTCCAGTGCCCGAAGCGAAATGGCTCATTGTTCAATTAAACTCTTCTGTTTCCTTCGATGCGTCTAATCACTGATCCACTTTGTTCATTTCAGTGATTCGGTTGCCATTACCACTTGTTTATGCGTTCGATCAATGCTTTAAGAGTATCGTGATCTGATTCACTAATTGCTGTCATCTGTCCATCTCTTTACGGCAAATATTCATCCACTCACACCAATGATTCATATCAAGGTTTCACTGTGTTATACCTGAGATTCACGGCTTCATATTAATGTTTATCACCGCTACAACCATAATTCAGTGTATTTTAATGATATTTCACTGTAGCGTTGTCTTAAAACCTGTTACTCCTTACAAACAGTTGATTCAATGCCTGTCACCCCAGTTTGTCCTTATCCCTGGCAGTTCTCTACACCACAACTGTCCGACCCGTCACACCGGTACACTATCATCACCGAGACTCTGCACCACCACTACCCAGTATTTACGCCAGCTACACACTTGGGTAACACTGCAGCTACAATAAGCCTACCTCGTGTGCTGTGTGACGTATTGTTCTAACTCTTGGGGCAAATTTCCCTAAAGGTCATATTACGTTTTCTTGCTCATTAGCGGCGGCCATTCGTTATGCGGAGACACGGGTCGAGGGCCAAGCAGCGTGTAATACAGATGGTCCTTAAGGGGAGGGGAAGGTCTCGCTTGGTGATGCTGGACTGCAGTAACGCCCCAACTTGAGCTAGAGAGCTTTACTGCAGAGCCTTGTCCTATGTCTGCAACTGTGGTAAACTATCATATAAATCACTACTTGTCTTTGTTATGATAATGGCAACCTTTGATTTGTAACTTATAGTCCAATGGCGGTGAAATACTTAACAGATTATTTGGTATCTATTATATTACACGAACCTGTTATTGGTCTTGAGGGAATAAGACAGCAGAAGGGAGGAGACTCACACACACACACACATCCTTCACCACCGAAGGGTCAAGACGTACCTGGCGCTCCTCCGGGAGCAGCCACGTCAACTGTTATGTTGGCCCATACCAACTTCCTCCCCTGAACCCTCCTCCCCACCGGAATATCAACAAGTTCTCGCCAGAAGTTACAATTTCATTTAGGAAAGGAATGGAACCAGTGTTGAACAGAGGTGAACAGTGGTGAACAGTGCTTAAGTCAGTGAGAACAACTCAACAGTAACAGCTGAGTCGTACCCAAATTAACCTTCACACAGTGAGGTCCCAGATACCCAGTGATAACTGCCCGTGAGACCCAACAATAATAATAATAATAATAATAATAATAATAATTAACGGTTTATTGAAAGAGGATGGCAGCCGGAAGGCTGAAAATATACAATTACATAATTGGGGAATGGGATCTTGATTTACAAATGATGTACAAGTAACATAAGTGATACAAATATGATATATAATATTTAGGTGTTGACAACAACAACAACAACCAGCGATGTGTTAATCCGTCCACGACAGGAAGGCCTGGGACTACAACCTCACTCATATAACACCATCTGTGAGGGAGTTACTACACTACGTGTCTGCTGTTCAATACCTCATCACACAAGACTTACGTGACCTCCACTGTAAACATTAATCTGTATGTTCACTGTATTTTCCTTTACCTTTCTCTAATGAAGGCTTTTGTTAAACCACCAATGTATGTAATAAGTCATTTATGTCCAATGTATATTTTCATCCTTTGGGCTGCAGAACTTTTTCAATAAACCGTTAATTATTATTATTATTATTATTATTATTACACACAGACTCACTCCCTCGACACACTTGACCTCACCCGTCACTAGTCCTTACTGAGTGTTGCTGGATATTGTACGAGTTACCTCAATTGATAATGAAATATGGAATAACAGTGTAGTTTAATATATTCTCTGGTGCAGCGAAGAGGAAAGCCCTGGACCTGTGTGTGTGTGTGTGTGTGTCTGTGTGTGTGTGTGTGTGTGTGTGTGTGTGTGTGTGTTTTCCTCTACAAGAACACAAACACGAGAATTGGATTAACAATGGTTTTCCGTCGGTGGCAGACAGTGCAGTTGTTGCTTGCTGTAGGTGGGAGACGATGAGGACGAGGAGGTTCTACTACTACACACACACAGGAAGAAGACTCGATCTATACCCACTTCTCCACCACCACCACACCACCGCCACCACCACACCACCACCACCACACCACCACCACCACCACCACAATACTCCACAACTGATTGTCTGCCACATTTTCTCCCCAACATAATTTTTTCCCCTGGTGGCCGACGTTCCCATTACGACTTTTGTTTCACTTTACCTATATTTTTTCCCTTTAAATTTCCCTGTTTGTTTACCTTCCACACTCCATCCTACCATCAGTGTCTCGAGGCAAATAAACTCTTTTTCACCTTTTAAGTATATCAACCTCACAACCTAAACTACTTAACACTTAAATGTGACTTAATACACTTGGAAGGTGTTGTTAAAGAGGCCATCCACCACCGGGAGGAATTTATAAGTGTGAACAAGGCGCTAAGAGACACCTAGAGGTAAATAGCTTCAACCTCAGACTCGACGAAATATTCCTGGCGGATTTCAAGTCGTCATCATGGATTGAGTCAGTGATGCGTCGTGGATTAAACTTTCAAGTACTCTTATAGTCGAGATCCATCCTCCACCCTCCTACTCCACCTGTTCCTTCCCTCCTCCACCTCCATCCACCTTTTGTCACTTCTTCCTCCACCCAACTACTCCAATTCCTGTCACTTCCTGCCTCTTCCTCCTCCTCCTCCTTATCCTACTTATTCTGTCTCTTCCTCCACCTCCACCCACCTCCTGTCTCTTCCTCCACCTCCACCCACCTCCTGTCTCTTCCCCCTCCCCCTGCCTCCCCATGGGTGATAGACTTCACCCTGGCAGAAGTGTCATAAGGGTGATAGGACCTCCCCCTCACCCTGGCAGTAGTGTCATAAGGGTGATAGACCTCCCCCTCACCCTGGCAGTAGTGTCATAAGGGTGATAGACTCCCCTCACCCTGGCAGTAGTGTCATAAGGGTGATAGACCTCCCTCCTGGCAAAGACCCCTCACCCTGGCAGTAGTGTCATAAGGGTGATAGACCTCCCCCTCACCCTGGCAGTAGTGGTGTGAGAGGACCCCTTCCCTTATACACCACTGCCAACAAACTTTGGTCATAGTAACAGCTGAAAACTCTGGGCGGAGGAATACACCAACCTGACTACTGACGGACAGACGGACAAGAGAAATAACAGACGGGTAATAGACAGGTAACAGGAGTTTGTTCATCAGACAGGTAACAGACGGGTAACAGGAGTATTTTTGTGTTCGTGTGTTTTCTCTGTCTTTAGAGCAACGCCAGCCAGTATGTTGGCTGACAGTATGTGGGCTGACGGTGAGTGGGCTGACGGTGTGTGGGCTGACGGTGTGTGGGCTGACGGTGAGTGGGCTGACGGTGTGTGGCTGACGGTGAGTGGGCTGATGGTGTGTGGGCTGACGGTGTGTGGGCTGACGGTGAGTGGGCTGACGGTGTGTGGGCTGACGGTGAGTGGGTTGACGGTGTGTGTGAGCTGAAGGTGTGGGCTGACGGTGAGTGGGCTGACGGTGAGTGGGCTGACGGTGAGTGGGCTGACGGTGAAGGAGTTTGATCCTCACAACCTGCACCTGACAGACGGCTCAACGTATATCACACACACACACACACACACACACACACACACACACACACACACACACACACACACACACACACACACACACACACAACACTGGTAATTAGTGAGCTAACCTAAGTACAGATCAACAATTACTGACCTCAACCAACTCACATCCCACATCACTACTACGCTCACCCAACTAACAACGTGGGTGATTACTGAGCACATCCAACTAACACTAAATCTGATGTCATTAATGTCTAATAATTCTGATAACTTTAAGTGTAATTCAAGTGGGTTATTTTTCTTTGTGTTATCATTAGTTATCTTTTAATTACCTCTGATATATGCAATTAGGTGTTAATACGTGTTGAGAACAGGGGACAGTCGAGGCCAGTGTACCGATGGGATGGGTGGGTGGGAGGAGGGGGAAAGAGAGGAGGAGGGGATAAAGGGACGGGAGGAAGGAAGGGAGGAGGAGGAGGAAAGGGGGAGGGGAAAAGGGAGAGGAGGGAAGGCAGTAGGAGGAGCAGGGGAAGGAAACAGGGAGAAAGATAACTTGTTCCAGAATACATCTTTAAGTCAAACAGAACCGAAGGTGGAAACGTGAAATTGCAAGGTGTTAAAAGTTAAACCTGGGACTTAAGGATCGATTGGGGTCCAAAAAATCAAACTGGAACCCCAAAAATAAACTGGAAACACCAAAATCAAACTGGAAACACTAAAAAATCAAACTGGAAACCCCAAAATTTACTGGAAACCCCAAAATCAAACTGGAAACACAAAAATCAAACTGTAGGTCGAGAAATGAGAGTGACGACTGAGATCCTCCTCTGCGTCAATCAGCAGAAGGCGATGAAGGTCCATAATTAACGAGAATGATTTAGGCGCCGGCAGCGTTGTATCTCCGGCTCACACACACACACACACACACACTTGCGTTCGATACTCAAGGGAGAAGAGGTCGTCCTTGATGGTACTCGTCTGCCAGCAACTGACTTAGTACTCCACACCTCCAGTAGATGCTTCGTGGAGGCTTCTTATTATTTATTTTTATTTATTTTGGGAAGTTTGGGGCTGGGATGGAGTAGGTTGAGGTGGGGGTGGTGGTAGGGGTTAAGGATCAACTGGAGTGCTTCAATGATTCACTTATGTGCTTCTAAGTTTTGTTTCTAGGAGTTTCGTTTTTTCAGGTGCTTCAGAGGGAGCAACTGGTGAAACATTAACCATACTATTCAACAATGTTACTTTGAAGCTTCGAGACATCTTCCTTATGGTTCACTCTGGTGTTTCAATGAAATGCTTTACTAAAATACCTATGTAAATAACCTTTGACAGCATTTGTAAGTGACACATATTAAGTTTTTTATTTATTTTACGGAGACTTTTAGATAAGTGATCAGAGAGAGGCATTCACCCCTCCAGTCCTCCCTCTCTCTAATCCTCTCCTCCCTCTCCCTTCCCCTAGCTCCCCCCGTTCCCCTAACTTACCCTCCCCCTCTCACCACCCACAGGCACACCTTGAACCGCCAACATCCAAAAAAATCCATTTCCATCTCCGTCAATCTTGATCAGCGCCACTCAACTTCCGCCGGATAATTGATCATGTTAGTGCGATGAAGTGGTGGTCAGAACCCCCACCTTCTACCACCACCTGTGCCCTCCTACCACCACCTGTGCCCTCCTACCACCACCTGTGCCCCTACCACCATATGAGAACCACTCTACAACAATCTACTACACCCTCCATCTTATCACTCGAAGGTTTGACAGTTTTTCTTTATGGGATCAGCTGTTATTGTTGTCTTTGTTTATGTAGAGTTATTCCTCACCCCTCTCCTCTCTCTCTCTCTCTCTCTCTCTCTCTTCCATTAATACAGTCGATAAATTTGGAAAACCCAATCCCCTTTACCTCTTCCATCCCCCTCCCACCTCTCACACTTATCTCTCCCTTCCTCCCTCCCTTACACTCTCTACCCTCAGTTCTATCACACACTCGCTCTCTTTTTCTTTCTAATCTGTGCTCTCTCTCTCTCTCTCTCTCTCTCTCTCTCTCTCTCTCTCTCTCTCTCTCTCTCTCTCTCTCTCTCTCTCAGCTGAGTGCTAAACACAACTTCTCGTCTCCCTGACAAGTGCTTTTACCCACACTCCTACAGCTCAGTGCCAGGGAGATCCCACCTGGGAGGGTTCGAGAGTGTTGGGAGAGGGAGAAATCCGCCAGGGAGATTATAGCAGGGAGAGTCCGGCTAGGGGAGTTTGCCAGGGACTCTGCAGCAGGGAGAGTACAGCAGGAGAGTACAGCAGGAGTATAGCAGGGAGAGTGCAGCAGGGAGAGTATAGCAGGGAGAGTACAGCAGGAGAGTACAGCAGGGAGAGTACAGGATAGTCCACCACTGAAAGTCCATCATGAACCTCTGTCAGATTCTACAAGGAGTCAGCAAACAGTGTCAGCAGAAGTCAATAGTTAGTTAGTAAAATTGTCAGCAAACAGTGTCAGCAAATAATCAAAAAAAAGAGAGAGAGAGAGAGAGAGAGAGAGAGTCAGCTAAAAGTGTTAATAGGGAGTGTCAGCATATTATCAGCAGAGTGATGGTCAAATGAAGTCAGCCAAGAGTCAGGAGAAAGTCAGCAGAGAAAATCAGCAAAAATCAGGAAATGAGATGCAGATTTACACACACACACACACACACACACACACACACACACACACACACACACACACACACACACACACACACACGAAATACCATCACAACGCCGAAAAAATTTCTTCTTAAGGATTCTATTCATTAATCTATTTATGTATTCATAGACTTTACCGAAAATAGAAAATAAATTAATTATAACCGTATCAGAAAAAAATACTGTATCCCATTAACATTAAATAATACACAATAGACTTAAAAATATACACATGTACAGATGTGAACAAAATTCCCTGAACACTGGCATCAACGTCTGGATCACATACAGGCCCTATGATTGGTTAATATTTACTAACGCTGTTCCTCATTACCTATTATGTCGGCACCTCCCTCTTCACCTAATGACCCTTAAGTCCCACTACCATATTGATCAAGTGTCCAAGGAATTCTGTCCGTAACTGTACACACATACTTATATTCTCGTCTGTATAAACTTTGGTTAAGTCTGTGTCGTAGTGGAGGCCAATAAATGCGTCTGTTGTAGGGAAGATCGTCACTATAGGCACAAGGTAGATTTACGTTCGTCTGGTTTAGGTTAATGTAAAAGTGTCAATGCCTGAGTTGGTGATGGAACGCCAGGTAGACGCTGTGGAATGCCTGTGTTGATGTTTATTTATTTATTTGGAGTAAGTATAAAAAATTCGATGATTAATATCTGTCTCCCTACCACCCTCCATCCCTCACCATCTCCCATCTGTTTTCCTCCCACCAACCTTCCTTCAACACCTCTCACCTGCCCCCCCACTCTCCCTCCTTCATCACCACTCACCTGCATCCCTCCATCCTTCAACACCTCACCTGCCCCCACTCTCCCTCCTTCACCACCACTCACCTGCATCCCTCCATCCTTCAACACCTCTCACCTGCCCTCCTCACTAACCTCACCTGCCTCCCTCCATCTCCCACCTGGTGATTGGTTGGATCTCACCTGGTGGACGCTCATACTTGGCCAGAAAATAGTTCATCGGCACACACACACACACACACACACACACACACACACACACACACACACACACACACACACACACACACACACACCCGCACACACACACGGCGTCACATTCTGTTGGCTCAGCAGAGATTGCCGTCACCAAAAAGAGTAATATTGCCTGTCTTAGCCTCTTGAGGGCGGCCACTGTGAGCCTCCCCGGGAGTTTTAGAGCCTCCTATGTTAATAATATGTTCCCAACTGGGGATAAGTGGCGACCTTTCCTTATTCCACACCACAGTCTTAGTGTAAAATCGACGCCATTACGGATCAAGAGAGAGAGTGCTACATGCGCTCTTAAATTCTCACTTACGGCAAATGTATCAAAACACACATACACACACACACACACACACACACACACACACACACACACACACACACACACACACACACAACACCTAACCACATTATAGTCACTATCTTAACTACATACAGTACAAAAACATCTTAACCCTCCGACACTTTTTTTAGCGTTGACCTACGTAATTTTTCAAGTACTGTACAAAACAACACAAAAATAACCAATAACCATCAATCATTACTATATACTATCCCTACCGAGGTAAACTACTCAATAACTAACTATAAACTAACAACTAACTATAAACTAACAACTAACTATAAACTAACAACTAACTATAAACTAACAACTAACCATAAACTAACAACTAACTATAAACTAACAACTAACTATAACCAACAACAACTATAAACAACAACAACCATAAACTAACAACTAACTATAAACTAATAACTAACTATAAACTAACAACTAACTATAAACTAACAACTAACTATAAACTAACAACTAACTATAAACTAACAACTAACTATAAACTAACAACTAACTATAAACTAACAACTAACCATAAACTAACAACTAACTATAAACTAACAACTAACTATAAACTAACAACTAACCATAAACTAACAACTAACTATAAACTAACAACCAACTATAAACCAACAACTAACCATAAACCAACAAGTAACCATAAACCAACAACCAACTATAAACCAACAACCAACCATAAACCAACAACCAACTATAAACCAACAACCAACCATAACCAACAACCAAACCATAAACCAACAACCAACCATAAACCAACAACCAACTATAAACCAACAACCAACCACAAACCAACAACCAAACTACAAACCAACAACCAACCATAAACCAACAACCAACTATAAACCAACAACCAACCATAAACCAACAACCAACCATAAACCAACAACTAACCATAAACCAACAACCAACCATAAACCAACAACCAACCATAAACCAACAACCAACCATAAACCAACAACCAACTATAAACCAACAACCAACCATAAACCAACAACCAACTATAAACCAACAACCAACTATAAACCAACAACCAACCATAAACCAACAACCAACTATAAACCAACAACCAACCATAAACCAACAACCAACCATAAACCAACAACCAACCATAAACCAACAACCAACCATAAACCAACAACCAACCATAAACCAACAACCAACCAAAACCAACAACCAACCATAAACCAACAACCAACATAAACCAAACAACCAACTATAAACCAATAACCAACTATAAACCAACAACCAACCATAAACAACAACCAACTATAAACCAACAACCAACCATAAACCAAACCAACTAAACCAACCCACAAACCAACTAACCATAAACTAACAACTAACTAACTAAAACTAACAACTAACTATAAACTAACAACTAACCATAAACTAACAACTAACTATAAACTAACAACTAACTATAAACTAACAACTAACTATAAACTAACAACTAACTATAAACTAACAACTAACCATAAACTAACAACTAACCATAAACTAACAACTAACTATAAACTAACAACTAACTATAAACTAACAACTAACCATAAACTAACAACTAACTATAAACTAACAACTAACTATAAACTAACAACTAACTATAAACTAACAACTAACCATAAACTAACAACTAACTATAAACTAACAACTACAAAATATTAACCAAGAAACTGGAATTATTTAAAGAAAAAAAAAAGTCGGTAACAAAAATAGGTAAAAAAAATTGGTAAAAAAAATAGGTAAAAAATAAGTAAAATGTGGCAGGAAGAAGATATTTCAAGATAGGTGATATTATTAGACGATAAATTCAGCGTCATAGGGTAGGGGGAAGACTCTTAGGCTGGTGATGACCGCCCAGGGAGCCTCATACGCCAAGATTGGATCACCTTTGAGAGAGTGAGATGTGGTGGTGGTGTGGTACTAGTGTGGTGGTGGTGAGGGTGTACAGTACTTTCCCACACACACACACACACACACACACACATAATTATACACCAATACACACATCCATCTCATCAGGAACTACTTAACGATCTTACGACTATTCAAGGAGGATTAAATCTTACACAGTATTCAGACAACAAAATACTTATCCTCCGGTGGCTAACAAGTCTCGTTCAAACCATCAACTTCAATTCACGTATCATTTTTCCTTTCTTTTTATTATATATCTCTGCCTGTTGATTAATTCTCCACATTTTATTCTCTTTTCCTTTCAGTTCAATGTTTTTCAGTGGGCGCTGTGTACCTGCATTATCCCGCCTTTGAATAAGAATGTAAATTTGGGGGAATTACCGTGTGCAGGGAGGGCGGGGTAGGGAGTGAGGGAGGGGGAAGACGGAGGGAGGGAGGGAGGGAGGGAGGGAGGGAGGGAGGGAGGAGACCCTATTGAGAACAGCTCATCTGGCAGCCTCATCATCACCAACAATGGCTCACTCGATAACCGCCAACAGCGACGGAAGGAAATAGGGTTCTATATATATGCTTACTTAAAAAAGAACACGCATTAACCTCCCCAAAAACACACATCAGCCCCAAAAAACGCGTGAACCAGAAAAAAAAATTGCATCAACACCACATCACCACCACCAGTACCTACGTCACCACCAACACCTACGTCACCACCTCACCAGTACCTGCGTCACCACCTCACCACCACCAGTACCTACATCACCAGCATCACCACCCCACCAACACCGCGCCCCTTCACCATTATCACCACCTCACCTCACCAACACCAATACCTACATCACCAGTAGCCGGCACCAACTTCAACACAATTTGATGGCCGTGTAAGACTCAGGCTAGAGAGAGGACCGCCTGCACTATGACAATGGCTGCCTTGCGCCTTTACCCAGGAACGTCATTATTGATTTCCTGTTTTACAAGAAAAGAATTGAACTTAAGACAGACGCGTATCTGAGCAATCGGGTGGAACGCTTCAGTCTTCCTACGTATCGATCTTATAATTTGCAGTGTTGTCGTAAGCGAGAAGGACACGACATATTGGCATAGTGTGTGTGTGTGTGTGTGTGTGTCGTGGAGGTCACCCCTTACCCACCGGTGTCCGTATGTATGACTGTCAAACTGAGGGACACAGGACATACATAAACCTAATCCCTATATAGTCGAGTTGGTACCAGCCCCTCCCTTCCCTCACTCCTCTTCCCCCGTCTCTCCCTTCCCTCTCTCCTCTCCCCCAGTCTCTCCCTCGCCCCTCCCCTCCCACGACCAAGGCTTGATATGCAAATTGATCTATTAACACCGGCCGCTACCATTTACACGCCCCATAGGGATCGACTTAAACCAATTTATTCATTACCGCTGTAAAGGGTGTTAGTGAAGCCTGAGTCTCGTGTGTCTCAACCCTCACACACTGACTCCAACATTAATGCATTGTTACATTCACTTGATGGAGTAAAGAGACAATATGTTTACTGTGTGGCTGGTGGAGACACGGGTAAAACTAATTAACTACTCGCTGAATGGTCATTAATCACGTCTTTTAACGGCCTCCAGAGACGCAACAGAAGGAGTTTACCTTCCTTTACTCTCCCTGCAGGGTCGAAGCCGCCCAGTGAACAACAAGTATTATGTACGGGACAATACGTGTAATTATCCTCAATATTATCCTTCCACTCAGACCATAAACAAATAATAATTAATCCCATCTGGTGATCGTTTTATTATCGAAGTGAAACAACTATATTGGTCATGTTGTAAGAGAGAGACAAACACCTTTATGACACACTGAGTTAATTAACATACAAGATACAGGTGATGTTCCTTCAGGTTTACATAATCTGGGAAAAGTGCCTAGTGGAGGAGTCTTCAGCGTCTCCTTTTGTGGGTTAAAACACTACTGCCGAAGTTGATTCAGTTTCCAAGAAAACGAATCCAGGTTTTGTGCCTTTATTATTCTCACTGAGCGAAGTGACCTTGTCGAAACCGGTTCACTGAATATAGGGGGTGGAGGGAGGTGGGGTGGGGGGGCAGGGAGTGTACTTGGTTCAACTATGACGGACCCTACACAATTGCTAGATGAGTAGACGTCAAGGTTTAGTTGTTTACCAAGGACAAGTACAAGGCCACACAGACAAACACACACACATACAAAAACACACACAAACAAACACACACACAGCACACACACACACACACACACAAATTTATTCAGGAAAATCGTCATGCTAGTTTACCATTGGTTCAGCAGGCATATAAACAAGGCAGGTATAGTGCATAGATAAACTGTGAAGTGTTACAGTTTCCAGTTTACCCAAACAGTGTCGGGTATACAAACAATTGGACCCAGGACAGACAACACCGCCGCCAGAACCTTATTTCCTGTAGTGAAGATGCAGGTCAGCTGTGGGGACAGTTGGCTGAATCGTTCACTGACATTACGGCAAGTTTCAGCTGATTCAGTTTTGTTCAGTTTTGCTGAGTTTAAGAAAGATGAAGTCCAATTTATTATTAATTTTTTTAGTCCTGAAGGTTAAAATATCGTCCTCAAAGGGTTAAATCATCGTCATCAAAGGGTTAAACCATCGTCGTCAAAGGGTTAAACTATCGTCCTCAAAGGGTTAAACCATCGTCATCAAAAGGTTAAATCATCGTCCTCAAAGGGTTAAACCATCGTCCTCAAAAGGTTAAATCATCGTCGTCAAATTATTAAACCATCGTCGTCAAAAGGTTAAAACATCGTCCTCAAAGGGTTAAATCATTGTCCTCAAAGGGTTAAACCATCGTCTTCAAAGGATTAAACCATAGTCCTCAAAGGGTTAAATCATCGTCCTCAAAGGGTTAAACCATCGTCCTCAAAGGGTTAAATCATCGTCGTCAAAGGATTAAACCATCACCTTCAAAGGGTTAAACCATCGTCCTCAAAGGGTTAAACCATCTCGTCGTCAAAGGTTAAACATCGTCCTCAAGGGTTAAATCATTGTCCTCAAGGGTTAAACCATCGTCTTCAAAGGATTAAACCATCGTCCTCAAAGGGTTAAACCATCGTCTTCAAAGGGTTAAATCATCGTCTTCAAAGGGTTAAACCATCGTCTTCAAAGGGTTAAACCATCGTCTTCAAAGGGTTAAACCATCGTCTTCAAAGGGTTAAACCATCGTCTTCAAAGGGTTAAATCATCGTCTTCAAAGGGTTAAACCATCGTCTTCAAAGGGTTAAACCATCGTCTTCAAAGGGTTAAATCATCGTCTTCAAAGGGTTAAACCATCGTCTTCAAAGGGTTAAACCATCGTCTTCAAAGGGTTAAATCATCGTCTTCAAAGGGTTAAACCATCGTCTTCAAAGGGTTAAATAATCGTCTTCAAAGGGTTAAACCATCGTCTTCAAAGGGTTAAACCATCGTCTTCAAAGGGTTAAATCATTTTCTTCAAAGGGTTAAATCATCGTCTTCAAGGGGTTAAACCATCGTCTTCAAAGGGTTAAACCATCGTCTTCAAAGGGTTAAACCATCGTCTTCAAAGGGTTAAACCATCGTCTTCAAAGGGTTAAACCATCGTCTTCAAAACCATCGTCCTCCAAAGGGTTAAACCATCGTCTTCAGGATTAAACCATCGTCCTCAAAGGGTTAAACCATCGTCTTCAAAGTTAAACCATCGTCCTCAAAGGGTTAAACCATCGTCTTCAAAGGATTAAACCTTCGTCCTCAAAGGATTAAACCATCGTCCTCAAAGGGTTAAATCATCGTCCTCAAAGAGGTTTAACCATCGTCCTCAAAGGGTTAAACCATCGTCTTCAAAGTTAAACCATCGTCCTCAAAGGGTTAAACCATCGTCTTCAAAGAGTTAAACCATCGTCTTCAATGGGTTAAACCATCGTCCTCAAAGAGTTAAACCATCGTCCTCAAAGGGTTAAACCATCGTCTTCAAAGAGTTAAACCATCGTCTTCAATGGGTTAAACCATCGTCCTCAAAGAGTTAAACCATCGTCCTCAAAGGGTTAAACCATCGTCTTCAAAGGGTTAAACCATCGTCCTCAAAAGGGTTAAACCATCGTCTTCAAAGGGTTAAACCATCATCCTTAAAGGGTTAAACCATCATCCTCAAAAGGGTTAAACCATCCTCCTCAAAGGGGTTAAAACATCGTCGTGAAAGAGGGTTAAAAATCGTCGTCAAAGGATTAAATCATTATCCTCAAAGTTAAACCATCGTCCTCAAAAGGTTGAATCATCGTCGTCAAATTATTAAACCATCGTCGTCAAAAGGTTAAACATCGTCCTCAAAGGTTAAATCATTGTCCTCAAGGGTTAAACCATCGTCTTCAAGTTAAACCATCATTACTCAAAGGTTAAACCATCGTCTTCAAAGAAGGTTAAAACCATCGTCCTCAAAGGGTTAAATCATCGTCCTCAAAGGTTAAACCATCGTCCTCAAGGGGTTAAATCATCGTCGTCAAGGGTTAAACCATCGTGTTCAAAGGATTAAACCATCGTCCTCAAGGGCTAAACCATCGTCATCAAAGGGCTAAACCATCGTCGTCAAAGGGTTAAACCATCGTCGTCATAGGGCTAAACCATCGTCGTCAAAAGGTTAAACCATCGTCGTCAAAAGGTTAAACCATCGTCGTCAAAGGGCTAAACCATCGTCATCAAAGGGCTAAACCATCGTCGTCAAAAGGTTAAACCATCGTCGTCAAAAGGTTAAACCATCGTCGTCAAAGGGTTAAACCATCGTCGTCAAAGGATTAAATCATCGTCGTCAAAAGGTTAAACCATCGTCGTCAAAGGGTTAAATCCTCGTCGTCAAAAGGTTAAACCATCGTCGCCAAAGGGTTAAAACATCGTCGTCAGAGGGTTAAATCATCATCGACAAAGGGTTAAATCATAGTCGTCAAAGGGTTAAACCATCGTCACCAAAGGGCTAAACCAAATCAATTTGCTCTCGTATTTAGGAATTATATAACGGTAGCTCATCGCTTTTCTAATAATATACCAAAGATTTTCTTCTCGATTTAAAGCATAATACAACAGGGAAAAAAAAGATATTTACTGAAGAATTTTCGAAGATTATTTTTCATTTTTAATATTAACAGTTACTGAGGATTTATTTATTGGATGAGAGCAACTGCCTGTCGTTGGGTCGGGGAGGAGAGAGGGGGTCGTTGCGTGTGGAGGTAGGGTCGTTGGGTCAAGTGGTTTGGGGTCGCTGGTGAGGGGAAGCTCGTTAGGTCCAGGTGTTTTGGGGGTCGTTGGGTCAGGTGGTTTTGGGGGTGAGTGGGGGGTCGTTGGGTCGGGTGCTGGGGGATGATTGGGTCAGATGGGGGGTCGTTGGGTTGGGAGAGAGTCCTGTTGGAGTTGCAGGGGTCGTTGGGTTGGGGGAGGGGTCGTTGGGTTCGGGGGTAGGAGGTCGTTTGGAGATTGATAGGGGTCATTGGGTCAGAGGGGAGGGTCGTTGGGTTCGGTAGGGAGAGATCGTTGGGTTGATAAAGGGGTCATTGGGTCAGAGGGGGAGGGTCGTTGGGTTCGGGGTAGGGGGTTCGTTGGCTGACTCGCTCGCCTGATCTAACCTCCTCGACTTTTTCCTCCGGAGTTCTGTCAAAAATTACGTTTTTTTCCCCCACCAACGCCAACAGAGCCACAAAAGCAGCTTATATTGAACTTTTATACTTTGTAAATAAAAAAAAAATTCGAGTACTTTTTATTTATATTACTTTTTTCCGAATAAAAGTTTAAATCCAAGATCATATATATAAACTGTATATTAAAGGTAATGGAATGGACTATGACTAATTCATTATTGAGTGTTATGCAGCAGAGAGCGGCTCCTTGAAACAGGGCGCTTTAGGTCGATGTTCAACAATGAATAATGAAAAATGTTCCAGTGGTGCTGAGTTGAAAAAGAGGACCAGCACCTAACCTAACCTAACCTAACCAGCACCTAACCTAACCTAATCAGCACCTCACCTAACCTAATCTAAACCAACCAGCACCTAACCTAACCTAACCTAACCAGCACCTAACCTAACCAGCACCTCACCTAACCTAATCTAAACCAACCTAACCTAACCACTCACCTGTACGATAACTGGCAGCCTTCAGTTATAGTTTCCGGGATAAAAGACGTTAATGAATGAACGCTTTAAATTGCTCTTTACGCAGATGAATGGCACTTCTTATTCAAAAGTTCATTACATTAATGTGTGTGTGTGTGTGTGTGTGTGTGTGTGTGTGTGTTCAGCTGTAGGGAACTGAAATTATCTACAAAGCTGCAAGTATATCGAGCAGTGGTCCTCCCCACCCTGCTATATGGCAGCGAGACATGGGTCACATACAGGAGGCACCTCAAGGCACTTGAAAACTTTCACCAACGTAGTCTACGTTCCATCCTCCGAGTTCGCTGGGAAGACAAGAGAACAAATGCCAATATTCTCGCTGACACCAACTGTTGGGGCATCGAGGCTACCATTATCCATGAACAACTCCGCTGGACTGGCCATGTTACCCGCATGGACGACAGTAGACTGCCAAAACAGCTACTTTACAGTCACCTAACGAATAGTAAACGTAACGCTGGCGGGCAACTGAAAAGGTATAAGGATAGTCTTAAGACAAACCTGAAAAGTGCCAAATCGACCCCCTCACCTGGGAGACGATTACTCCACACTGTAACGCTTGGAGGAGCACCACACGAGAAGGTGACAATAGTTTCGAGTTAGCGCGACTGCAAACCGGGGCAGACAAGCGCCAACGTCGGAAAGTCGCTGCCACAGGCCCTCCCGCAGTAGATGGAGCCCTCCACATGTGCAATGAATGTGAACGACGCTGCGGGTCCCGTATCGGCCTCTTTAGTCACCTCAAAACTCACCAACCTTGGTGACATCCCTAATAACTCATATCATTGTATCATAGCTGGATGATCGTCATACTCGATTGCGAGTGACAACAAAGTAGTAGTAGTAGAGTGTGTGTGTGTGTGTGTGTGTGTGTGTGTGTGTGTATGTGTGTGTGTGTGTGTGTGTGTGTGTTAAATCACTACACCAAACTGTTCATACATTTCTCCTACCTTACTGCTGGTAAATGGTCGACTCTCCATCACCGTCCACCTACCTGGAAGAACAAGAGAATAGCATTAAGAATCATCATCATCATCACCATCATCTTCATCATCATCATCATCATCATCATCATTACCAAGCCTTGACTGTCACCATCATCATCACCATCCAAAATAGTACCTTCACTTACAAAGGCGTATCACCATGAGAAAAACCGAGAGAAAGAAAGAGAAAGAGAGTGAGAGAAAGAGAGAGATAGTACACACACACACACACACACACACACACACACACACCTTGTCAATCACCCCCCCTCCCTCCAGGTGTTCAGGTCATCAGGTACAATGCCCCACTAGCGAGGTTCACCAACCCACGAATTTTATTACTTGACCCCCACGAGTGCCAAGACCCTACGTGCCACTGCCATAAAAATGAGTGAAAAGTTATGTGTGGGGGTTGACCTCGTACTCCACAATTTGAAATGTAAACAATTTTCTGGGTTTGGGGATAAAAACAGCCAGTCATCGTGTGTCCAGGGGCCGCCTCGCGAATTTCCACTCCTGTGTATTCCTGCTGGTGGACGTGTTCAGTGTATAGGATATTTTAGTACGTGGCGTCAACCTACATTTTAGACGTGAGTACTGTTGGGTGTGTGTGTGTGTGTGTGTGTGTGTGTGTGTGTGTGTGTGTGTGTGTGTGTGTGTGTGTGTGTGTGTGTGTGTGTGTGTGTGTGTGTGTGTGTGTGTGTGTGTGTGTGTGTGTGTGTGTGTGTGTGTGTGTGTGTGTGTGTGTGTGTGTGTGTGTCTGTCTGTCTGTCTGTCTGTCTGTCTGTCTGTCTGTCTGTCTGTCTGTGTGTGTGTGTGTGTTTATGTATTACAAAACATTTCCTTACAAGAAACAGAATGAACAAACTAATGTATTCACTGACATTTCCCTAATACTTCCGGGTGTTAACAATGGCTATTTTACTTTTTATGTAACCTGGAAACAAATTAATTCACAGTTTTACATAATACAGGAAATTACGATCGTGGTCACCATGAGCTTAGTAAACACAACACGTCCCATACCTGATACGATGAACAGTGACCTCTCTTATCTTACTGACCTGACTAGAAGGTTATTAACGAGATACCTTAACTTAGTGACCCACCCCTCTTCTCTTTTTTATCGCTCACTATTTTCTCTATCTCTCTGTTTTCTCTCTCTCTATTTCTTTATCTCTCTCTCTTTTCTCTATCTCTCTCTCTTTTCTCTATCTATGTCTGTCTTTTCTCTCTCTTTTCTATATCTCTCTCCTTTTTCCCTCTCTCTTTTCTATCTCTCTCTATCCCTCTCTCTCTCTCTCTTTCTCTCTACGCGGCTCCAATTCAATGCTTTTAGTGGGCAATGTTGACTTTAAGGGGGGGACTATTTTTGGTGCGTCTTTGGCCTGACACGCCTCCCCCTGCAGACCATTTAACCCAGTGTTCTGTTTTAACCTCCACCACCCAACGCAACTCTTTTTTAATCCATTTATAAATAAAAATACTAATTGAACCTAAGCTAACCTAACCTAACCTAACCCAACCTAACCTAACCTAAACGAACCTAATCTAATCTTACCTAACCTAACCTAACCCAACCTGACTAAACCTAACCTAACCACCACCCAAAGCAACTGTTTTTAATCCATTAATAAATAAAAATATTAACCTAATCAAACCTAACCTAACCTAACCTAATATAACCTAACCTAACCTAACTTAACCTAACCTAACCTAAAATAAATTAAAAAAAGTAATTAAAACAATTCTTCATATACTGTTGTTTTATTGTATTAAGAGACTCGGTAACACCTGCGATCTTACCTGAGTTTGGGATAATTTACACTACTAATTAAGCAAAAAATTCACCTGGACCATTGAAATACCTCTCTTTAACGGACTATACGCAGAGGAATATCCGTTATATCGAGGGTCCGTTAGATGTGAACACCTCTATTTAACGGACTATATGGAGAGGAATATCCGTTATATCGAGGGTCCGTTAGATGTGAACACCCCTATTTAACGGACTATATGGAGAGGAATATCCGTTATATCGAGGTTTCACGTCCATCAGGACAAACGAACATTAAAATAACAAAATGAATCTTTATTACATCAAATATTGTATCATTAATGAAGTATTGTTTTGTAGAGAAAGAAAATATAATGACAACAATGACTTAGTTATTATAATGCAACACTGCCGGAGATACTCATTATCATAAAACCAATCTTAATTACTGTCAAATTTTTTCTTAATTTTGGCTTTAGTTATTTTATTTCTATTCCATTTAATTAAAAGTAAAGTTAATCAGGATGAGAGAGAGAGTTCACCTTTACGTCTCACATATAACAATACCTTTAAATCTGTGGAAATATATACACGTTTTTTGAAATTTCTCAGTTCATTTATAAACATCTTAGTGTAGGCCCGGACCCCCCTCACACACACACACACACACACAAAATATCCAGGAGAAAATACAAACTTTGGGGAAGGAGGTGACAAAAAGTTTAATCAAGCAGGAACTTGTTGCGTGAGAAGCCAGAGGGGCCTTGTGGGAGCAGCGCGCACCGCCCCACCACCAACTCCACCACACTTTAAAATGAAACTAATTTAACTTGGAGACAGTCGCGTCCCACAGGGGGTACTACCGATCCCCTCCCCTCACCCCTCACCCCTCCCCCTCCTCCCCCTAAGGACTCACGGTATACAACGGACAAGCAATTACAAGTAACATCTCCTCCTCCTCCTCCACAAACACCCTTTAGAGCCCAACACCCTGTAATAATAATAATAATAATAATAATAATAATAATAATAATAATAATAATAATAATAATAATAACAATAATAATAATAATAATAATAATAATAACAACAATAATAATAATAATAATAATAATAATAATAATAATAATAATAATAATAATAATAATAATAACAATAATAATAATAATAATAATAATAATAATAATAATAATAATAACAATAGCAACAACAAATCAAAACAAGAACGTCAACAAACACCCCGTCACCCTCCTCCTCCCCTTGACCGACGCCAGACACCATAACAAGGCCTCACGGATCTGACCCATTCCACCTTAATTCTCTTCATTGGTTTCTTTATTCACTTCTCACAGGCAACATCCACCCATTCCCCCCTTCCTCTCCCCCCTACTCCACCTCCATCTCCTACTCCTTCTCTCTACTCCTACCCCTACACCACCCACTCCCTCCATAAATGTTCAGGTAGGTGGGAGTCTTTCAACGCCGGACCTTTTAAGTTTTATCCAAACGCTATAGTGTATTAAGTGAAGAAATATTAGAGGCCTGTTCTTTTAAACCTCTTGAGTACGATGACTTAACCCAGTGAGTACGATGAGTGAGTGAGTAAGCTATCTTAACCCAGTGAGTACGATGAATTAAGGACCAGTGAGTAGGGTAAATTATTCATGTAAGAAATCGAAATCTCAAGAGTACGATGACTTAATCTCCTGAGTACAATTTTGATCACGTATATTAAAGGAAGGGGTCATTGTAATTACTCACTGGGCTCATTCATCGTACTCAAGGGAAGGTAAGTCATCGTACTCAAGGGAAGGTAAGTCATCGTACTCAAGGGAAGGTAAGTCATCGTACTCAAGGGAAGGTAAGTCATCGTACTCAAGAGAAGGTAAGTCATCGTACTCAAGAGAAGGTAAGTCATCGTACTCAAGGGAAGGTAAGTCATCGTACTCAAGAGAAGGTAAGTCATCGTACTCAAGAGAAGGTAAGTCATCGTACTCAAGAGAAGGTAAGTCATCGTACTCAAGAGAAGGTAAGTCATCGTACTCAAGGGAAGGTAAGTCATCGTACTCAAGGGAAGGTAAGTCATCGTACTCATAGGGTTAAGGCAAACTCAGGAGGCTAATTCACTCTAATAACGTGTGTAAAGTCATCATACTCAGGGGATTCAAGCAACACGATAATTGTAGCTTGAAATGGGGGTCGAAAATTTTACCACGAATTTATTGTAATTAAAGATGTCTTCCTTGCCCTCCTCCCTCTTGCCCCCTCCCACCACCTATCCCTCTTGCCCCCCCCCCATCCACCCTATCCCTCTTGCCCCTCCCATCACCTATCCCTCTTGCCCCCTCCACCACCTGTCCCTGCCCTCCACCACCCTATCACCTCTTGCCCTTCCACCACTATCCTCTTGCCTCCCTACCTATCCTCTCTCCCCCAGCCCCCCCTCTCCACCCTAATTATGATGACACAGGCTCAACATAAGTACAAATACCAGAAGATTCGTTACCTGGTTTATTAACACTCGGCATCATTTACCTCTCTCTCTCTCTCTCTCTCTCCTCTCTCTCTCTCTCTCTCTCTCTCTATTAATAAAAATATATTTAGTCTCACATAATCCCTCACTTTACTGTTGATGAGCCATAACAGTTTATAATAATCCTCTCTGGTCCACAAAGAAAAAATCCAAATAAATCCCACTCTTGTTCCTAATAATCCCCCCCTCTCCCAAATCCCACTCTTGTTCCCAATAATCCATCAAATCCCACTGTTATTCCCAGCAATCATCCCAAATCTCCATGAATCCCACTGTTGTTCCGAGTAATTCTCCAAATCCCCTTCATTTGCGCGGTAAAATCCCCTGAATCCCACCCTTGTTCTCGGTAATCCCCAGAATAAAAAAAAAAAAAACCAGACCCATAAATCACACCTCATAACACCCCCTCCCTGCCTCCCCCCCACCCTTCCTCTCCCTACTTCTCCTTCCTCCCCACTCCATTCCCCTCCCCTCTCCCCCCCACCCTTCCTCTCCCTACTTCTCCTTCCCTCCCCCCCACTCCGACTACCCCTCCCCTCTCCCCTCTTCTCCTTCCTCCCCCACTCCCGACTACCCCTCCCCTCCCCCCCACCCTTCCTCTCCCCTCTTCTCCTTCCCTCCCCCACTCGACTACCCCTCCCCCTCTCCCCACCCTTCTTCTCCCTACTTCTCCTTCCCTCTGAAACTCCGACTACCCCCCCCTCTCCCCCACCCCCTTCCTCTACCTACTTCTCCTTCCCTCCCCCAAACTCGACTACCCCCCCTCTTCCCCACCCTTCCTCTCCCCTACTTCTCCCCTCCCCCCACTCCCGACTACCCTCCCCCTCCCCCACCCTTCCTCTCCCTTCTCCTTCCCTCCCCCTCTCCTACTTCTCCCCTCCCAGTACCCCCTACCTCCACTTCCGCTACCTCTCTATCTTCCCCCCTCCTCCCCCCCCAGTAACTACCATCTCAACATTCCAGCAAATTGACGGCGAAATTGAACACATCTTGCCGTCCAGGGTGTTGACACGAGCGACACACATACGGCCCTAAATACCTTCCCACTCCCATGGGATTTCCCCCCTTACAAACACGCCACATACGTCACTTTCTCCCCCGGGCCAGTTTAAATCATAAGTGGTGGGAAGATAGTGCTATAATTCCCTTCCGCCCTTTCTTATACTAAGGTCGAAACTCTTATGTTATATGGATGGTATTTTGGTTCATATTGGCATCCGGCTTGATTGTGATTTTTGCCTACATGGGGGATCTATTTCCTCCTTGTATCCCCCCCCCCTCTTTCTCTACCTCTCCTACCTGCAGTGAAACCTCCATATAACGGACTATATGGAGATAAAAATCCATTATATCGAGGGTCCATTAAATGCGGAACCTCCATATAACGGATTATATAGAAATCGAAGTCCGTTATATAGAGATTTCACTGTCACAATGTCTGCCTGTCTATCTGTCTGTCTGTCGCTAAATCTTTCTGTCAGGTAATGGCAGAGAAACTACTTTACTGTTTTATGGTGAAGCTCATAACACCATAACACTATATATAAGGTCCTGTGGCACTGATGGTGTGTGTGTGATGAAATGTTTTGACACTCTGTACACGTTTTCATTAATTCCTGAACATGTGTGTGTGTGTGTGTGTGTGTGTGTGTGTGTGTGTGTGTGTGTGTGTGTGTGTGTGTGTGTGTGTGTGTGTGTGTGCGTGTTTGTTTTATCGCTTAAACCGTTCACCTTTATTACAGTTTTGGGTCTCTATATTATCCGAGATATGTATATAGTGGGGCTTAAATACATACATACATACATACATACATACATACATACATACATACATACATACATACATACACACATACATACATACATACAATACATACATACATACATACATACATACATACATACATACATACATACATACATACATACACACAACCACTACGGTATAAACCATTTACAACACGTACAATACACGTGGTAAGGCATGTAGATTAAACCTTAAAATAAATGAACACACAGCCCTGAGGTGCATGAGGTGTAGCCCTGAGGTGCATGAGGTGTAGCCCTGAGGTGCATGAGGTGTAGCCCTGAGGTGCAGCCCTGAGGTGCATGAGGTGTAGCCTGAGGTGCATAAGGTGTAGCCCTGAGGGTGCATGGTGTAGCCCTGAGGGTGCATGAGGGTGTAGCCTGGTGCAGGGTGTGGCCTGAGGTGCATAGAGGTGTAGCCTGAGAGTGCATGGTGTAGCCCTGAGGTGCATAAGGTGTAGCCACAAGGGTGCGCCGATTGTAGCCCTGAGGTGCATGAGGTGGCAGTGCATGGTGTAGCCTGAGGTGCAATTAGCCCAGCCTGAGGTGCAGCCACAGGTGCATGAGGTGTAACCTGATGCAGCAGCCCTGAGGTGCATGAGGATGTAGCCCTGAGGTGCATGGTGTAGCCACAGGGTGCAGCCCACAGGGTGCATGAGAGATGTAGCCCTGGGGTGCATGAGGTGTGCCAATACCTAATCCTCTTCTTCCTTTAAGTCTCTTGTCTCTTCAGTTCCTTTTGTTCTCTTGTCTCTTGTTAGCAATTCAATAACCTCTCTGAGCCTTCTACCTGTGTGTGTGTGTGTGTGTGTGTGTGTGTGTGTGTGTGTGTGTGTGTGTGTGTGTGCGTGTCCTAACCTCCTCACCTCTCAATTCTCTACTTTTTCTCCTCCATTACCCCTTCCTCTGCTTCCTCTCTCCCCTCTTTATCTTCTCCTTCCTGCTTCCCTCTTTCTTTTCTGCTTCCCCCCCCCTCCCCACTCCCTCTCTCTCCTTCCGCTTTCCCATTTCCTCTTTACTCTTCCTCTCTCTCAGACTCACTATCTATCTCCCTCCCCCTCTCTCTATCTCTCTCCTTCTCTTTCTCTTCTTCTCTCTCCTTCCCATTCACTCTTTATCCCTCCCCTACTCTCCCCCTCTCATTTCCCCGTTATCCCTTCCACCCTCTCTTTCAGACTCTATCTCCCTCTCTTCCTTTCTCTTCTTCTCCCTCCCTCTCTTCCTTCCTATTCTTCTTCCTCCCTCTCTTCCTTCCTATTCTTCTTCCTCCCTCTCTTCCTTTCTCTCTCTTTCAGCCAAGTTACCTCAGATAATCAAGAAATTCCCGCCATGATTCACAAACTACCACACCATTCCTCCAACTTAAAGCTTTTATAAAACTTGCGTCAGCTTAATGCTTCTTACAAGCTTGAGTCGCCCGCCTCCCCGTGTTTTACTGCAGCTTATTTCTCGCTCTCTACCTCTCGTGTTTTGCTTGTTTTTTTGTTTTGTTTTTCTTATAATTACAGCTGTGCAAATACATACGACTGTTCTTACTGTAAGGTTTGGAGATGCTGTCTATCTGTCTGTCTGTCTGCATTTTACCTACTTTCTCTACCCCTCCCCCCCCCTCGAGGTATGGCAGGTGAGGGTGGAGGTGCGACAGGTGAGACTGAGGTGCGGCAGGTGAGACCGAGGTGCGGCAGGTGAGACTGAGGTGCGGCAGGTGAGACCGAGGTGCGGCAGGTGTATGTAGGAGGTAAACACGGAACTAGATTGACCAACATCCACACACACGCTGCCATGAAGGACTCTGATTGATTCTGTCCATCATAACGGCCAGCACTGACCACTCCCACACCTGATGCACCGATTACATTAGACTTAACCCATTTTATACTTAACTAAACCTAACCTAACCATAACCAAACCTAACCATAACCAAACCTAACCTAGCCTGACGCACCGAGAGCATTAGAGTTAAACCTTTTAAGCCTAACCTAACCTGACGAACCAATAGCATTACTTAACCCACTTTAAACCAAACTTAACCTAACCTCAAAGTTACGTAACAAAACCTCTTCTCATCTTATCCTTGACTACTAGCACCAATGAGCTCACTTCATAATCCGCCATAAGGTGTGTGGACTACAGCTGACCGGAGTTACTAAAATTAAGGTGTGTTACTTGGAACACTTAACCTGGCCTCCAAAGACACACCTGTGCAATTATCCGCCAGTTCCTATTGGTTA
The DNA here is from genome assembly GCF_018991925.1 of Homarus americanus. Classification (NCBI taxonomy): domain Eukaryota; kingdom Metazoa; phylum Arthropoda; class Malacostraca; order Decapoda; family Nephropidae; genus Homarus; species Homarus americanus. The sequence goes on along the minus strand of NW_024720811.1, from coordinate 2,430,915 downwards.
TTTATCTGTCAGTTGCTATTGGTTATTCATCTGTCAGTTGCTATTGGTCATAATTGGGGTTACGTGTCACTTAGTGGAGCTTTGCAAGTGGAGTATTTATAACGGCGTGCACCACAAATATCACACCACCTGAGGGTCAACTAGGAGCACCAGCAAGAATCTTTCCTTTTATGTGACCTGACTTACTGTCTGTCACTACCCATACTCCTCACTACCTGTCATACCTCACAATACTACTACTACTACTACCACTACTTTTTTTTTAATAATTGGCCTCCAGCCTCCCCCAATAGCCACACCTTCGCCGCCATTTTATTGCCTTAAAATTAAATATCCTAATACATAAGTAACTACCCTAGCTGTGTTGAGTTAGTTGAGCCGCAGATCTATGCTGCATTCAGTGACTGTTGCCTCATAGTCAATATCTGCGACCGTTGTCGGCTTTGGGGCCGAAGATCTCGTTCTCCTGGGGCAAAGCAAAGCAGACCTAAGCAGAGAGAAGGGCAGTCGACATCTCAACCAGGCTGTGACGTAACTTCCGGCATAGATACATCTTGCACTTGTAACAACACTATTTGTATTGTATAAATATTTACCCATCCCACCAGAGGTTGTGAACACCAAAGGAGTGAAGCTGCCCTGATCGACATTCAGAATTCTCTCCCCATATGCCCTGATTTTGTCATTTTCGTTCCTCCTGTGTGCAGCATCGAGAGCTAGGTTACGGTGACATACGGCCACGGCCATGGGATCGAAAATCCTTATGTCAAAGAAGGCTCGCTGTCCCCACGTCCAGAATCCTCGAGCTTCGTTGGATGAGTTTGAAGTCCTGTGACGGAGGTTCTCGCCGTCCAGTGGAAGGTGGGGCGGTTCCACCATGACGTGGCAGATTTCCTTCAGTAAATTTGCTGTGAGATCCCTTACTTCGTCATGCATCATGCATACGAAGCCCCCTTTCTTGCACACCATGGCGTGGTCATTGTCATAAGATGAGCCACACAAGCATTGGGGGGGGGGGGGAAACCTTCTACTGGCTTACCGTACCTTAGAGCAATGGCATCTGTGAATTCTTGTTTATTAAGGATGAAGCCTTTTGCCCTTATCGGTAACGTTATTAGCCAGTTCAAGGTGACCACCTCCTGCGCTATAGCTACTTTTTTCAAGTTCTCTAGCAGTTGTTGCAGTTTATCACTTTGGGTGTGCTGCCGTTCTGTCGTAATGAACCATCGAATCTTGTTTAATTCGTTGGTATCCACCTGACTTGGTGCATTCTGATCTATTATGTGCCCAGTGAGGGCTGCCGTGAGCTTGACAGAGTTCTGATGTTCTGTACGGGCAAGCTCCACTGGATTAGTCAATCCCATTCCTCCCGGTCTCAGTGGTAGTGCAAGGAGTGACCTTTCTGCTGGGGTTAAGTAAGGGTTTTTCACTAGTGTTGGAATAAAAGCGACATTGGTGGCTTCGTCCAGAGGGCGGAGGAGAGGTCCGATATCAGGGATAGTACGCATAAGGTAGTTCCAGCGATGCTTGACTCCATGAGTGAATGCCCCAAAAGCCACATGTGGCTCTGTTAGCAATATCAGACAGAGCTTGGATTTCCTTCACCCACTAATTAATCTTTCCCGTTACGTACTCGGTCTTGAAGTCCTTCGTGCCATTTACCGCACCTACTGTAGGTGTCTTTGGCCGTCCTTTGTTATTTTGACCTCACTTCCACCGAACACCTCCATTGCCCGTTCATAGTGTTCTGGCTTCACAATGAGGAAGGACTTGCTGGCATTTGGATGGTACCCTATTAGTGGACCTCGTGATGTCTCCCCCCCCTCCCATATTTTGATGTCCTCCACTTTTCCTGCTCCTGTTAGGTCATCAGCGTAAGCCACTTGCTTGACCTCGGTTTTTTTTCATATTTTATTTTATGTTGGAGCACGGACAGGCCTAGTGCGCACATTGCCAATGCGACAGGGTCCCCCTGTGTTGTTCCCTCAGTTAACTGTATGGTGATATCTCCTCTTAGAGCCTTGAAGCATGTTATATAGAGGTCTGATGGGCTCCTATAGTTGTTTTCAACATACAATGCAAAGCTTGGACACTTGATCTTGATGTTGTGCAGTGTAGCCTTGCGGTTGAGTATATTGAATGCGTTGGAAGCGTCAACCAGAAGTACTGCCTCACAATCACGCTGCTCAAATATCTTTCTCATGGCGTGAATGGCAGCTTCACCCCCAGCCTGGTGGTCAGCACATACTTGCAGGTTCCCTGCCGCTGCCCTGACATCATCCTTTACCGCCTCCATTATGCATTTTCCGATGATCCGCCTCAGCACTTCCCCCACTCCTATAGGCCTACATCCTGGATTTTTATCCAGAGGAATGAGGCGGTAGGCCGTCAGAGCACGGAGGTGGTGGCAGCACGAGGTTGCTAGCTTTCTTGCATTGGCTGCGATGGCATTGCAGAGATCACTTGCTGCGGCACCAAACTTGTTAGTGATGAGGATGACTCTCCAACCGTCTGCATCCCGACCTGAAGGGCCAGCCCCTCCCTGTGTTTTCAGTGCCTTTTCCACACCATCCCTCCTGTTATTTCGTCGAAGGTGACAGCGTTTAGAGGGATATAGGCTCCCTGGTACCTGATGCCTTCCTCTTCACTGGCAGGGGGATGTTTTTCCTTCAGTTGTTGTAATGTCTCTCTGTTTATTGGCAGAACACCACCGGAAGATTCCTCTGTGAGAAATCTTACCGCCAAGGACACTTTTCCCTCACGCATCTTGTTAATAAATTTTATGGCAACATCCTAGTGTTTTGCTTTCCGTCTCCTACTACTTATACTACCACTACTACTACTATACTATTACTACTACTACTACGGCTACTACTACTATTACTACTACTACTACTATTATCACGTCACCTCCACACCCACCCTACACCTAACTGTAAGCAAACATACATTCACATACAGGCAGCGAATTGGTGGATCAACAAACAACATCTTGGCACCCCTCCCCCCAGAGAGAAGTCAACCTAAGTTCCAGCAAACATCAAACACTGGCTGAGCTCTTACCATGAGGGTTTTCAGCGCACAAACTCAACTCTCAGCTTTCCATCTCTCTCCCTACACTACAAAGGCTTCCTGGTATCGGAGTTCACACAGGCTTCACGGTATCGGGGTTCACATCAGAGGCAAGGTAAGTAGTCAGGTAAATTACTCACCCATCCACCTGTAATTAAGTTGACGAGGATAAAAGCACTTGCAGAATAATACAAAATCTGACCCAAAATTGACAGGTGGGTTTTTTGTGTGTGACCCTGTTATCTAAAGTGCAGTACAGCATGATTAGCGACTTCATAACATGGCAATACATACAGTTACAGGGTACAGTCAGTCACAAGATTCAGTCATACAGTCACAGGGTACAGTCAGTCACAAGATACAGTCACAAGAGTCATATACAGTCACAGGATACAGTCATATACAGTCTCAAGATACATTCATACAGTCATATAGTCACAAGATACAGTCATACAGTCATATACAGTCACAAGATACAGTCATACAGTCACAAGATACAGTCATACAGTCACAGGGTACATTCATAGTCATATACAGTCACAGGGTACAGTCATACAGTCATATAGTCACAGAATACAATCAGAGGATACAGTCACAAGATACAGTCATACAGTCAGATGATACAGTCACAAGATACAGTCATACAGTCAGAGGATACAGTCACAAGATACAGTCATACAGTCAGATGATACAGTCATACAGTCAGAGGATACAGTTAAAGATACAGTCATGCAGTCAGAGGATACAGTCACAAGATACAGTCATACAGTCAGATGATACAATCACAAGATACAGTCATACAGTCAGATGATACAGTCATACAGTCAGAGGATACAGTCATACAGTCACAAGATACAGTCATACAGTCAGAGGATACAGTCACACATCTACAGGCACGTCAGGTGACCAACCCGTTTCAGGTGTTTTATTTCCTTGTTAATGAGATGTTACGCGTCAACCATCACCTCACCTGTCCACCTGTATTCAACATCATTATAATGGCGTGTGTATGTCAGTATAATGGCGTGTGTATGTCAGTATAATGGCGTGTATATGTCACTATACTGGCGTGTGCATGTCAGTATAATGGCGTGTGCATGTCAGTATAATGGCGTGTATATGTCAGTATAATGGCGTGTGCATGTCAGTATAATGGCGTGTATATGTCACTATACTGGCGTGTGCATGTCAGTATAATGGCGTGTATATGTCACTATACTGGCGTGTGCATGTCAGTATAATGGCGTGTGTATGTCAGTATAATGGCGTGTATATGTCACTATACTGGCGTGTGCATGTCAGTATAATGGCGTGTATATACTATACTGGCGTGCATGTCAGTATAATGCGTATATGCCACTATACTGGCGTGTACATGTCAGTATAATGGCGTATGTCAGTATAATGGCGGCGAGTGTCACTATACTGGCGTGTGCATGCCGCTGTTGGTGCGCTTATGTCAGTATAATGACATGCGTAGCGGATCAGTATAATGACTCGTATAATCTTGCATAACCGCCTATACCAACATTCTTTTCATTAAGAATTTCAGATCGCATTACTGCTTATGTCATTATAGTGTGTGTGTGTGTGTGTGTGTGTGTGTGTGTGTGTGTGTGTGTGTGTGTGTGTGTGTGTGTGTGTGTGTGACGGGTCAAGGTCACATTGCAATTGTCAGATTAATTAGCTCGCTCAGTTAACATGCAATACAGATTAAATGTTGCGAACTCAGGTGCATCATTAGTTATGGGCATCAATTACGCCTCTATGAGGAGCCATTTGCTCACGTCAGCTGGCCATTTCTCTGACCTTTGACCTTGAAAACCTGACAACAGCTCTCGAGGGTCATCACTGTGACCTTGACCCCAGACAACAGTATCTTCCTCCCACCCCAACCCAGACCTTCCAGAATCTTCCTCCTCCTTTTCCTCTCCTGCATTTCAAAGCATCAATCATCTTTGCACTGCCTCCTCCTCCTCCCCCTTCCCTTTCTCTCTCTCCTTCTCCTACTACATCAACCTCTCGTCCACACACCCCAGACTTCTATATTTCCTCCCTCCCTCCCTCTAATCCTTCCCTTCGTCTCAATTTCTCTCCCTTCCTTCATTCCTCCTTATACAGTTTCCCTCCCTCCTCCACCCCCCTCCCCGTCTCAATTTCCCTCCTTCCTTCATCCCCCTCCATCCTTCCCTTCGTCTCGATTTCCCCCATTCCTTCCTTTCCTTTGCGTCAATTTCCCTCTCTTTCCTCCTTTCTTCACCAGTCTCCTATCCTTCTTCAATAGGCGGCTCAGGTCTCACTAAACTCAGTTATCTCTCCCTCTCTCTCCTTCCCTTCCTCCCCTCTCCCTTCTCACTTTCTCTCTCTCTCCCTCTCTACTCCCCCTCCCCTCTCTCTCTCTCCCTTTAAAACGTGCTAACATTCCCTGAGCTGTAAATCCACTCTTAATATATTCCTGTAAATACGACTAGAACATTTTACCTTATTTAAATATTTCCTAAACATTTCATCCTCTCTAATCTCTTTAACGACGCAAAAAAAAACTAAGAAATTTTTTACTTAATAAAAATCACAAAAAACATTACTGGAACACTTTGAAATAAATAAGCAGACAATTGAACAGGTGTGCGTGGTCCTCCTGAAGTGAATTAAACCCGTAATATACCTGGGCAGGTGATAACAGCCTCTCCTTCACATATAAGCCCACACAGGTAAAACGATGGAGTGAAAATTTGGCTTCCCTCTAATTAGTGAAGGTGTGGCTACCATCCCCCCCCGGGTGAAGGTGTGGCTCTATCTACAAGGTGAAAGTGTGGCTACCATCCCCCAGGTGAAAGTGTGGCTACCATCCCCCAGGTAAAAGTGTGGCTACCATCCCCCAGGTGAAGGCATGATTACCATACCCCAGGTGAAGGTGTGGCTACAATCCCCAGGTAAAGGTATGGCTGACCACCCCTTTAACTCCCTATTCATATACAGTACAATATTATACACGCCATAAACCGTCCCAACGTGTCCCCAAACGATGGGATAAATATATGGTTCACACTCAACTCAATTTGGAACAAGGCAAAAATGTGGACAATGTGCAGTTCCACAAAATTAAGTGCCCCGTTTTCCCCAATTTATGAAAATTGTGTGAGAGCAGATGAGAGGTGAGAGACGCCTGGAGGAGTGGACGACGGGAGGACCATTGAGTGGGGCGACCCTGGAGGAGTGGACGACGGGAGGACCATTGAGTGGGGCGACCCTGGAGGAGTGGACGACGGGGAGGACCATTGGGTGGGGCGACCCTGGAGGAGTGGACGACGGGGAGGACCATTGAGTGGGGCGACCCTGGAGGAGTGGACGACGGGGAGGACCATTGAGTGGGGCGACCCTGGAGGAGTGGACGACGGGAGGACCATTGGGTGGGGCGACCCTGGAGGAGTGGACGACGGGGAGGAACATTGAGGGGCGACCTGGAGTGGACGACGGGAGGACCATTGAGTGGGGCGACCCTGGAGGAGTGGACGACGGGGAGGACCATTGGGTGGGGCGACCCTGGAGGAGTGGACGACGGGGAGGGCCTTTGAGTGGGGCGACCCTGGAGGAGTGGACGACGGGGAGGACCATTAAGTGGGGCGATCCTGAAGGAGTGGACAACGGGGAGGACCATTGAGTAGGGCGACCCTGGAGGAGTGAACGACGGTGATGGCCTCTAAGCTTCGGCACAAATGCAACCAAAATGGTGTGAAATTATTAATGAAACTCCAGAAGCTAGAAGTGTTCTCGAATCTTAAATTAGATAAACACAATCAGACGAATTACTTGAGAACAAACAACTGTTAATGCTCACCACACAAACAACAAACTCTGGACACCTACGCAACTACACTGGTGGTCACCCTAACGCACGCGCAAGGGGGGGGGATGTCCTCTCACACTCACGCAAGCACACAGACTCTTTACACGATCCATTATCCGGGGAAAATGTAGTGTAATGGGTACTTAGCTGTAGTGGTGTGTCCAGAGTGTGATGTAGAGGCTCTATCTGGCCAGTCTCCTGAAGCAGTGTCGTACATAACACTGTCAGGCGCCTCGAGTGGCCACGCCTCCTCTCCTTCCTCCACACAATACCACCAACATAACATAACATAACCAAACAACATAACATAACATAACCAAACAACATAACATAACGTGATCTACCTTACTGGGGACACACATGTTTGACCCGCGAAAATATACTCGTTCCAAACTGAATCAATAGTCTTCCCAAGCTCAGCAACCAGAAGAATGTGTAGAGATGTGATCTGAATTATTGACAAATCACTAAAGAGAGATGAAAGTGTGAGGTAAGTGGTGAGGGATTCAGGTAACACACGGAGAGACAGTGACCCAGTTTGTTGTTACCAGTCAACAGTTAACAGTTACTCTATTTATAACACAAACAAAAACAGTTCATTCCTGTGGTTAAAATATGTTTTTATAAGGAAAGGATCGTTTATTTATTAATTTGATTTGATTTTTATTAGAAGAATTTGATTGAAAGAGAGAGAGAGAGAGGTGTCATCACCCCAGCCTACCAACGTGCCGTTCTTATCTTTAACCAATGGCGATTTTCTGTTCTAATTTACGGGGATCTTATACATTAGGGAAAAATCAGGGGCGTAACCAACCTTTTAGCTGGGGTGGTCAGCTCGAAATATATTCCCCTTTCTCCCTAAAAATTTCCCTTTAAATCTCCCCACCACTTTACTACCCCGAGTTTAACGAGCCTCGTGGCCATTATATCAGAAGGTATAACGCTGCATAATATACTCTTTTATATATAATGTTTACTCTGCCTATACCATATAACCTTTAAAGACTTTACAATACCTATCACCTGATCTGTTGAGTATAACTATTCATATTAATTATTGTTTATTATTCGTGATACTTTGTGTATAATTATGATCATTGTTGTTGTTTTTCATTTGTTATTGTGTGTTTAGGTGTAATTTATATGTGCATTAACACATCAATAACTCATGCGCTAAATAAAGGAAAGTTTTACAAAGTCAAAAGACATTACAACCTCAGACCAACACACACTGGCAGAACCTCGGGAAATATTTTATACGAGTTGAGCGGGAAATATTTAACACCAGTCGATATACAGTAAACCTTCAAGGGAATTTTTTTTTATAACATGCCAACAATTTATACCATAATGTAACCCTGGTAAATGGAAGGAGAAAATTAACACCCACTTGTCGAAAACCGCAAGAGGAGAGGCGAAAGAATATTCCCTTGTTGTGTAGAAAAGTTGGCGAGTTTTGTGGGGAAAGTTTAAAAACAATGCCGTCGTCCCAGACACCTCACAAAAATTGCTTTTGGGGGAAGAGCATTTTGCAAAAGTTATCATCATGTCGCGGAGCTTCCCCCCACCCCCCACCCCACCAGGACCTGCCACAGCACCACCAGCGCCATCTATTGGTGGTGTATAAAAGCATCATCAGCGCCATCTGTTGGTGGTGTTTAAAGGCATCATCAGTGCCATCTGTTGGTGATGTGTAAAGGCATCATCAGCGCCATCTGTTGGTAGTGTGTAAAGGCATCATCAGTGCCATCTGTTGTCGGTGTGTGGAGGCATCATCAACGCCATCTATTGTTGATGTGTGGAGGCATCATCAGCGCCATCTATTGTCGGTGTGTGTAGGCATCATCATCGCCATCTATTGTCGGTGTGAGGAGGCAATGTACCAAAGACCAATCAGCAAGAGGGAGTACGAGCAATAACCAATCAACGGAGAGAATAGCAATGGACAATCAGCGTGAACGAGAACAATGACCAATCAACAAAGAGAATGCCAATAATAACCAGTCAGTGGAGAATACCAATCAGCAGGACCTACAAAAGTAACCAATCATAAGTGAACACTGGGTTAGGATGACCAACGTAAAATAACCAATCAGCAGGAAGTAGCCTAGAGCAATAACCAATCAGCGGGAAGTAGCCTAGAGCAATAACCAATCAGCGGGAAGTAGCCTAGAGCAATACCCAATCAGCAGGAAGTAGCCTAGAGTAATAACCAATCAGCGGGAAGTAGCCTAGAGTAATAACCAATCAGCGGGGAGTAGCCTAGAGCAATACCCAATCAGCAGGAAGTAGCCTAGAGCAATAACCAATCAGCGGGAAGTAGCCTAGAGCAATAACCAATCAGTGGGAAGTAGATTAGAGTAACAATCAATCAGCGGTGAACAGCCAAATGCAATGACCAATCGGCTAGTTAATCAATGGCACATCGGCAGAAAGGAAAATATTGACCAATCAGTGGGAAGTACACTACAGTTATGACCAATCTGGGAGAAGTGCGCTATAGTAATGACCAATCAGCGGGATGCAGATTAGTGGGGAGTATGAGTTCGACCAATCGCCGGGGAGTACGGGAATGACCAATAATCAAGGACTGTAAGCTGGACCAATCACCATGAGGACTGTAGACTCGACCAATCAGAGGACTGTAGACTCGACCAATCACTATAAGGACTGTGGACTGGACCAATCACCGAGAGAACAACAGACTCGACCAATCACCACGAGGACTGTAGACTCGACCAATCAGAGGACTGTAGACTCGACCAATCACTATAAGAACTGTGGACTGGACCAATCACCGAGAGAACAGCAGACTCGACTAATCACCACGAGGACTGTAAGCTGGACCAATCAACAGGAAGTAAAAGGGGGGAGGGAGGTGAGGGAAAGAGGGGTAGTGGGTTAGACTTGCCATGACCGTGTAGACCAGGAAATCGCTAGTATTAATTCCTAGTGCTCGATGCTATTGAATATATACATAATCTCCGGCAGGCGAACACACAAAGGGACTACACACAACACACAAAGGGGACTACACACAACACACAAAGGGGACTACACACAACACACAAAGGGACTACACACACACACACACACACACGGAAATTTCACCGAACGGAAAACAGTCAGGCACTGGACCCCCCACCCCCACCCTCCCTGAAAAAACTTGTTGCCATCCATTATTCGGATAGACACATAAATGGGGCGGTTCCGCCTGTCGCTCTGTGGCTCGGTACAGCAAATAGTCTTTAACGGCACAAATTTCACGACAGAGGAGAGAGAGAGAGAGAGAGAGAGAGAGAGATAGAGAGAGAGAGGAGGGATGGTGAGAAAGGTGGAGGGATGGTGAGACAAAGGTGGAGGGAAGGTGAGAGAGGCGGCAAAGTCCTGCGTTAATCTGGAAAAAATAAAACATAACACATAAAATAAAGTAAAAACTAAACAAAATTGGAAACTATGATTGTGTACCAACAACAAAAACAACAACGACAACAACAGCAGAAACAATAACAACAACAACAAATAAGAATAACAGCAACTACAATAGCAACTACCCCAACAACAAAAACAACAGCATTCATCAACAAAATCATCAGACATTTACAAAATTATCCAAAAAACCCACAAAGACACAAATTACCCACAGCCTGATTATCCGGACACGTCTCTTAAAGTGCCAATATCGCTAATCCGGACTCCTTCATCTCAATCACCGTAATTAAAAAAAAAAAATATCCATTTATATTTCCACCCATTAGCGAAACCTTGATCATATCCCCCTAGGTAATACTGCCCCCCCCCTACTCCCCCCCTAGCATTATTAATAGCATCATACATTACCGGGATACAGTGCTCCCCACCTGATGACGACGTACAGTGTGAAATTCAGAGGCCGCGGGAGGACGATGCATCAAGGTGGATTTTCTGCCTGGTAAATCGCGCCATTTGTCACCTGCCGTGATACCTGTCGACCAGAAAATTGAAACTATTAGCAACACATCCAGTCTTGTACACCTGTGTCATTACGCCCCGGGTCCTCATCAGGTAAAATCATTTATATAATATCGTAGATCATAGAAACGTGACGCGTGTTTAGGACGGTAAGATATTATGATGAGAACGTTAATACCCTACACAGACACGGTACTGTATACCATATATACACGTGAACGTAATAAAACACACACACACACACACACACACTTAAGCTGTAACAAATGCTTCCTAACATCCCTCATTAACCCCACACACACAGTGCTCCACGCCACACCTCAGTATATAGGGAAGCACCGCGCGAGGCTCCACGTCCAGCAAGATGGTGTGCTCCAGTGAGCCAACACGGTGGAAGCCTCATCTCCCAGAGTGGCAGACACACACCTCCGCCGCCCTACCGACGTTGTTTGCCTCAAGATGCCTTACTTATACCACATGAAGCTGCCGCCACTAGTATATAAATGACGTCTTATGACCACTGGCCGATTCCTCCCGTTTTCTCGAACACACACACACACACACACACACACACACACACACACACACACACACACACAGAAAAGATCTTCAACCAACAAATAACCATTACAGCAAAATCTTAAAAATCTCCAGGGCCAGCGGCAGCGGGCAGAACGTGAACAGATTATGAGCGGACTGTAGCAACCCTTGACTGGACCCCGGCTGATGAACCTACCCAAGAGACGACCAACCACTAGACGTATAGACGTAATTAGGGTGTTTGGTGACGCTCAAAGATCAACCAGAGTTCAAAAGGAAAGCTTAGTGGAAATACATAACAGAACCCTTCAATCAGTACTGGAGTTGATACTTGCTAATAATGATGATGGTGATGATGATGACGATGATGATGACGATGATGACGATGATGATGATGATGATGATGATGATGACGATGATGATGATGATGATGACGATGATGATGATGACGATGATGATGACGATGATGATGATGATGATGACGATGATGATACAAACACATTCGTAAAAAGACACGTAGACCATAAGATTTATAGATGAATAGAAAAAAATATATTAAATTGACTAGTGAAACGATTGCAATTCATGATACGTGGGTTGAAAATATAAAGGTGGAGTGTGTGTGTGTTTGTCTGTCCCCCCCCCCCCTTCAGCAGCACTCGAGAGGACCAAAGACCATTACAGCTAAAGGGCGTGTGGTGTGGTGTGGTGTGGTGTACTGTGGTGTGGTGTGGTGTGGTGTGGTGTACTGTGGTGTGGTAAGGTGTGGTAAGGTGTGTGTTTCTTTGTGCGTTTTTTTGTGCGTTTTAACAAGACTAACAAGTGGCCAAGTTGGAGGAGAGAGAAAGGAGTCCCTACCGTCCATATAGAGGAGGGAGGGAAGGAGGGAGGGGGGAAGGGAGGGAGAGAGAGAGAGGGAGGGAAACGGGGAGGGAGACAGACAGAGTGGGGGGGGGAACAGGGAGACAGGAAAGAAGGGAGGGAGGGAGGGAGAAAGGGAGGAAGGGAGGGAGATAAATGGAGGGAGGGAGGGAAAACACTAGCGAGAAGGGAAACACGGCTCTACTATTTTTCCTGGTTTGTTTACATAGAGGGTAGGCGTCAGGAGAGGTGAAAGGTAGTGGAGGTCAAAACCTTTCCTCCACCTCTCCATCACGTCTCCACCACCAGTTCTCCATCACGTCTCCTCCACCTCTACCCCTCTCCATCACCTCTCCACCAGCACTTCTACACCCCTGCATGTCACCCCCTCACCTCACCATCACCTCTCCTCCACATCACAACCACTTCTCCACCTCTCCATCACGTCTCCCACCTTTCCCCCCACTACTCCACCACCTCTCCTCCACCTCTCTACCACCTCCCCCCCCACTACACCACCTCTCCTCCACCTCTCCACCACGTCTCCCTTATTACTCCACCTCCTTTCCTCCACCTAACCACTAACCCACTGAAATCAAATTGCAATTCCTCTAGAGAGAAAATCTGACGAGGACTGTTTTTTTTCTCTACCTCCTTCTTCTCCTCCTGCTTCCACGTATCGATCCTCCTGGGAGAAACATTCTGGCGGGTCTGGTCCTGATATGTGATTACGAAGAACCACAAGTTTAAAAAGAAATTAATTTTGACGACCATAAAAACAGATTTTTTTTTTAACACGCCGACACGACCGTTCGATTTAATGGCGTATAAAACCTGTCATCATAGTCTCTGTATAGTAAACTGTGAATGTTGATGCTCTTAATGACAACACCACCTGATCACCACCACCTGAACAACACCACCTGATCACCACCACCTGAACAACATCATCTGAACACCATCACCTGTACACCATCACCTGAACACCACCTGATTACCACCACCTGAATCTCACCATCTGAACACCATCACCTGTACACCATCACCTGAACACCACCACCTGATGTATATGATGACTTAACCACTTGAGTATGATGACGACCCCTTGAGCACGATGACTTAAACCCTTAGTTAATCTGTACTGGCTGGGTCCTGTACTCCCAACAGTCGTGTGTGTGTGTAAGACTGTATCCAGTCACATGCCCTTAACGCAAACAACTTAACCTCCTTGTCCTAAGGAAGTTTTTTGACTCCTTAGCAATCAAGGGGGTGTGACAAGGGTCGTCCGCAGACCAGTGAGTGGTGGCCTTATGATCACCTTCGCGGAATGGGGACAGGCCCAGCAAGTAGCCAACATAACAGAAATTAACGGGATTCAGATCCAAGTGGAAGCTTACACAGAGGATAACTTGGTGTTGGGAGTTATCTCCCACACCGAGATAGAACATCTTGAAAAACAAGAGCTTTCAGAGCTGATCGGAGACCAACTCTCAATAGTACGGAAGCTGACCAGTGTAACTGCACTGGTTGGTCATCCAAAGCATCTACCAAGCACCGTAGTGCTGGGATGAGAGAACATCCCAGTAAGACCGTATGAGAGAAGACCCACAAGGTGCTATAAATGCCAGAGGTATGGCCAGTCGTAGGCAGCTACCAAACAGGGAGGTACTACCGCCTGGGAAGATATTGGAAGCATAATGTGTTGTCTAATGGTAGACCCTGCTGCCATATGTGACCAAGTCCCAGGTTGATGATCTGACTTTCTGCCTCATTTGCACACAATTGTAGGGTCTCAATTGTTTCTCTTGCATGACAACACAACATACATATAGCGTTTCTCACTATTGATTTGTTTTCATTCTTGTTTTTCTTTGTATTTATTATTATTATCACAGTGTTTTTATTATTATTATTACCATTAATATTTTATTTTACTTTTTATTATAAATTTTATTTAATATGAATTATTATTATTATTATTATTACATTTTCGCCCCCGGGCCCTGATGTGGGTCAGTGACCTGTGCCCGGGTGGGCTAATCCCCGTAAAAAAAAAAATCTGGCAGGGAAGTGTCGAGCTTGGGAGGTATGTTGCGGTACACCCGGGCACCAGCACACAAACCGCCAAAAAATGCGCAGCTTGTGGTGGCCCTCACTCCTCCTCTGACCGGGAGTGTCCCAAGTGGAGGGAGGAGTGTAGGGTGGCTAAACTGAGAAGCAAGAAAAAAATGAGTTACAAGGAGGCTCTCCTTGTAGTGAAGACCGAAGAAAAGAAGAATCAAGACCCCAACAAGACCACAGAAAAGAAGCCAGAATTAAACAAGAGAGAAGAAAAGACAAACAAGACAGATACAGTAACATTAAAATTATCAGCGTTTTTAGACCTTTACGAGAATACCAGAACAAGACCAAGAAGAAAAAATGGAAATTGAAAAGCAAAAGGAAGAGCTCCAAAGAAAACGACTTAAGAAAAAAAAACAGCTTCGGCCGAAATAGCCAAAAGGCGAAGTGGCTAGTAATCTCCAAACAAGCCAAGCCAACTATACAGTCAGTCTGCATCTGAACGTCTTGGGAAGAGGATGTTATTTGACCCTCTGAGCCACTGCAATTATACCCACGTCTCCCCTGTCAGTTTGCATATTTCTCGTACTAGTTGCACCGAGAACGAGTCACATTTTCAGTGTTTCCAGCATTCACAGGGTAACGAGAGGTATTGTCGTGGCGGGAATCAGAAGGAGAACCACGAACATCTCACCCAACGCAGCCCAGGTTAATCAGTCAACGCGGAACAAAATATTAATGTGATCTGTACAAATAATTAATTAAACTAGGGCAAGAAAAGTAATTGGCTATTGAAACAGCAAAAATAAAACGTGATTAATGGCGCACCGTTGAACAGATCAATTAATTCATTTTTTTATGCGTTAGGTGAGCATGTAAGTGGAACGTGTTGGTAGTTAATTCTGTTTTATTATTGATATTGTGTGCGTCACTTTTATCCATTACAGTCATTTCAATTCGTGTAATAATAATTATTTTTGGGTGTAGTGCTCTTGTTCTGCTCGCTCCTGACTGACGGACAGCTGGCTCCCACACTGTACTCACTCTCACATAGTAATTATTATCCTAAAAAGTGATTTATTTTATTACCACCAAATACGATTAAAAAAAAACTAAAAAAAAAAACTACACGACTCAAAGTTCCAATGAGAGACCCGCCGATGTAGGTAGATCAGCAGCATATTAAAGTGGTGGTAGTCACAGGTTAAGAGGCACTGACCCCAATTCCCTCCCCTTCCGACCCCCTTGTGAGGTTATTCCAACGTGATCAGAACAGGACACACCTAACTGATGCACAACTCGGCTTTACCACCAAGACATACCACGCCTCCCACGCCCTACACAGCCGGGGTGGGAGGCGACAACCATCATCCTCCGTATAAAAAAAAAAAAAAAAAAAAAAAATAATAATAATAATAATAATAATAATATCGTGATACAGAATTTTCTTTTATTGGCTTTCAGTGGAGCGCTCCTCACCTAGTTCTCTGAGTCCTGGACTAATTAGTATTTTAAGTCTCAAATACCTTCACAAGATGTCCTGATGATGACTTGATCTTTTCATGCCCCTCACGTAACCCTCCCCTGCTGTGACGCCTGACATTAACCTGCACAAGATGGATACAATTGTAGGATAATGGATACCTTTACCTAACACAGTAATACATGAGGGCACTGTACTGGTACCGGGCAGCCTGTAGAAGCCTCGGTAGTAAGGAACACAGGGTTAGGTTAGGTTAGGTTGGGTTAGGTTAGGTTGGGTTAGGTTGGGTTAGGTTAGGTTAGGTTAGGTTGGGTTAGGTTAGGTTAGATGGGATATTAGTGACACAGTACCATACGGTTTTAAAGACAAATAAAGGATGAAAAACATAGACATTCAGGTATATGACTCATACCACTGGACACCAAACCTGGATATAAAGAGACATTTTCATATAGGTAAGACAGGTATGGTATTAAGACCTTAACCCTTTGTGTCCTGAAGGGTTAAATCATCGTCTTTAAAGGGTTAAACTATCATCATCAAAGGGTTAAATCATAGTCTTCAAAGGGTTAAACCATCATCATCAAAGGGTTAAATCAGTCTTCAAAGGGTTAAACCATCATCATCAAAGGGTTAAATCAGTCTTCAAAGGGTTAAACCATCATCATCAAAGGGTTAAATCAGTCTTCAAAGGGTTAAACCATCATCATCAAAGGGTTAAATCAGTCTTCAAAGGGTTAAACCATCATCATCAGCGGGAATAAAATCAGCTAAAACAGCGGGATTTTCTTCACTATTATTTTGGTAGGGGATTTTGTCTATTGAAATTAAATCCTAAAGAGTGAAATTGCTCCGTGTTTACAGGTCACCCCTCCAATACTAAACAATACAACGGAAAATAATGCTTGTTAGGCGGGTGATCAACGATGTGTGGATATTTTTCAATCGCCGCCTGATTAAACTTGGTGTGATAAACTGCAGCACTGGACCACTTTGTTCTCATACACAAGGAAGGTGTGTGTGTGTGTGTAGCTGTCACTGTCTGTCACCACCATAATGACAAGTAAAATAGGTCTGTCTGTCTGTCTGTGAGCACCAAAATACAAATATATAAAAGAGAAAAGCTCCATATAACATAAGAACATAAGGTCTATTGGCCCATACTGTACTGGGCAGTCCCATTTACACCCAACCCCTATTGCTCATATATCCATCTAACCTATGTTTGAAGCTATTCAGCGTATTCGAGTTAATGATGATGTTTGGTAACTTGTTCCATTCATCCACTACTCTGTTTCCAAACCAATGTTTACCTATTTCGCGCCTAAATCTAAATTTGTCTAATTTAAAACCTTTGTTACGAGTTCGCTCCTGGTTGGATAGTTTGAGTACCTTTGTAATGTCCCTTTTGTTCAGCCCTGACTTCCATTTTTACACCTCTATCATATCGCCCCTCACTCTACGTCTCTCGAGGGAGTGCAAATTAAGATGCTTTAACCTGTCTCTGTACTCAAGGTTCCTAATGCCCGGGATTAGTCTTGTCATTCTCCTCTGAATTCTTTCCAATGATTCTATATCCATTCTGTAATACGGTGACCAGAACTGAACTGCGTAATCCAGGTGGGGTCTCACGAGCGCAAGATATAGTTTTAGGATGACCTCACTAGTCTTGTAACTAACACTCCTCTGTATGAACCCAAGTACTTTATGAGCCTTGTTACGAGCAAATACACATTGTTTACTTGGCTTAACATTCCTACTTATCATTCCTCCTAAATCTTTTAACGGACTTCTCTCCATGTAATCCGTTAGAAGGTTTCATATCTAACGGACCCTCGATATAACAGATTTTCCTCTCCATAGTCCGTTAAATACAGGTCTCACCGTCATCTGACTTGGACTAAAATTGGTGGATATTTTAATGAACTTAACAAGATGGACTTATTGTTGTAGTTAATATTAGTTACGCTTCCCTTTATTACCATAGAAATTAAATAGAAATTAAATAGAAATATAATAGGTATTGACAGCTTATTTAGTCACACTGTTGTTAAAGTTTAAACTGAACCCAATGGAAAATGTGGGACTAGTTACGTTGCTAAATTTTTAGAGACGGACGGACGGACGAACAGACGGACGAACGGACGGACCAACACTAGATCAAAACCACCATCATAACCACTAACAATATCACAACCACTACTATCACCACTATCACGATCACTAACAATACCACAATACCAGCACCACCACAACTAGTACCATTACCACCACCACCGCAACCACCATCACCACAACTACCACTACCACCACCATCATCACTACCACGACTGCCACCATCACCACTGCCACCATCACCGCCACCATCACCACTACCACCGCCATCACAACTACTACCACCACTATCACCACTACTACTACCACCACCATCACCACTACCACCACCATCACCAGCTGCTCATCAGCATAAAACCTTTGACTTGAGCAAAATTTTCGACCACTCAGAAGACGTGATGAGCATCTGATCTCCGGCCTACACTCACCCTGATGAACCAGTGTTACCTCCTGAGAGAGACAGGAAGAGACAGACAAACAGAGACAGGAAGAGACAGACAAACAGAGACAGGAAGAGACAGACAAACAGAGAGACAGGAAGACAGGGAGTGACTTGTTTGCCAGGTTCTGTTAATTAACAATATAACTGACACTAATAAGAGTTAAAGTACCATATATATATATATATATATATATATATATATATATATATATATATATATATATATATATATATATATATATATATATATATATATATACAGTACTTCAAATTCAAATAATTATTTTAGTAACATACAATAATTATTTCCCTCCACTTAACTATCTTGTTACGAGGCTGACTTAACATATACATTATCCGTGTAAACGTGTAAACAAGGCCAACTTAATATACAAATACGGTACATTACCCAGTTGGTTAATGTGAGTCACCGTAATGTTCATAGCTCGGTAATGACTCGGCTAGACAGGGGAGAAAAAAGTAACTACGCCTTAATGTAAAAAGTTTATGAATTAGACAATGAAAACTAAACTTTGGGTCGTAAGCTGGAGGTAATAGGAAGGAGAAACTAAACTAAACAAACGGCAGTGATTTCATTTGGCATGAGACTTATCGTTAACCTTCCACACTGTATAGTTAGAAGCCTATTATCGTTATTATTATTAGTCTTATTATTATTAGTCTTATTATTATTAGTAGTAGTAGTAGTAGTAATAGTAATTAAAATTCCCAGAGAACGTTAGAGCCTAAACTAGGAAAAAGCAATTTCCGTTATCCTGATTTATGCAGAGCCATAATTCAAGCTGATTATGATTGGCCAATGGCTAATAAAAAATCTTAATATCCACAATCTCGTATTAAAATAATATATATATATATATATATATATATATATATATATATATATATATATATATATATATATATATATATATATATATATATATATATATATATATATATATATATATATATATATATAATTATTTTTATCGATGTGCCGCGATTGTCATTTGATAATAATGTTTTCCACAAATTTTTGCTCCCTTATTTTAGAGCCAGACGCCTTGTAGATGATCCATTTTAACTAGAGCTGCGTTCCACGAATATTAACAACACTAGTAAATCCAGGGTGTCGGGTCTCCTAAGCAGTGGCGGCTCGTGAAAAATAAAATGGATGGACTGCAAGCCTCACACAACAGTAGGTGACCTACCTCAGGTATGAGTTGTAGTTGATGTCCACGAATTCCCAGGGCATGGTAGTAGTGTTGGTGGTGATGGACCAGTATTAATTGAAAATAAAGTCCGCGTGTCTGCTCTTCGATGTAGCAAAATTGTTTATTACTATTTCATTAAAATCCTTTATTTCTGTTATCATTTTATTTTCAATGGATATCACTGCTAAAGGGTAATTAAAGAAAGCACGATTTAACCACACCGTCCACACGTTGTACGAGACTGAGCTGCTTCAAGTGCAGCGGCGGCGGCGCCAATTAATAACAGACATCAATCGTACAGCATTGACAGCAACTATGAAAGTAACTTAAATTTTGGTCTGATTTTAATGAAAATTCACTTAGCAACGTATTGAAAATAATTAAATAACATATAAAATGATATATTTGTTGGTAGTGTATTATTCAGCTGTCTCTCTAAAGGAATCATACGCCTGGCAGTGAGTGTCTGGGGGGACTGCAGCCCTATGCACGAGCCGCCACTGCTCCTAAGCCTTTACTGTTATCGTTTCCTCTTACAATGTGGCCCACCAACTGCTGCGTCACGTCTTGGCTCACCCAGACACACTCTTTTATCCCAGTGAATTCATTATTCCCGTCACACGTCTCTCTACGCTTTCCTTTTGGGGCATTTTAGAAATTTTCAGAATATTTTTTTTTTTTATATTCATTCATTCTGTTACACTTTCACTAATCCACCACTGGGAAGAAATTACCCTGAAGCACAGCCTCAAGACTCGCGTAGTCTTGTGTTGATGGCGTGTATAATGTATTGCTGCACCTAACAACTTATATAGGCCATTAAGCGAGTATTTATTTAAGTACATACACTATAGTCTGTTCATTGTAGAAATATAAAATGACTTCGCCCTCTCTCTCTCTCTCTCTCTCTCTCGTCTTGGCTTGTGATTGGCCAGTTACAAAACATATAATGAAGGGCTGCAGATTGACTAAAATTAGCTTGCGTCACACATCCAATCACAAAACCATATGTCATACTGTACTGCTGGGCGGGGCCGAGGGTAACATTTCCATAATCATCAACAATAAGAAATTACAAGAGAACTATCCCAATCAAACTTACAATTCTACTTTATTCGTGAGCAAATGATTACAAAATACAGTTGATTTATCCACCTCCTTCACTTCGGGTACAGCAGTTGGGTACACCAAGTTTAACGTATATTTCCATATCAAATGTTTTTCTTGTGTGAGAACGACAGCAAGACTTACAGGGTCAGGACGCCGTATGATTTGTGTTTGTGTAAGTCTGACAGAATACCAGATGAGTTCATTTTTTTCCTTTTAGTGACATTCGGAAATATATGTACAGTAGAGTTCACTGCCTCTCCTAAATTGTGTCTGCAAACTTAATCATTTTCTGGCAATGGATGTTTAGTAACTCCTTCATTTTGTTTTAGGTATTCTAGTTAATAATATCTCATGAATGTGGTTCTCATCTTAATAGACCGCAGTCGGCTCGTTGATTGACCGAGAAACGAATAACTAATGACAAATCTAACCTAACCTAACCTAACCTCACCTTAAACGAGAGAATGTGATGAGACTTGTCCATAGGATGAGCCGCTGTTCTGAAGTCTTCATGTTAGGTGATTTATTTTACGAGCAACGTTCACGGTCTACGTATAAAAATAAATAAAAACGAAACTCACAGAATAAAAATGAAAAAGCTAGAGAAAAAGGCATCAATTTAATTCAATTTCAACATCAATGTAGAGAAAAAAACAATAAACTAAAACTAAATAACATTTTGATCCTATTCCAATGTTGATTTCTCTTGTTGGGTAGAAACGTAGCCTACCACTGTACAGAGGATAAGCTTGGAATCTAAGCTTTATCCTGAAGATTCAAAGAAAACTTAATTCCTACCAGACCTCAGGAAACTATAAACAAACATTCATATTCAGTAATAACAAAATAAATAAACATAATAACGCTATACTAAACGGTCCAGTATTATCCCCGTTGCGTGTACAGTAGACGGGTAAACCAAAAATATACGTTATTAACTGATAATTCCATGCATTATACTAAAGATATATTCTGGGCTGGGTATAATTAATATAACTGCTCGCTTTATATTACCGTAATTAGAGAGATATATTATGTGTGGAATATTCTCTGGCGAATTATTATTTTTTTATTAGTGCACGCATATTGTCTCTGTCTCTCAAAACAAACAAGCACTTATTCCCATTAAGTGATAATTAAACTAAAAATATATAAAAGTAGCCCATTAGCTCACAAACAGCTAATCGAAGACCTAACAAACTAACCTAACCCTTACCTAACGTATACCCCTTGAGTACGATGATTTAGCCATTAGAGTACGATGATATAACCCCTTAAGGCATCAAATCATCATGCTCAAAGGGGTTAAATCATCATCGTACTCAAGGGGTTAAATCATCGTACTCAATGGGTTAAAATGTTTTAGCTCAGTTTGAAAGTGTGGGTAGGCAAATCGGATCACCTGCAACACCTTAACGCTATCTGATTGGTTAGATTAGGTCAGGTTTGGACTGCTACCTGAGATCACTGAGGATGTCACTGCACATTTGGAAACATTGAAAGCTCACTCCACTGCCAACTACGCAACGGGTATGATTCCTACACAAAGCTGAATACTGAGTCCGTTCACCGCTGGTCTAACGGAGCTGAATGATGCCTTTCGTCACCGCGTATGAGATCTGGTAGTGATGAAGACGATGGCCAGGAACCGCCTGAAAACTGACAACGGCGTGAGTTTGCGTTATCAACAAGATTCCCGTTTTTGCCGTTTTAAATGTGTGTAATATTGACTGACGTGTGTATAATATGTTCTCATGTTCTACCGTTCTTTTTTTTTTTCTTTTTTTGCCAACATGTCATCAGCCAATGGATAAGTTTAAATCGGTCATGGTGTGAGGGCAAATGGCGGAACAAAGGGTAAGAATCCCTACTTTACTCAAAATAACACCATAAAAACTTCAGAATTACTTATTGCATCGATATAACTAACATATGTGTGTATGTTCAAACCATCGTTACAATAATTCACAACTTCAGGCACCATGAATGTTAATCAGTTAACTTCAACGCTTGGAGTCTGCAGCTGTACTGACGCTCGTGAACTTCAAATAAATGATAACTGGTGGGGGAGCGTTGCCAACCAGCCATAACACATCGTTAGCTTACATCACCTTCTACACAAAGTCAGTTCAAAAAATAGGCAGAAAAGTTACTACAATTAACATAAAACTGATATTTAGTTAAATTAATCATCCAATTGAGACGAAGGAGAGCGAAAGAGAAAAGGGGGGAGGGGGAGGTAGCAAATCTGAAGTACGTATAAAGGAAAGATCAACGTAGAGGAAGT
Source organism: Homarus americanus (assembly GCF_018991925.1). Taxonomy (NCBI): domain Eukaryota; kingdom Metazoa; phylum Arthropoda; class Malacostraca; order Decapoda; family Nephropidae; genus Homarus; species Homarus americanus. The sequence goes on along the minus strand of NW_024720811.1, from coordinate 2,407,929 downwards.
CAGAAATGTAAACAAAAACAATTCAGATGATGGGAAGAGGAAGAGAAGATTGAGTCAGATATTAGGAGGTAATAAATACTTCTCATCTGTCTTTATCTCACACGTATTCCTCTATATATAAAAAAAAACAGCAGTAAAATGGTGTGGCGGGTGTTTCAAAATGCAGGTAATTTTGGTACGGCCAGACCAGGGTGGCAGGTCTGGCTCGCGTCACTTCCGCCGCCCCAGGTAACACTTGCACTAAAAATTTCCTTGCTAACACCAGTCGTTTCCACCTCCGCTGGGCGATTTCTTTACCTACCATTACTTTCTTTACCTATCACTACTTTCTCCACCTACCACTACTTTCTCTACCTATCACTACTTTCTCTCCCTACCATTACTTTCACTCCCTACCACTACTTTCTCTCCCTCCCACTACTTTCTCTACCTACCACTACTTTCTCTCCCTACCACTACTTTCTCTCCCTACCACTACTTTCTCTCCCTACCACTACTTTCTCTACCTACCACTACTTTCTCTACCTACCACTACTTTCTCTACCTACCACTACTTTCTCTCCCTACCACTACTTTCTCTACCTACCACTACTTTCTCTACCTACCACTACTGTCTCTACCACCTCCCCTCACCCACACACTGTACTCCACGACCCTTAACTCAGCTTCCCCTGCCTCCGTCTCTCCCAGCACCTACCCGTTGTCTTGCTAATTCTCTCAAGATGGAACCACAATTCCCAAAGGTCTGTACATCAGGTCATCCTTAGGTGGAGATGTGAGAATACGTCTGATTGGTTCCCTTGAGTTATGAGACACCCAGCGGCCATAGTGGGAAACGAAATTACATGCTGGTACAATTGAAACTAGATGTGTTGGTGGCATGGCAGTAATGTGCTTGCCTATCACTGTTGTGTCCTGGGTTCAATCCCCATCGATAACTGAAGGTCGTAACGAATAACAGACTTAACTGCCTGAATAGTTAGTAAGTTGGTAAATAAAACAAGCTATTTTTATCCCCCTTATCCCTGAGGACTCAAACAGTGGCTTGGTAATTCTCTTAATCCTACTTAAGACAAATTTCCTTCACATTTGTATATTTCACCATTACATAATTTTTTATATTTATTACAATTTTATTATTATCAAATTTCAGCCAACTCTCATACGTTAAATTCAACTCGTAACAAGAGATGTACGGTCGTATTTAACTGGCTCATTTAACCTAAAGTGCAACACATCGTCCCAAGTACCATTAAAATCTGAGACACTGCCGGACCACCTTCACTAACTTACCACCAGTTTACAGGACAAAATCATGGTACAGAATCTTTGTGAACGCAGACTTGAATATTCTACACAACCACGACTCTCCTCACCTGACAGTGCCAGAACGTAATAATTATGTCACCACAGCGACCTGTCTTTTACCAACACACACACACACACACACACCAATAATAGAACGACATGTTGATACAATTATTAAGGTGTGCAAATATAACAACATTCATAATACGAAGAAAAGGAAGAGAATTAAAAAAGGAATAATGAAAAACGGATAAGTAAATACCATGAGTGACCAAAAGAATAAGCTACTTATTAGCATCATCTGTAATGGTAACTTCCAGAGAAGACATCGCCCACCATTCAGTACACCCAAAGTCTTCTTAAAAACTCCTGCTTTACTGGAACACAACAAAGCGGTAGATCCCAGAGAGAGCAGCGCCAACACCTTCCTGCACCTGTATTCATAAGGTCACTTCAGCTAACATTTATAGTCACGACTCCTCAACCAAACCTTCCACTGTGGCGTCTCGGTGTTTATGATGGAGCTCACTGTTGACATTATATACTCGGTGTGTTCTCATGTCCGTACAGGCAGGGAACAGATCAGTATTCAGGTGTACAGAAAAATACACAGACTTGACAGACTTGGATTTATTGTTCTGCACTTGTCTAGTAAAGATAACTATCACGAGTTTCGACACAAGAGTTACGCGCCACCCCACCACAAGTGCCTCGACACCTGGAGACAATACCATAATACGTCTGCCAAACTATTCACAAAATTGTCCTAGTTTCCCCATGTTAATATCAAGGTATAAAGATTTGGTTAAAATATTCTAAGGATTTTCCTATTTTCATATACTCGTAAATTTAGATTATTGTTCTGAAATCTATCCAAATATCTGTTTTGCTTAGTTTTAAATTCGTATCCCCTATCTTCCAACATAAAATCCTGTTCAATATGCACCCAGGCCTCTAGTGGACACAAACGTCAATAGAATAAAAATTATATACAGTATATCGAAAATATTTCATTCAATTTTGCATTTGTTAAATTATTTCAACATTTAGAGAACGAGAATAAATATTAACAATCTACCCCAGCACGTGTTCTTGGCTGACAACAACACAATCAGTCAAGGTGCACCACACGTTTGACAACTTTTCAGTAATTAATTCAGTAATCAGTGGCAGTATGGCCGCCCCAGAGACAGGTCACACACAACAATAAATCTCTCTTTTTGACGGGGACGAGGCAATTAATCGCCCCCCTCCCCCCCTCACCCTCATGTAACCACAACACAGCTGGGGGGGTAACGTACCCATCAGTGGTCCCTTATTTCCCAGGTGACACGACGGAGCTTCACCTCAGGATGAACAAGAACGTGGAACAGACAAGCAGATTACTCTATATACTCAGTCCATCGTGAATCTGATCCGACTCATGATTTAAAGAATCACATTAAAGAAAAGTTTGAAAAAAAATCCTATTCAGAGAAATATGTCCCACGTTATTTGAAATGTTTATACACATTGAGGTAAAATTGGTGCTCGAACAATCAGAATGGTTGTGAAGGAATTCGGTCCACATCACTCCAGAAGAAAAAATAAATGAGTGCCACACACCGCCATGCTCCAGGCCAGCGCCACTACTGCCCTGCCTGCTGTGTGGGGTTTATAAATTAATTCTTTAATTCTCAATCCCCGCCCCCGCCTGCAGGACTCTGGGGTCATTGTTCCACTGTGTGTTGGGAGGAAGGAGAGAGGGGGGGGGGGAGGGGGGAGCAAGCACAGTAACAAATCTCAGAAATTTTAAATCTTGATGTTATCCCGTGGAAGCAGGTCAAAAGTCAATTACACATACAAACACGTACACAACTGTTTTCTAATCACGACTATACCTGTAGTTGAGATAAGTTAACCCAAATTCACCTGGGTTAGCAAATTCATTTTTTCCTTAAGTTGAAATGTGGAAACACCTTTAACTGGCTCCTGTAAACTATGGCACCGAGTCGGAGTCTAAATGGCGTTAAAATTGCATTGAGACTACAGTAAGTTGATGAATTAACATAAGGTAAAGATGAAACTAATCATAGGAGTCCCTGAGGCTCGTGAGGATCAAACATCGCAGGAAAACCTTAATAACACAAGCCCATTACGGGAGCCTGGGACAGTCAGGTAGGCCCGGGATAAAGAGAGTGAAGCCTGCCTTAACCCAAACAGTCAGCAGTTGATAATTAGTCGATAATCAGTGTGTGTGTGTGTGTGTGTGTGTGTGTGTGTGTGCGTGTGTGTGTCGTTCTCCTCTGAGGCTATGATCTATTACTCCTCTTCCATACGAACTACTAGAATACATCATAAAACCTATCCCGGTATACACAACTTAAGGAAAATACACACACACACACACGTACACACTGAGACACACACACACACACACACACACGTACACACTGAGACACACACACACACACACACACCCAAGTCGAGTGGCCCAAAATAGCTTAGATCAAATACGATACTGTTATTTATAATCCTGTAAACACACAACAATCAACCAAATTTCACTTACGGTTATAATTCAGAGGTTGTTTACTGAGTGACCCCGAATGGTAGTTAAGGACACGAACAAGTACGAGAGGATATTTTCTTCCTTGTTATTCCATCCCTTTCCTGTCGCTCTCCACTCACCCTCTCCCTGTTATCCCCCACCCCCACTTTCTTTGACGTTTCTGTATCCCTTGATCCATCCTTCACAAAAGTAGGAGAGTAAAGATCATATACAGACACGGACAGACACTACGGACCAGACACTACGGACAAGGCAACACAGGACAGACACACGGACCAACAAGGCACACGGACAGACACTACGGACCAGACACTACGGACAAGGCACCACGGACAGACACTACGAACCTAATCTGACCTGCCAGTCCTCGTCAGAGCTCAAAAAAAAAAATATAGTAACTTAAGAATTTCTCCTTTAGATAAATTCGGTGCCGCTATTAGAGTCAGGTGAAGAATATCCATTTTTCTTTTCAATGTTTCGTTCTTAACCTGATGAGTAAAATATCTGACTGAAAAAGATTTAATTGGGTTAAACTGGAATCCAATAGAATTTCTGAGAACGAGACGGGGCCTGACGGGGCGAGATGGGGTGGAGCGAAACGGGGTGAGATGAGACGGGGCCTGACGGGGCGAGATGGGGTGGAGCGAAACGGGGTGAGATGAGACGGGGCCTGACGGGGCGAGATGGGGTGGAGCGAAACGGGGTGAGACGAGACGGGGTAGGGTGGAGTTTGCATGGCAGGGCGGGGCTGGGGTGAGGTAGGACTGGGTGGATGGGATGTAGCGGGGTGGGACGGGTTGGATAAGTGGAGAAGAGAGGGTGGACTGCGCTGATTGGTGTTAGGTAGAGCGGGGTGGTGTTAGGTAGAGCGGGGTGGTGTTAGGTAGAGCGGGGTGGTGTTAGGTAGAGCGGGGTGGTGTTAGGTAGAGTAGTGCAGGGGTGAATGAGGTGGGTCAGGAGGGGTGGGGTCATGGGGTGTACAGTACGTGAAGCATGGCAGGTGTGTGTGTGTGTGTGTGTGTGTGTGTGTGTGTGTAGCTAAAGAGAGATGGGAGGTGTACACAGGTGAAAATGGGTCAAAGAAACTACAATGCACATTTCGGTAAGACGATAAACGTTGAATAATTAAACCAGGTTACAACTTTCACCGAAAAAAAAAGAGTGAAAAAAGAATTACTCTAAGTGGTGGACGATGATAACGCCCAACACTGGAAAATTGTCGCTGTGAAAATTTCATGAGGACACAAAATTGGGTGATTATTATTATTTTTTTTTTCTGCAAAGCGTGTTTTTAAGAGCGTAAGTGTTGAGTTAGCGGTGCACACAAGGACAGTGAAATCTCGATACCTTAATGGAGACGTGGAGAGACACAAAAAAAACACGTAATATGAAACCAGATCAACAACAACAAAATGAAACCACCAAACCAAAAAAAAAAAAAAAACACCAATTTGCAAAAATCAAAAAACAACAGAGCACAGACTCGTACAACCTGGCCACATGCTGATGAAAACCATACACACTAACACCCATTCGTAGATCTACTTCACATATAACTCTCCTTAAAGCAATACCATATCTTTATTGAGAAGTGTTTCCCAGTGTGAGAAATCCGTCCAGGCTCAAAAATAATGTAAAAAAGTAATAATAGCAGCTATTATTTCAATCTTTTAATTCCCTTTTGAATGTTAATGTTTATTGTCCAAATAAAAGATGACAATCATTTAACAAAAACAAAAACAAAAACAATCCAGTATTTCTAAATGGGGCATCTAACAGCCCCAGGGTGAAGTAAACACAATGGTTCACTGAAGGCTTCGTCCAAGTCCAAAAGTGGAAAATTGTTGGTTACAGTGACTTATTTTTCACGACTGTGAAAGTTTCATGATTGCATGGCCAACAGTTTGAGAAAAGTTAGCTCGTGCGGACGGACTGGCAAGGGTAACACTAAATGCCTCTTTCACATTGGTGGCGGGTGTAAAAACTAAGCTAGCAGACCTGTCGACAACAGTGTGTGTGATATAAAACACAGAGAGGGAGTTCTATCACCAACCCCTGAGGTCTGACAACATTTGTATTATGAAGCTTTTGCCAACTAAACTCCTGGACCGCGAGAAGAGAACTGGTAACTGATAATTCAAATGGAGATGAAAGAAAAACGAATGGCATAAGACCAGACGGCGATAGAGGAAGAGTGTGAGAGGAAGTGTCTAGCCTAGAAAAAGAGAGAGGGATGGCAGGCAGGTATGGTGATATAATATTCAACGTGTTGACTCAACGATGCGTATATCACACAAAGTTTGACCCTGGGCAATATTGTAGGTCACCATCCGTGACTGTGTCCGGCACACACACACACACACACACGTATTGTATAAACAAAACATCCACAAACACACGCCAACGTAAAATTTTTAACATAGGAGCTTGTTACACGCGCACGTGCGCCTTCCCACTTACACAATATTATAAGCGCCCATGCGTATTCACAATACACACTAAGTTGTACTGTACATACACACACACAGATGAAAGCTCAAACAATTTACACGCATATCCACACAGACAACACACACTCATGTACACGTATGAACATGCTCACTGATACCGATATGAATTTTGGTATACTGATAATTGCAAGTGTTTATAACATTATGTTCATCATACGAGGTCTTCACGACCCTTACTGATGATGATGATGATGATGTTATGGTACTGATACATTATGTTGATAATGCGGCGAATATCATTATTATATTTTGTACTGAGGAATTCATTCTATTTAAGCCCAATGACAATATCATAATGGCAAGCCTATTTACCTCAGGCACGTGATGGCCTGCAGCTATCAGCCAGTGTCTACAGCAGTCTTAACACCTCTTATAAACGGTAATTAATCTGAGTGGACAGATATTTTGACAATTAAACCATGGCTGGTGGGTGACCCTGGCGGAACTAACCTGGTCTCCATTCGCTGGCAACATAAACGATACTGCGTGTTTGTGAACGACTCTTACTCAGCGAGTTATGTGTAATTCCTGACTGTTGTAGGACACATCATTTATGAACACAATGGGATATTTTCATCATGTTTTCTATCAACCGGCAGAATAACATTATTGAGATAAAAACGCCCCCTCAGCCTCTATAAATATCGAGACTATTTCTCCTCCACGTATAAATTTACACTGTCAAACATCGGCCATCACAGAGCAGAAACAGATAGTTCCGCCATTCTTGGTTGTGGAGCGTTGCGGGCCGTCCCTACAGCGGTTACTGTTATGAGAAGAGAAGGGAGACAGAGACAGAGAGAGAATATCCAATAATGCCGGACATATGTTACCAGCGAGGGCCGACGCCATACTTACTCCTCCATGGCCCCGCTGAATCACCGCGGGCCCCCAGGGAACAATATTCTACGCCACATTTTCCGCCACATTATTCACAATCAGGTAAAATGTAAACTGCCACGAAATTCTCCCACTACACCGGGGTAATTAGATCTAGTTTGCGAGGAAATTTTCGACGTATTTTCTCAAACTAGAATGTTTTTGTCGCTGGAACCCAACACTGAAACATGAAGGATTTTTCCCCTAGACAACATAGCAATTTTTTTTTTTTCAACATTTTTCTACCGAGGAACAAACTCACACACCAAAAAACTTCTCACCCCCCCCCAAAAAAAAATTAAGCATTTATCGTTCCCCAAATCAGTGACTACATAGAGATATCATGGTATACTAAACACTACATAACCATGATATTGCACCTCCGTCTCCTAACATTATAAACATGCTATCCTCGTCACTTAACATATGAACCAAACTGCTATGTGTCCCCCTGGTAATATATGTGGTAATAATGGAATAGTTCTGTATATGCGGCAGCCAACCACACACACTCCCCCCTCCCTTCCGCCCCTACCTATACCTCCCCCCTCCCTCCCGCCCCTACCTATAACCCCCTCCCCCTACCTCCCGCCCCTACCCAGACCCCCCTCCGCCTCCTCCTCCCTCCCTCCTCATACTTATTCATCGAAATTCAGTACTGTTGTTCACGCATACTGACCCCCCTCCCACCAGGATCCCCTCCCCCCCTTCCCTCCCTCTTTTCTCCTACCATCCCTCACCCCCTACCATCCCTCTTCCCTGCCTAGAAACCTTCACTTGCATCCTTCCCATAATCCATCCTGTGTCTACCTAGATAAGGAGGCAGGGGAGGGAGGGTGAAATTAGGAGGGTGAGAGGAGGAGCAGGTGGGGAGTCAGGGAGTCCACACCATACGCCTGAATCTCGTAATCAAAACCATTAACCCAACATGCTTAAGGTCTGGTGTAGGGATGGATGGCTCTGGGGGGGGAGGGAGGTAGGGAGTTGAAAAGGGGGGAGGGAGGAGAGGGAGGAGTTAGAGGAGAGGGAGGTAAAGAGGAAGGGGGGTTAGGGAAGGGGTTAAGAGGAGAGGTAAAAGAAGGGTTAATGGATTAAGAAGAGAGGAAGGGGTTAAGAGGAGAGGGAAGGGAGAGGGTTAAGAAGGGGAGGAAAGGGTGCTGAGGTGGTGTTAAGGGGAATTTATATCACGATGGAATACACCTGAATGATAGGTGTTAGGTTAGGTTAGGTTGGAATAGGTTAGTTTAGGTTAGGTTAGGTCTGGGAGGTGTTAAGTTGAGACACAGGTGAAAGGGGCTGGAAAAGGGGGTGCTTGATCCTATGTGGGGAGTAACCTAACCTAATCTAACCATAACATAATCTCTAACCTAAACCCTAACTAAACTAACCTTTCCTAAACCTTTCCTCTCTCTAAACCTCTATTGACCTCTTTTTCTATCTACCCATCTCCCTCCCTCTCTATCTCTCTCTTCCTTCTCTATCTACAATATTCTCTCTCTCTCTCTTCCTTCTATCTACAGTATTCTCTCTCTCTCTCTTCCTTCTCTATCTACAGATTCTCTCTCTCTCTCTCTTCCTTCTCTATCTCTATTCTCTCTCTCTCTCTCTCTCTCGTGGCTATATATAACATCACAACTCTACCTAAACATACATGAGACAGACCCCCAAGTTCACCATCATACCCAGGTGGCAGGTGTCAACAAGCAGACAGAGGGGTCACTGCCATAAGGACAAGCAAAATTTTCATCCTTGTTAATCATCAAAGGAGACACTCGAAGGGCAAGACAATTCCAATACCGGAGAGGAGGGGAGGAGGCACTAGAGGGGGAGGTCAGGGGCGTGATGAGGGCTGTCTTTCCCTCCTGAGTGCATAAGATCCTCTCCTCTTGCAAGATCGATAGGGACAACGAGCTGCCCCCCTCTCTAAACCCCACAACCTGTTCAGCCTGTATGGTAAAGCTATCATTCATTTTTTTTTCCTGTAAGTTCTTGTGTCTTTCAGTAATGTTATATTTTCTCCCCGGTAAGGACACATTCCATGGTAATTACGATTCTTGGCGAGGAGAGCGATCTTCAGGTGGTTGATTCTCTCGCTCAACACGAAGGATATAACCTGCTCGTCCACCTCAACACCCTAACTCCTTAATAACCACGGCATTAACACCCACTTACTGCTTTACAAAAGTTAACACCAACGTCAGCAGACATCTTAACACACCACGGGGCTAAATAATCGTTTTCTATTATTTTTTTCGTCTTTTTAGTTAGCTATTTTATACGTGTGTGACTTCAAGAACTTTTGGTGGTGCAAATGTTAGTAGCCCACCACCACCCCCTCTGAGGCCGTTTTCAATCCCCATAGTAAACATACAGACACAGAGGAACACTAGAGGTCTGGGGTCTCGAGTAAGGCTCACCACCCATCATACAGTCCTGTTAATAATGTTTGTTTCCTTAACACCTTCACTACGGCGACGCCACTCTTAATATTATTTTGAATAACGCCAGATGATTTTATTCAACACAGAGGGCAACCCGTACATAAATGGTTAAACTCAAGTTCGTAATAAATTGACCCTTTTTCATGTGTTCTTTCCTTTAAAAATAATTTTGTTTGAACCCGTAAATATGGTAATAATAACAAAATCACAAGAGAGGTTTAACAATAGCAAAATCAATATAAAGTAAAAGAAATACAATAACCGTACCATAGAATACAATAACTGTTAGCCTGGGGTACTGACATCCACTACCCAACACACACATTACATATATCAAAATTAACCCCTTTAATACAATCAAATCAAGCAGTATATTAAGTGGTTTGTTCCTGCCACTCGTGATGTTCCCCCCCACAGTTCCAAGGCTGAGGTAATCGAAGGTGGTTGCCTCCCTGCCTGGCGGTTCAGTACAATGACAGGATTACCACACATTAAGGCCAATCGACACACTCGCTAACCTTCGCAATATCTTCCCATTTGCCTGCTATTATCGCAGCATTGTCTTCAGCTTATTCTGGGTGACTGCCGGATGTATTTGAAAAAGTACCGACAAGCTACAAAGATTTCCCTCAAGATAATCCTGTTAAATTGTTTTTCTTTTTTTTTATATTTGTAGGTTTTTTCAGTATACTTTTTTTTCCCTGCCTTATGTTTTTATTTTGTTTGGTTCCATTGATCTTGTATTCCATAAGAATTGTTCTCTCTCTACCACGCAACCTGATCTTTAACCCCTTGTTTCACCGGGTAAAAGATAACGCCACTAAATGGACGACTAACGATGGACTATTAGTGTTTTGATGGGGTAGGTGGGTAGTAGGTGGTCTCACGCACAGCTCAGGAGGACGTCACAGCGCCCCTTCAAGACTGACTGGCAAGCGTGTTCAAGGATGGTGGTTGTTCATCTTTACAAAAGCACACGAGCTGTTGACAGTTATGTTGCTGTGTGTAGTCACGTGCAATATAATTAAATTGTTTAAAGAGATGAAGGACATACTTATTTCTCTCGTTAAATCTTCAGCTATTGTAAAAAGGTTTGTGGGACATCTACTTCACTGTTTCACTTTCCTTCTTCCCTCATTTCATTTTATTTAATTCTTTTCGCATTTTTTGTTGTTCTCTATTTTTCAGTTTCATCTCAGAATTTACGTTGTGTTTACTGAAAGTCATCAGTCCACTGTCGACAAACTACCACACGCAAGATCAACTTCCTCGAAGATTTCATTTCATCTTTAAACCTGCAGCTCTTCGAGCATGGAACTCTCCCAACGCTGCTCATATAACCCGCAATTCTTCAAAAGTAAGAGTGGATCTCTCTCAAGTTTTGCACCAAATGCCGCGCTCGTGGATTTAAATTGCGCATCTTGCACGTTGAAATCAAACAAAACCTGCAAAATAAGAATTGAATCTCGCTATCTTTCCTCCCTTTAACACCTAATGATGACCTTCCTGGTGTCCCACTACTGTATTGAGACACTGCTAGACGATCCACTTCAAATTCATTATTTAAATGTTTTATCGGGACCTGAATATACGCTGGCATAAAAAAAATAAATAAAAGTACTCACCGAGATTTTGAGACAAAGTGTATAGAGGCAATAACGGGAAGACTTGCCGAGTGGTGTTCTCTGTGGGGGGGTTGGATATATCAACGACACAAAAGTTAAAAATATATCCAGGCAAATTTGTGTTTCCATTTGGCGTTCACGGTGAAGTTGGCTGACGGGAACCAACCACGTTTATTGTCTTTCCTGCGTTACCTACACACGCACTCCCCACCACCACTAGTCAACATTTATATATATATATATATATATATATATATATATATATATATATATATATATATATATATATATATCACTATTACAGGACCTACCTGATAGTGATTGGAACATAGCAGAGCCTACTGGCCCTTATGAGCAGTGGAACATGTGGGACCTACCTTATGGTAGTGGAACAGGGTGGGACCTACCTTATGGTAGTGGAACATGGCAGGACCTACTGTACCCTTATGGTAGTGCTTGGGACCTACCTTATGGTATTGGAACATGTGGGACCTACCTGATGGTAGTGGGTTATGGCAGGACCTACCTTGTGGCAGTGGGTATGGCAGGACCTACCTTATGGTAGTGGAACATGGCAGGACCTACCTGGTGGTAGTGGAACATGGCAGGACCTACATAGTGGTGGAACATGGCAGGACCTACCTTATGGTAGTGGAACATGTGGGACCTACCTTATGGTAGTGGAACATGTGGGACCTACCTTATGGTGAGTGGAACATGGCAGGACCTACCTTGTAGTGTGAACATCAGCAGGACCTACCTTATGGTAGTGGAACATGGCAGGACCTACCTTATGGTAGTGGAACATGGCAGGACCTACCTGGTGGTAGTGGAACATGGCAGGACTGTACCTTGTGGTAGTGGAACATGGCAGGACCTACCTTATGGTGGTGGAACATGGCAGGACCTACCTTATGGTGGTAGAACATGGCAGGACCTACCTTATGGTAGTGGAACATGGCAGGACCTACCTGATGGTGTGGTGGAACATGTGGGACCTACCTTATGGTGGTGGAGTTTATGGCAGGACCTACCTTATAGTGGTGGAACATGTGGGACCTACCTTATGGTAGTGGAACATAACTTGGACCTACCTTATGGTAGTGGGTGCATGGCAGGACCTACCTGATGGTGGTGGAACATGGCAGGACCTACCTTATGGTGAGTGGAACATGTGGGACCTACTGTACCTTATGGTAGTGGGCATAGCGGGACCTACCTTATAGTGAGTGGAACATGGCAGGACCTATCTAATGGTAGTGGAACATGGCAGGACCTACTGTACCTTATGGTAGTGGAACATGGCACGACCTACCTGATGGTAGTGGAACATGGCAGGACCTACCTGATGGTAGTGGAACATGGCAGGACCTACCTGGTGGTAGTGGAACATGGCAGGACATGCCTTATGGTAGTGGAACATGTGGGACCTATCTAATGGTGGTGGAACATGGCAGGACCTGCCTGATGGTAGTGGAACATGGCAGGACCTACCTCATGTTAGTGGAACATGGCAGGACCTATCTATTAATGGTAGTGGAACATGTGGGACACTACCTGATGGTGGCTGGAACATGGCAGGACACTACCTTATGGTGAGTGGAACATGGCAGGACCTACCTTATGGTAGTGGAACATGTCCAGGACCTACCTGGTGGTAGTGGAACATGGCAGGACCTACTGCCCATGGTAGTGGAACATAAGAGGACCTACTGTGCAGCAACCTTGGTAGTGGAACATGGCAGGACCTACCTTATGGTGAGTGGAACATGGCAGGACCTACCCACAGAATGGTAGTGGAACATGGCAGGACCTACCTTATAGTAGTGGAACATGGCAGGACCTACCTGATGGTAGTGGAACATGGCAGGACCTACCTGGTGGTAGTGGAACATGCTTGGGACCTACCTTATGGTAGTGGAACATGTGGGACCTACCTGATGGTAGTGGAACATGGCAGGACCTATCTAATGGTAGTGGAACATGGCAGGACCTACATTATGGTAGTGGAACATGGCAGGACCTACCTATATGGTAGTGGAACATGGCAGGACCTATCTAATAGTGGAACATGGCAGGACCTACCTGATGGAAGGGGAACATATGGCAGGACCTGCCTCATGGTAGTGGAACATGGCAGGACCCTGCCTGGTAGTAGTGGAACATAGCAGGGCCTATCTGTGGTAGTGGAACATGGCGGGACCTACCTGATGGTAGTGGAACATGGCAGGACCTACCTCATGGTAGTGGAACATGGCAGGACCTACCTCATGGTAGTGGAACATGGCCAGCAGGACCTGCGGTGGTAGTGGAACATGGCAGGACCTACCTCATGGTAGTGGAACATGGCAGGACCTACCTGGTAGTAGTGGAACATGGCAGGACCTACCTGATGGTGTGTGGAACATAGCAGGACCTACCTGGTGGTAGTGGAACATGGCAGGACCTACCTGGTGGTAGTGGAACATGGCAGGACCTACCTGGTGTGAGTGGAACATGGCAGGACCTACCTCATGGTAGTGGAACAGCAGGACCTATCTAATGGTGAGTGGAACATGGCGGGACCTACCTGATGTGAGTGGAACATGGCAGGACCTACCTGATGGTAGTGGAATTTGTGGGGACCCTGCCTTATGGTGGAACATGGCAGGACCTACTGTGCCTTATGGTGGTGGAACATGGCAGGACCTACCTTATGGTAGTAGAACATACAGCGGGACCTGCAGTGGTAGTGGAACATGTAAGGACCTACTGTATATGGTGGAACATGGCAGGACCTACTGTACCTTATGTGGTAGTGGAACATGGCAGGACCTACCTGGTGTTAGTAGAACATGGCAGGACCTACCTGAATGGTAGTGGAATATTGCTTGGACCTACTGTACCTTATGGTAGTGGAACAACCGGGACCTACCTTATGGTAGTGGAACATGGCAGGACCTACCTGGTGGTAGTGGAACATGGCAGAACCTACCTGATGGTAGTGGAACATGGCAGGACCTACTGTACCTTATGGTAGTGGAACATGGCAGGACCTACCTTATGGTAGTGGAACATGGCAGGACCTACCTGGTGGTAGTGGAACATGGCAGGACCTACTGTACCTTATGGTATTAGAACATGGCAGGACCTACCTTATGGTAGTGGAACATGGCAGGACGTACCTGGTAGTAGTAGAACATGGCAGGACCTACCTGATGGTAGTGGAACATGGCAGGACCTACTGTACCTTATGGTAGTGGAACATGGCAGGACCTACCTTATGTGGCTGAAGCCTGGTGTCCCTCTGTCTAGTCTCTTGCTGGAGGGCCGAGAGCTTGGCCACTAAGGATCTCTCTCTCCTGGTGTATGTTGCAGCCAAATCCCGTAGCGTTGACTGCAGGACTCCTATCTGCTCCTGCTGGCAGGCCACCACTGTATGAAGGACATGAAGGCAGGAGTGTGAGCCTTGGGGATCCGCCTGGGGACTTGGGTCCTCCAAGAGAGCGTTGTGGCTCTGGGCGTGGGTGAGGGAGGGCGTGGCTGCTAGCTGCAGGCTTCCCTCCGTGTAGCTCTGGCTGCGAGGTAGACCGGCAGGCCAGGCCTCCTCCTCAGGCTCCCCCCTCAACCTCTCCAGCAAGCCACCATAGAGTGACTCCTCCTCCGAGGTGTTGTCCGCCACGCCTGGTGACTCCCCACTGAACATCGGGGGTGCAGGGATGGGCTCGTGGGGCAGCACGCCCTCTCCTGCACCGTGACACACGCCCTCCATTGTTCCTAGAAGAGGGCGGCCCCCTGCTGCCTGGCGAGGGTGTTACCTACCATGGGCACCGCACCCACACCCCACAGACACGTGTGACACAACGCCTCACCTCGGTCAACTACTAACGCCAACACTGCTGTGATATAAACACCTATAACAACCAACCTCACTGGTATCTTCTCTACTTTTATTTCACCTATTGACCATCACCACAAGAAACTGCAGAAACGCAGACGCTTCACGAACGCATCTTCCTGCTGCTATGGGTGACTCACTAACACGTGGCGATCACGTCATCACCTGTTCTCAACAAGACATCTTTTCTGACATTAATTTCCATAATAAGGAACCACCTCACAATTTATTCCTTCTCAGACGCAGTGAGGTAGACTCCCGGGGTAGCAGCGGCTGGGCACAACACACCTTTGAGGCACCTCCAGACGAGGACGTGTGTGGCGCGTGGACCAGCCTGGCCAGAGAGCGGACACGTGCACCCCCCGCGCCGCCCGAACCCACACTGATACTACCTGCGGCTGCCTCTCCTGCCGCCCAGCCTCCCTAGGTCGTCTCCCAGCCTCACTAGGTCACCTCCCAGGTCATCTTCCAGCCTCACTAGATTATCTCTCGACCTATCCTGCCGCCCAGCCTCACTAAGTTATCTCAGCCTCCCCTCCGCCTAGTCTCACTAGGTCACCTCCCAGCATCATCACGTCATCATCCAGTCTCTTTTGCCACCCAACTTCCCGCTTTCAGCCTCCCCAGAGGTCACTTATCTCTCAGTTGCGTGTTTTCTTTACCTGTTCCAATTCACTGTCTATTTCCTTGACTCACCAATCACCGTGCACCAGTTCACTAGTTTAGCCCTGTTTTACAAT
Organism: Homarus americanus; assembly: GCF_018991925.1. Lineage (NCBI taxonomy): Eukaryota > Metazoa > Arthropoda > Malacostraca > Decapoda > Nephropidae > Homarus > Homarus americanus. Next base: position 2,391,998 of record NW_024720811.1, on the reverse strand, counting down.
TTACCAAATATTACATACAGTACTATGAATGATTATGTATGAATAAAAGCAAGGATTCTGGCATTATAGGAGGATGGAGCATCAATGATAATTTATTTTATTATTTTTTTTTTTGCCTTCCGAGACGGTGGCGCCACCAAGCGGCCGTGACGTTCAAAACACATTAATCCCATTGAGCCTTATATGATATTGTGCTATTACACCATATTATTCAATGAAAACAATTTATATATTGTCAGTGGATTATTTACATCCAACTTTAGATATCCAGGGATGGTGGTAGCTATAGTACAGTATGAACACCATTTAATATGAACACAAATATAGCAGACAGTTAACCAATACACATTATTGTATTTTTTTAAACATGCGACTATTTTAGCAGGGATATAAAGAACATCACGGTATTTACAAGTTGGCAACAGTTAGCAGTGAGACCACTTTTCCATATCTTATATTGTGCTCGGCAGTTTATTGATGAACAACGTTTGCAAAAAAACACACCACTGCTTCAAAACTACACAGTAACCGATATATTGCTGGAAATTTAAGACTAGTTTTAAGATTAGGCTCCAACAGTGGACAAAGTTTGAAATTGTCATGTATATAAAAAACAGAAACAAGTCATACTTTATCTTCATAAGGATTGATAGAATTTTTCAAGATAACTACAAGTTATAATAAATAAGTACTGTACAGTACTGTTCTGTAAAGGGTTACGATTCAGTAGAATACAATCACGAAGTTTCTTTGATTTTTATAAAGATAGAGTAAAAAATAAATACTTTTTAACACTTCGTCCCAAAATTATGTATTTAGAGTTATTTTGACGTCTCGATTTCACGTAAAAAAGGTACATTTGTTTTACACAAAGTGGACAGGGCTTTGAAATAGAGACAAATTGTGTGGTAAAAAAAAAAAAAAAATGTAATGAAACCTAACGATACCTGACCTGACTTAACTTCATCTACGCAATCTTTACCTACCTAACCTTACTTAACTTTATCCATGACAATACTGTAGTACAACCACACCAGTTCCTGCAACTGACTAGCTTATACAACAGACAGGCAAGGGGTGACCAAATTGAAATGTTTAAACATCTCAGAGGGCACTACTCAGTCGAGTGTCCATACCTGGAGCTGACAGACGTCCGCCCCACAAGGGGTCTTAGCCCAAGGTTGAAGAAGCCACAAGTCCAGAAAACTGTGAGGACAAACTTTTTCAGAGTGAGAATTGTTAATTCGTGGAACAATCTGCCAGAGTGTTGTGATGCAACCGAGTGTGAGCTGTTTCAAGACCGACGAAAATAATACGTAATACTGTAATAATTGTAAGACGTTTACCTTTTTAATACACAAACTGAGCGGGATACAACGTGGATGCCGTACACACGCGGCAGAGTGCCAGCCGAAGTTGTCGTACGGCGTCGCTAGACATTACGACCAAACGTTTGAACTCGAAAATAATGAAAAATATTTTAATATAATATAACAACAATGACCGTCGTAAGTCCGGGTTGTCGTAAGTCGAGGACAGACTCATTCAGGAGCCAGTGCATGCCCAGTACTGTACTTGCCAACAGCGTGTAACAGGGACGTATCTGTGGGCAGACGTCCACCAGCTCCAGGTACATTCGACCGAGTAGTGCCCCCTGAGATGTCTATACACTTCGTATTAGGTCACCCCTTGCCCGTCTGTAGTATTGTATAAGCTAGGCAATAGCAGGCGTTCTAATCTCTCTGGGTAACTGAGATTCCATAAAGCAGGCACCAGTCTGGTGGCCCTCCTTTGGACATTTTCAATCAATTGACAGTCTCTAGCATACCTCGGGGACCAGACGGGGAAGCACTTCACTCTTGAAGATCACGACGAGCGACGGACCATCCAGATTTCTAAACGACCTTCTTATAAGACCTACTAGTTTCGTTGCCTGATGCACCTTCTTCTCACAATGACCCGAGAACTTAAGTTCATTGCCTTTGATAAGCAATCCTATAAAGTACTGTAAGTATAAATTGTTTTGAGAAAAACTTTGTTCTGAAACCTGGATTAATGAAAAAAAATTATAAATGTGTCATATGAAATTTATTGAGATTCTAGAATAGCTTCCAAAGAGTTTCAAATGAGTGCATATAAATACTAGTACAGTATAAATTTATTAGTGATGGATTGGGTGTCAGATTTCTCACATCCGCAGAAGCAATACTAGATTAGTGTTTTTTCTGTGTACTGAAACTGGATAATTTCTTTTGTGGTTTTAATCTGAATTCTGGTCTAGTTTAGTTTATATTCTTAAATTATGCATACAGGTACAGTATCTGGGAATCCTCTACAGGTACAGTATCTGGGAATCCTCTACAGGTGCAGTATCTGGGAATCCTCTACAGGTGCAGTATCTGGGAATCCTCTACAGGTACAGTATTTGGGAATCCTCTACAGGTGCAGTATTTAGGAATCCTCTACAGGTACAGTATTTGGGAATCCTTTGCAGGTACAGTATCTGGGAATCCTCTACAGGTATAGTATTTGGGAATCCTCTACAGGTACAGTATCTGGGAATCCTCTACAGGTACAGTATCTGGGAATCCTCTACAGGTACAGTATCTGGGAATCCTCTACAGGTGCAGTATCTGGGAATCCTCTACAGGTGCAGTATCTGGGAATCCTCTACAGGTGCAGTATCTGGGAATCCTCTACAGGTACAGTATCTGGGAATCCTCTACAGGTACAGTATTTGGGAATCCTCTACAGGTGCAGTATCTAGGAATCCTCTACAGGTACAGTATTTGGGAATCCTCTGCAGGTACAGTATCTGGGAATCCTCTACAGGTACAGTATTGGGAATCCTCTGCAGGTACAGTATCTGGGAATCCTCTGCAGGTACAGTATCTGGGAATCCTCTACAGGTACAGTATTTGGGAATCCTCTACAGGTACAGTATTGGGAATCCTCTACAGGTACAGTATCTGGGAATCCTCTACAGGTATAGTATTTGGGAATCCTCTACAGGTACAGTATCTGGGAATCCTCTACAGGTACAGTATCTGGGAATCCTCTACAGGTACAGTATCTGGGAATCCTCTACAGGTACAGTATTTGGGAATCCTCCACAAGTACAGTATCTGGGAATCCTCTACAGGTATAGTATTTGGGAATCATCCAAGTGGCATGTAACTAGGGGTGTGATGGCAATTTCTTAACAACTGATCCTCTTAATTATTAAGGTGGAAATTCAGATGGTTACATAAATTGGAGAGCGCCAACAGTGAGACCCATTATGCTAGAGAGTTTGGAGTGAGTGGTAGCTCCCCCAGCCCCAGAAGCCAATGCATTTTGTAACATTCTGACTTAATCATTCCACTTATCCTTTATACTCACTAATGACATCCTGTAATTGCATTACCTTAGCATAACTATTTTTCATTAAAAAAAATAGATATTGCAATCGTGAGCTCAAGATTGAAGAAGCAACAAGTCCAGAAAACTGTGATGGCAAACTTTTTCGGAGTGAGAGTTGTGAACTCTTGGAACGGTCTACCAGAGAGTGTTGTGAAGGCACCGAGTGTGAGCTCTTTCAAAACCAGACTTGACCCACACTGGAGCATGTACAGATACATTCATGAGCCAGTGCATACCCAGTACTTGCCAACAGTGTGTAACAGAGACGTGACCATCCGACCAAGCGGCTAATGAGCAGATCAGTGGCAAAAAGGATAAAAGTAACTGTCAACTGTTTCAGACCTAGGCAAGGGACAAAATGCACATAGCCAAAAAGCTGAAACACATTATCAAGAGACATATTGGTTTGATCAGTATTTGTCCTCTCAGAAGTCACCACGGTATTACGCAAGTCTGAAATGGTAGCCGTGGTGACAGTGGTCGCTGAATATGATATTTGAAGAGGGAGGAACAATGACTCTGGACTTCATTGTATCAGCAAATCGAGTTAATCTACTAATGATTCAATCTGAGGGTCCTTTGAGAAACTATCAATGAATTCCTGGCAAAACTCATCGTACTTGGTAAATTTGACAAAGTAATGTTTGAATATACAGTATTGACTAATCTTACTGTCACCCACATTAAGGCGACTCTTCAAATAGAATATCTTATTTAAGTCCGAGGCAATATTCCTAACTCCAATAGTAAGTTCTACATCTTCTGAGAAATAAAAAACAGACTCCCGTGGGTCCTCACCAGTGAATTTATGACGACTATGATCATCCTGCATGACTGCAACCTGGTTTGTCATGACGCCAGGAGTTGAATGGGGGGAGGGGGGTTACTAATTTATCTTCCCAAAAATAAGACAGAGACAAGAAAAAATACATTTATAGAGAAAAGTGAAACGACGAACTGCCAAGTAGACGTATACCCCTGTACTTATTGGGCTGTAGGCGATGACGATCAGGACGACGGCATCATAGAACAGGACCTCACAGATGATTATTGTTATTACTAATATAACCATATTAATTGATTCTTTTATTAACAATGAATTTCTCTTTTCTACTTAACTAATACTGTACTGGACTTTTCATCAACACTATTGTGGGTACGTTTCTTAACACCAACACCTTTTAGATGGTGCAGAATACTTCCTAATTAATATTTCTGTTAAAAAGGCGACTCCAGCAATGACAAGACCTATCACGAAGATAGCATACAGTCCCAGCATATGTTGTAAGGTGAGAGCCTTCCTGCTGTTACTGTATGTGACACTGTCTTTAGACGCTTCAAGACCCTGTTCCTGTAGTTTTAGAAACTTCCGCTGGTTTGCACGAATAGCCTCTTGTCTCACTGTGTCTCTCCTCCATTTTTCATAGATTCCAGCCTAAAAGAACGTTTAAACAATGGACTGGTTGTCTGGATGAACTTTTACACCATTATGAATTTGTTATTTAACACAATGAATTCTTATATCAAAGCAATCTGTAGTGAATTTACACTTACCTCTGTGACTGCCTTTATGCAACGGTCAAGAAAAGGTTTATAGGGAGCATCATGGGGGATTGGCCAGGCTGCTACTGAGGAAACTATTGTTTCTTTCCCAATATATACTTGTGATGATCCATCTATTTGTGTGAAGTGTTTAGCAATCACAAGTTCGAGGTACTGAGCACCACCTAAGTGAGCATACCTAAGCAGAAAGAAACAAACCACAAAGATAAAAAGAAGTTCAGTAACCTTCAGATTTGCACAATACAGTACAGGTACTATACAATTTTTCACAACGGTTATCTTAGTATCATAACAGGACTTAATATATATTTCTGGTGTTATTTAACTCAGCACTACAAGCACAGGATAAATTTTAACTAAGTATTAACCACCAGGAAAAAACCTGTTTATAATATGAAATTAAAAAGGTAACTCACTTATTTTTCAGAGACTCCTTCAGTCCATCAATGGCATCCACTCCAGTGACCATCAACTCTCCGAGAGATCTGAAGACACTTGACTCTGACTGTGTTAAAAATTTCTTGTGACTCACTCCATATGATTCTATTGTTGCCCTGGAGAATAAAAACATATACCTGTACAGTATATATAATCAACACTGGTACCATATATCCCCATCTAATGATATAATACAGTACAAAGTCCCAAGTCTAAAAACCCACAAACTGGAATTTTCCTAAAACCACCAATTTCTAAAAATGTTCATTAAAATAGATCCCAAATCTGTGCTAAAACAAAGAAGACGAATCACTGATTTCTTTATGAGACACGCTGCTCCTGCACGGTCAGTTGTCAGGGAGACTCACAAGTGTGCTGCTCTGTTTAGTATACGGTATATTCTTTTAAAACACAATGTCAAAAATAAGTGGGATATTTTTGCAATGCAATTTAGGTTAAAAAAAAATATCACATTATTTAAAAGTGGCATGAATATTTGGTAAGGATTCAGATGAAATTAGTGTAAGTTGTAGGTACTGTACCATACAGTTCAGGTGGAATGTTCAGGATGTATCTCTGTTACACTGCTACTGTTATCCCCACCCATCATTGTCAGTTGTAGCCATGGACAAGACTAATTTATATTTTCTGTATAAATCTTAGCATGTGGCATTGATTTTATAGTTGTAACCACACAGCTTAGCTCTAGTCAAGTAGTGGAAATATTTAAATTTTTAATCGCGAATAACAGCAAAAATGTTACATTCACATCAGTGACATCACCAAGACGATCTTGATGACCTAATGAATTCACTGTCTAATTTGGCATGGATGGGTGAGCAGTGCAACTATTATAATTAGTACAGGTATATGTCAGAAGATAGTATAGTGAAATTTAGTTTACACCACTGCAATAAATACTTACTGTACACATCTTTTACTTTTACCTGTCTATAAGAGGAACAAGTTCCTGCACGGACTCAGGACGCGAAGGAATGTTTGGGAGTGTAAGAGATGCTGTGAGAATACTTCGGTAAGCTGAACTGATGACAAAGGCAAACATCAACCAGGCAGCTATTAACAAACGGTTGGAACTGCTTCTTGGAAGCTGTCCAGAGAGATTCTGCCCCAACAGTGTTGCAATAACCTCCTGCAGCACAGTACCAGGACCAAGCCTGCCTCTTACCTCCCCTGACACGTCTAGATGAGTAATCTGAAAGATGCCTCAGGTTATAGCGTGATCTGTGATTATCAACAAAGAAATATAAATATTTTATTTACGGTAATTAATTATATATGAAATTAAACTATTTCTGTGATGACACAAGGGAAATAGTTCACAATAAGACCATGAATATACTATCAGGCTGTTTATTTGGACATACCTGTACTATAATGTTAATTTGATCACTTGAAAAAACACAAACTTAATTGATGGATGTAACTAAGAGATTTTAGAGATCAGTAATTAATCTGAAATCTTTGTAGGCTATCCCTGATCAAACTGCCTTACTCTTTACTACTGTTTTATACCTGCACTATCTAGGCACACTGTTATGTTCTTGTAACGATCACTAAACCTTTCATAATTAATATTGTATTCTTATTTCAGATAGTTCTTATCTCACAATGTTTAAGGAGATCACAGTTAAAGGCAGGTTGTGGATTTTTCTCATGAAAAACCATAGGCAGCGAGTAATTAAGATTAAAAAATAATTTAAATTTTGATATGTCATTTGGGCACTTAATTTTTCAGGTATCAAATTGTGGATTACAAATTCTTAATCAGCACGTTCAGGAGTACAGTAATATATATATATATATATATATATATATATATATATATATATATATATATATATATATATATATATATATATATATATATATATATATATATATATATATATATATATATATCATGAGGTATGAGAGTTCATTTAAACAATCTTACCATGTGAAAGGCCACAGTTACAAGTATAATAGCAACTAGATTTGCACCCCACACATCTTTGGTGAAAGGTTTGTAGAGGCTCTGCCACTGAGGTTTCAATTCTGGCTTCGAGGTAGCAAAGCAAAATGGAGTAAAGTCAAATATTTGCGTAAAATCATACTTCTCCATACGAGAAGGAAGAACTACGTAGACGATACTCGCCACGAATGATCTCCGAGCCTCCACTTGATCAGTTACCTGCGAATATGATGTTAAGATTTTACAAGATACAGTATTGATTTACATACCATGAATTCATCAATAATCATGTCCAATTTATTTTTATATAAGTTGCTAGTACTCACCCATACCTCTCCGTTAAGCGGTCCATATAACCCTGCCAAATTTGTCACCAGGATCCGGTGTAGAGCAACAAAACTTTGCACCTTTCTGTATTTGCATCTTTGACAACTGGTTAGGTTTTAAACTGTGTGATTACTGTATAAGGTTATTACATACAGATTTTGAAGTCATGAAAGATATGTTTTAAATCCCCAAAGGAATCTTTTCAAACTTAGTGAAGGTTTCCAGCAGTCAAAAACTCTCTAATAATTAAATTGTTTCAGAGTGAGAAGAGTATTGAGAACCATTAAAACTGGTGATAGTACAGCAGTAGCATACTCGCTTCTCACCACTGCATCCCCGGATTAATCCCAGATCAGATAAGGGAAGGGTGTTACATAATGTGACCCTAAAAAACTTGCATTTTTTCCCAAGAACTTCATTCTTTTACTTTTATCCTCTTCACCACTGATCGGCTTGTTAGCCGCTTGGGCGATCGGTCACGTCTCTGTTACGCACTGTTGGCAAGTACTGGGCATGCACCGGCTCCTGAATGTACCTGAACCTGCTCCAGTGTTGGTCAAGTCTGGTCTTGAAAGAGCTCACACTCGGTGCCGTCACAACACTTTCTGGTAGATTGTTCCAAGAGTTCACACCTCTCGCTCCGAAATAGTTTGCCCTCGCAGTTTTCTGAACCTGCGGCTTCTTCAATCTTGAGCTGTGACCCCTTGTGGGGCGAGCGTCCGCCAGTTCCAAGTAAGGACACTCGATTGAGTAGTGCCCCGTGAAATGCTTATACACCTCAATTAGGTCGCCCCTTGCCCGTCTGTAGTATAAGCTAGGCAAGTTCAGGCGCTCCAATCTCTCAGGGTAGTTGAGGGGACCAGACGGGGTGACAGTACTCCAGATGGGAAAGCACTTCACTCTTCTTATAAGACCTAACAATTTATTTTGCATGATTTACCTTCTTCTCGCAATGGCCCGAGAACTTGAGCTCATTGTCAACAAACACACCTAGGTCCTTATCACATTCAGTCTCAAATAGTGCAGTTTCTTCATCTCGTTGGGACATATGATACGCCTCCTTACCGTTGGTACGCCCCAGGTGCATCCTCTTACACTTCGTGACATTGAATCTCAACAGCCATTTCATCGACCATTCTTGGAGCTCACAGAGATCCTTCTGCAGCTCTTCATAGTCCGCATGGTTCTTGATTTCCCGAAATAACTTGGCGTCATCGGCAAACATTTGTATGGAGGAGTGTACAACGTCAGGCATGTCATTTATGAAACAAACAAACAACAGCGGGCCCAATACACTGCCCTGTGGTACTCCGCTTGTGACAGGTACAGATGATGATTTTGTGCCATTAATCACCACACACTGCTTGCGGTCATGTAGAAAGTCTTCTGTCCACGCTAGGACATTTCCTCGAATTCCGTACCCTTCCAGTTTGATTTTCAGCCTTTCGTAGGGTACTCTGTCGAAAGCCTCGGCAAAATCTAGGTGTATATTGTCGATATTACCACCCCGTTCCAGAATATGGGTCCAAATATCCAATACCTTGAGCAATTGTGTTAAACGTGAACGCCCCGGCATAAAACCGTGTTGGCAATCCTTTACAAGGGTGTTTCGTAGTAGATGATGTTCCATCGCGGCATCTCTGATAATACTCTCAAGTACTTTACATATTATGCTAGTCAGGCTCACCGGTCTATACAGTAGTTGTTCGTAGAGCCCCCTGGCTCTGTGTCGACACACTTGCTTCCACTACCCTCCCCCTGAATATAACCCCTGAATATAAGCCCTGCAGGAGCTTCTTGTGCTGTCCCCCCTGCATTACCGTACGATCTGGGTGATGCCTTGCTCCTTGCTAAGTTTTTTGCCCGCCGAATAACCTCCCATTTCTCCTCCTCACTCACTAGTGTGTTCCTGAGGGGAAGAGGCTTATCCCCCTGGTTTTGTCCCAGCCTCCTCACATCCTGAGGGGTTGATGGCATCTTCAGAACCTCTGTACAAATATTCTTAAACTGCATCTTATCGTGTGTTATCCTAGTCTTAGTTCCCTCCGCCTGGTTCTCAGGGACTCCAAAAACTATTACATTGTTTCTACGCTGGAAACGTTCCCGTTGTTCCTCTTCTCCCCTAACAGTACGTCCGCTAATTGTCATTTCTTCGACACACTTCTTCAGAGTCCCTAGCTGCTGTAGAACCTGTTCTGATCCTGCATTACTCTCCGCCATCTCCCGTGGCCCAGCTACTTCCTAAGTCCTAGCAAGGATCTCTTTCCCAACTTGTTCTAGTTTGGCAACCAGCAAGGATCCAGCTTCATCTATTTTCGTCCTTAGGGAACGCGTTCCCCTATAGCTTGCAATCGCCTCTTTCACCTTGACTATGCAGTCAGGCCAATACCAGCAACAGCCTTCATGCTTTACGGCAACTTGCATCGTCCTAAACACTGCATTGATCAGGCCTGTACCTCTTACTAACACAGAGTCAGCAGGAAGAATGGGGGCATGAATAAGCCACCAGCCTATCAAAACGGTAAATTAAAAAAAAAATAATAATAAAAATATGAAAAGTGTTCTTCCCTGACTTATTCATATGAATCAGCATATCTATGATGCTGGTATTTCTGTTGGACGCCATCCATAATAATATGAGAGGTGTCAAGTGATCAGAGCACTCATCATTCTTACTGTACATACAGTTAAACCATCAAATGTATGGCAAGAAAAAGAATGACAAGAATGACAGCACAGGTAATAGCTGGTTATTATAAAAATCCTTCAATTGGTATTAACTGGAGGTACTGTATAATTTGTTTTAGAAATATATGCTATTAGCTGACACAAACAAGCCAACTGATAAAGTGTACAAAATGCAACACTGTATTGGGGAAGGCATAAGGTACAACCTGGGAATTGTTGATCATTTGTGAAAAGGATTACCTAAATAAATACATACTTCTTTCCAGGAGGCAGATGGCAGCACGTGGATGGTAAAATTGAGGGCATCAGCTATAGTCTTAAGCAAGAGATAATCCATGCCAGCATACTGTGTGTTACTGCCACTACCAGAGGTCATCCAATGAGGTGCATAGGTCAAGGCTGTTACATTCACTGACGATCCATAAAAACTGCAAAACGTAGGATTACGACTGTACTGTATAGTAATGTGATTCACGTGATTATTAAATTATTTAGTTTTAATGTTATTTACTGTACATAAAACAATTTGAATAGTTTCATATTTCCATCCTAGATATTCAGTCCCAAGATCTGAGCTACAGTACAGTACTGCTTAAGTTTACCTGCAGAGAGTGTTCCCTTCACTATATCCTTAATGCAGAATATGAAATCATATCAAAATGAACAGCATACTGCTTTCACATTCAATACCGCTTACATTATGCAAAAACCAAAAAGGAAAACAAATTATAGGTAGGTCTTTTAAAATCTAGTTGGCCTTCACCAATCAATAAATTTTTTTACTGAATATGATCTGCCCAACAAAAATATTGACTGTGAAAGCCGATCAGTGGAGAAGAGGATAAAGATGAAAGTAAGAATGGCAACTTGTCATCTCAAAGGCCACCTCATCCCCTTTTTTCCCTTTCCATTGAGTCAAGCTATCGCTAAAATGAATTTTGACCTAATTGTAAGTGAGAAATGTCAATTTTTTTATCGCTAAACTGAATTAGCGTTCAGTAAATTAATGCTAAGCGAGGGATACCCAAGGATACAGTGATCCAACAATGGAGTCCTACCACTGGGCTTCCCTTGGATTTAAGGATCTGTTAACAGAGAATTACACACTGAATACTGTATCAGGACATGACCGACCGCCCAAGCAGCTAAGAAGCCGAGCAGTGGTGAAGAAAATAAAAGTAAAAAAGTAAGTAAAAGAATCACTGATTGATTCACTAACAGAAAAACCAAGATCCCTGATGTGGAGAAATTATGAGTGACTGACTGGCTCGCTCACTCACTGATTAAAAAGAATAGTTTATGCAGGTGCAGTGTTGTATGGGTGATAATTATAGTACATACTGTACTTGTTATCTAAAAAAAATCCTTTCAACTGCTAATACTGTGTACAGGTACAGTCACCCAAAAAAGTCCTGTCACGAACCATGAACCCCGAGATTCAGACTCTTGAATCCGAAGCATTTATGGACAGAATAATGTATCAGTGTCTACTGCTTCGGGTTCACGAGTCTGAATCGTGGTTCGCGACAGGACTTTTTTGGGTGACTGTACAGTATATTACATTATGCAAATGGAATAAATATATATTATGACAAAGTGAGATGTATTTTATTGAAAAAAATAACATTTCAGCAATACAGTATGTACTCTTTTTCTTTCAAGTTAGGGAGAGAAAAAATAATGTACTGTATGTTACAAGTGTCCGCCATAAGTTTCTGTTTTTGGCTCGAGCAGTTCCGCCCATTACTCGTCCACACTGAATGATTCACCATTTAATTATTAACTTTATTTATTACTTTATGTAGTTAATATATTATGTTTGAGTATATTTTATTGTATCATGTTTGTATATAGGTTAGATAAGTGGAACTAATGTCAGTAGGGTAATTTAGATAAAGTTTACATTTTGGCCAATCAGGATATGATACGTCAGTATTTGGCGGTAGAGAGGTGACGTCGGTGACCGGCTGGTAGTCGGTAGTCAGTTTAGGCACAGCTGTCTGGTGACTGGCTGGTAGTAGGTAGTCAGTCTAGGCACAGCTGTCTGGTGACCGGCTGGTAGTCGGTAGTCAGTTTAGGCACAGCTGTCTGGTGACTGGCTGGTAGTCAGTCTGGGCACAGCTGTCTGGTGGCTGGCTGGTAGTCGGTAGTCAGTTTAGGCACAGCTGTCTGGTGACCGGCTGGTAGTTGGTAGTCAGTCTAGGCACAGCTGTCTGGTGACTGGCTGGTAGTAGGTAGTCAGTCTAGGCACAGCTGTCTGGTGACTGGCTGGTAGTCAGTCTAGGCACAGCTGTCTGGTGACTGGCTGGTAGTAGGTAGTCAGTTTAGGCACAGCTGTCTGGTGACTGGCTGGTAGTAGGTAGTCAGTCTAGGCACAGCTGTCTGGTGACTGGCTGGTAGTCAGTCTAGGCACAGCTGCCTTAAGTTAAGTAGTCTACCCTCTCTCTGGTGTTATAGGAGTTGGCATTTGACTATTGAGATTTGTTTTGCTTCACATTGGTTTTGTGTGATCTTGTTGGACCTTCAGTCCTCACTCAGCCACTTCCAAACATCTTGTCATATTATTATTATTGTTGTTATTTATTCTATTTTATGTACATATTTGGTGGTGGTGGGAATTACTTAATAAATGTTCATATTTTTATTGACTTGTTTAGGATTTGACCTGTTAACTTGACCTTTGTTGGGAGAACTTGGGAGTAAGAATATAATAATAAATACTGATATATTTGAAAGACTTCAGTAGTTTGTGTTTATGTAACGATCTACCATAGGGTCGTAACACTATAGTACTTACTTGGAGAACTTGTTGGGAAATATTGGGATGCGGGTGATGGAGACAAGTCCTTGGGTGTTTGTCCATGTGGCCAATCGCACTAACCTGGCTCCCTTGGGGCTGTACGGCAGGTGAGTGTACACTCCGCACCTGTGCAGTGTCTTTTATAAATGCTAGTACAATACAGTACAGTACAATATTAATTTGGAATCTCTCAAAGTCTCTGAAAAAAGGAAATGAATGTTGAAAACAATAGTTAACAGCAAAACCTTTACCAAATTACTTCATTATAATCTTTATGAGTGTTTCTTGTATGCGAGCAACAAAAAATATTATTTCAAATACCATCAAAATACCGTATTATAAGTGTCACATTGTGTACCTTAATTCTTGACCCATGTCCAAGTTTATCAGGATGACATTCAACATTGAAAAAGTCCAGTGAGTGGACATAAGGGTCCTCAATTCCTGTAATGGCTGTTGAGTGATGATGAGGAGCCGTGTTGACCATACTAGAAGGCGACCCTTGAGGGACCACTCGGCAAATGCAGCGAGGAACTCTTGGTCACTACTCACCAACATTACCGTCACACACCTTGACAACTGCCGCACCTGTTAACATTAACACACTGGGAGTCATGTGAAATTAATGTTCTCATTTCAGCAATACAGACACCAACCTGCCAATGTAACCAGTACTGTACTGTGCTGTTCGGGGATTGTCACCTACCCATGAAAAGAATTAACAGTAGCCATCAACCCTTTTCAACAATAAGATAAATGCTGTGCTCCTATAACATTTCTCCACCTCACCAGCAGTAGGAATGACAAGGTCACTTTAGCAGCAGTGCCTCATCTCACAATAATAATAATGTTAATAAACCTATCTGCCAGCCTATTCATATGAAAATAACCTCTCCATCCACCTAAGTAGTACAGGTACTGTGAAAGTGAACTACATATCTAAGTTATAAAACACAGTATTTGCCACTTACACTTTCCAAATTAGATGATCTTCCACCAATCACATTTCAGGACACAATCATTCCGCCAAATTCTATAATAGATATGCTAGGTCTCACCATTTCCTTTAATATGTCATGGAAGCCGCACATCCACAACATTGCTGAAGCTGCCTCCCGAAAGCTGGGAATGCTGTACAGATGCCATAACTACTTCACTCCTGAGCAGTTGCTTCAAGTTAATAAGGGATTCATTCGTCCTAACTGTTAGATAGGGTGGAATCAAAGGCATTTCGTCTTTTTAACACTCCTCCTTTAGTTGATAATCTCTCTTCCCTTTCTCTTCACTGCAATGCTACTTCACTCTCTCTCCTTTACAGGTACTTTAACGAGCAATGTTCGGTGGATTTGGCATCCTGTGTACCGCCGGCAAGGCCTTGGGCTCGTAACACTTGTCTTGCCCGCGGTGCCCACCGTTTCTCTGTGGCTGTCGGTCACACTAGAATAACCCGTTATAGTACATCCTTCCTTCCTCACACAGCCAAACTGTGGAATGCTCTGCCTTCTGTGTTTCCATACTCATACAATCTGTCTCACTTCAAAGTTTTCCGGCATCTTCGTGGTGTAGATTAATATTATAGTTTTCTTTTATATTTTTAAATTCTTTTTACTCGTATTTTTTCGCCCCCAGACCTCGTTGTGGGTCGAAGACCTGTGCCCGGGTGGGGTATTCCCCGTAAAAAAAATAAATAAATAAAAATAGATCATAAATAAAAATAAATAAATAAATAAAGTACTGTACTGTACTGACCTGTCATCTATAGTGTGAATGACTTTCACACTTAGCCATTGTGTTAGAATGATCCACTCACTTTAACAGTATTTCTACAGACCACCTTACCGCTTAACTCTCATGTATGTGACATCCCCACCTCAACAGTGAGTGACAGTAACCTACCTGCCGGGCGTGACGGATCACCTGGGAAAACTTCATCTGTGTCACATTAACATCCTGGCTGTCCAGCGCCACCTCAAACACTGCCATTCCTCCAGGAAACTGCAGCTTATCCAGCTCCTGAAGAGGAACACCATATTATGTTACTGACGGTTGTCTATTGTTATAAGATAAATAAACCATCACTACATACAATAGTACGTCTACTTTACTGTATACTGGACTAAATTCAGGCACATACTGTATGGTACGGTATACACTATACCACCCAACTATAATCTCTCCAGTGTCCTAATTTTTGCCAGGGTATAATACTGCAGTGACCCCTGTACATTAAATGAAACTTTTGGGTACAGTGTGTCTCGTTGGGTTGACAACTCATAAAAAAATGAGATGTATAAGATATTGGGCGAAATTTCAGTCATACACCGGTCTTTCTCTCGCTGTTATTAATATGTTTTTCGTAATGTTTAGACAATTCTAAGACCTTTTTCGTCTATGCTATTTCCGCCGAAAATTAAGGATAAGCGATATATTAATTTTTCAATATTATTAGATTTGGTCAGTCACAAGTGTCGCCATTTGTAGTTTACGTCTCACAGAGGTCTGACCACCCATCACGCAGTGTTCCTTACCTCCGTGCTGGTTTCTTAAGCGTCTACAACGCGGGGGAGGGGGGAGAGTTTCTTATTGGCATTAGCGATAGGACACCTATAATTGGGCAAGAGTTTTTTGTCTTAGCCAATGAACAATGCGTGGGTGCGTCGGGAGTGGAGATTTGATTTTTCAATACCAGATATGGCTGAACAGGTGGAAAGAGCTGCGCTGACATTGTGATAGAGATTATTTTACGTTACTTTTAATTTTATCCTCTTCACCACTGAACGGCTCGTTAGCCGCTTAGGCGATCGGTCACGTCTCTGTTACGCACTGTTGGCAAGTACTGGGCATGCACCGGCACCTGAATGTACCTGAACCTGCTCCAGTGTTGGTCAAGTCTGGTCTTGAAAGAGCTCACACTCGGTGCCGTCACAACACTCTCTGGTAGACCGTTCCAAGAGTTCACACCTCTCACTCCGAAAAAGTTTGCCCTCACAGTTTTCTGGACTTGCTGCTTCTTCAATCTTGAGCTGTGACCTCTTGTGGGGCGAGCGTCTGCCAGCTCCAAGTAAGGGCATTCGACTGAGTAGTGCCCCTTGAGATGCTTATACACCTCAATCAGGTCGCCCCCTTGCCCGCCTGTAGTATAAGCTAAGCAAGTTCAGGCGCTCCAATCTCACAGGGTAGTTGAGGGGACAGTACTCCAGATGGGTAAGCACCTTCTTATAAGACCCAATAATTTATTTGCCTGATTTACCTTCTTCTCGCAATGGCCCGAGAACTTCAGCACATTGTCAACATACACACCTACTGTAGGTCCTTCTCATATTCAGTCTCAAATAATGCAGTTTCTTCATCCCGTTTGGACATATGATACGCCCTCCTTACCGTTGGTACGCCCCAGGTGCATCCTCTTACATTTCGTGACATTGAATCTCAGCAGCCATTTCTTCGACCATTCTTGGAGCTCACAGAGATCCTTCTGCAGCTCTTCACAGTCCGCATGGTTCTTAATTTCCCGAAATAACTTGGCATCATCCGCAAACATTTGTATGGAGGAGTGTACAACGTCAAGCATGTCATTTATGAAACAAACAAACAACAGTGGGCCCAATACATTGTCCTGTGGTACCCCGCTTGTCACAGGTACAGATGATGATTTCATGCCAATAATCACCACACACTGCTTGCGGTCATGTAGAAAGTCTTCTATCCATGCTAGGACATTTCCCTGAATTCCATACCCTTCCAGTTTGATTTTCAGCCTTTCGTGGAGTACACTGTCGAAAACCTTGGCAAAATCTAGGTATATGTTGTCGATGTTACCACCCCGTTCCAGAATATGGGTCCAAATATCCAATACCTTGAACAATTGTGTTAAGCAGGAGCGCCCCGGCATAAAACCGTGTTGGCAATCCTTTACAAGGTTGTTTCGTAGTAGATGTTCCATCGCGGCATCTCTGATAATAACTCTCAAGTACTTTACATATTATGCTGGTCAGGCTCACCGGTCTATAGTTTTTCGTGGAGTGACGATCGCAATTGCAGAGTTTCACCAGAAAAATATTGTTATGTTAGGTTAGGTTTTGTTTTGTTGGTTGGTTGGTATTTTATTTGTGATTTACTCGGAAAAAAAATTACATTTTCGTTAAGGTTGATGGGTGGGGGAGGGTCTCCAAAACTATTGATTTCCGGTTGAAATGAATATCAAATTCGCTCGAAAGTCATCAAATATCATCGGGCAAACATATTTTTAATGTCCAAACAAAGACCGGTGAGAAAGTTAAATTTGGCCAGATATTGTTGTACTGATATTAAATAACCTAAATAGAGAAGAAAAAAATTGGAAGAACACTAAAGAGGATCTCACCTGAAGTTTATCGCCACTATACAAGTAGAAAAGAGATTAAAAAGCCTAAATAAAGCGAATTAGCAGAAAGGGTCAAGAAGATTAAGACTGATAAGTAATTCACCCATATGGTAGAAAGTTTAACACAGCACATTCATTGAGTTGTAAAATAATCAATCGCTGTATTTGTCCTGTACCACAAACCTACGACAGTACTTTATTTGAATACCTGTAATTTCCTTTAATATAGAATACCTTAAAGATGGTGATGTGAGAAGTGGCGCCATCTGTCAGGAGGATGAGTGAACAGGCCGTGTGCCAGGTATGATTCAGCACAGCAGCCACCGCTCTTCCTGTACCTGCCAGCACCTCACGTCTTACTGAGGAATTCCATACAGGTACCATTAATAAGAACTATCTTATAGTATTCATTATATTGTATAATTCATTGATCTATGCATTTCTATGCTCAACAAAAAATGTACAAAGGGCATATGTTACCCTAACCTGTCTGTTCGACTGTACCTGTATACCTCACACGCTACACTGGTTATGAATTCATAACACTTAATACATACGAGTACATTTCGCGGAGTAGCTGTACTACAGCACCATAAATATTACATCACTGTGACCAATACAGTATTTTGACATTTTTACTCTAATTAGGTTGCTTGTTGGTAAATTTTGTATTGTATATAACTTACCTTTCCTCAAACACGCCAGGTAAAGTAATGTACTGTACTGTATCTTGATATTCTATTGATCACAGCAAAACTAAGTCACTGACCTACGTTTTTACACATGTTAAACTTAGTTAAGCTTTTGATCAACATTTGTCTTTATCTCATTTTCGGTCAATGGCCGGTACTGTACAATCAATGTGTACAGTGAGGCATCCTTGTCCTTAACACACAATACCTACAATAGTTGAAATATGCAATACTGTATAGGTATTCTGTTCTACAATTCAGTAATACCTGTAGCTACTATAATACTGTAACCAAGTTTTTAAAATTATGTAATATAAAAAAAAATATTTCATGTAGAATGAAAATTAAAATATGATAATTGTACATAATTTTTATATGCAGCACAGTACTGTACTATACTCACCTGCAAGTTGTGACAGTTGAAGAGTAGAGGAATAGCAGACAGCAACACACAAGGCGCAAGGCAATGCAAATGCACTGACATTCATTTTATTTCCAATACTGTACCTAGATGTGAGAAAAATGTATCATTTAATGTCAGATGGCTGCAATGTTCCCATACTAATTAGAATTTTATTTTCCATGACCAGATCCCTTACAAGGTTTCTATGTGAACTTGGTAGTGCGGGCAAAAATCTCATGTCTAATTGAAATTCTATAGTTTATAGTAACAGTAATGCACTTTAATACACTTTAGTAAGTAGTATGTAGTAGGCAGCTACCAAACAGGGAGGTACTACCGCCTGGGAAGATATTGGAAGCATAATGTGTTGTCTAATGGTAGACCCTGCTGCCATATGGCATCACGAAAATTGTGACCAAATCCCAGGTTGCTGAACTGACTTAGCCAGAAATAAACCTTAAGTGTGGTCATATGCTGAAGCAATTAGGGAAGATATATATATATATATATATATATATATATATATATATATATATATATATATATATATATATATATATATGTATATATATCTTCCCTAATTGCTTCAGCACATGACCACACTTAAGGTTTATTTCTGGCTAACGCCTGATTTTACTGAGAGGGTAAACCCTTGGACTGATGATTATAATTGTACATTATAACTGTAGTGTAAATTCCTAGAGTAATGTTGTTGACGGTATTACAGTATATGTGCTTTAGTAGTGCATGAGAACACCTCTACCACCAGAACGAGTTGTTCAATTGTAAACAAACAGACGTTATGAACTTATGACTCGGCACATTTTTCTTCACATACAAACCACGTGGAGACATCATTTGTCATATTATCGGTTTTAACCTTGTTTTACCCAGCAATTTCCCTCGTCCATCATACCCTGCCCACTACAGGTGAGTTATGATGGTAGATAGATAAAAAAAATTATAATTAAAATAAAAAGTTATCGCCTCTGAAAATACTTACTATAATTATAAGAACTCCTGTGGAAAAAAATAACGAAATCGAACAATTTCTGGTGTTAGCGGTTTCCTTATAAATTACCGTATTTTATTTTACTTATATCCTCTTTGTAACTTAGAGGCTCGTTAGCCTCTCTTGTACTGTCTCCACTGCTCCTGAATGTATCCATACCTGCACCAATGTTGGTAAGTCTGGCCTTGAATGAGCTCACACTCGGTGCTGTCACGTGTTAAGTTTGATCCGTCCAGGAGCAATGTAATGCGTGTTACAATGATAAAAAAAACTATTAACTTAACTACTGTAGTTCTACTACCAAGCCTATACAAATGACCCTACTGGAAGTACGCATCTGATATGGTTTTGTCGGCTATTATTGGTGAAATCGCTGTATACCTGTCTAGGTAAGATTAGAAACTACAAACCTCCACAGTTTATGCACAAATCAAAAGTTTGTCGAAAACCCCGTCAGCATTGTTTCTGCTCATAACACAGATGGCGCGCTATTTTCATCAACACATGGAGGTGCACTCAAGGAACATATAATATTCTAGCTCAAGTTCAGATCCAGGGAGGGGTCCTAAGGGGTCCAGATCCCCCCTTTTCATCAAGAAATTCCAATACTTTTTCTTTAATGCAGTAGTGTACTCAGGCATTTTTGCATAGTAAAAAGTAATTACTATTGACCTCAGAATATCACCAAATATTAAGTGCACATGGCCTCATAATGGCCTCAAAATGCTGTGGGCTCGCTTTGCTCACCATGTTTCCCCCACCCAAAACTTCCTGGATCCGCCCCTGCTGCTGCACTAATGGTGTAAAATATTTAGCCTTGTGTGTGGATGTATCAAATATACATAATATTCAAAATTTTATAACGTAGCAGAAATGCTACTTTTTACCTTGATCCGCATTGCAATTTAATGTTGCATAACTGTTATAAAAAAGGTTAAATGTGTGTGTGCTTATCAACCCATTAAGAAAATAACAAGAAAACAGAAACATGCTTACCACTATTTCGTAATGCTATTATGAAAACTGTTATGACAAATACTCAATATGCCCCAGAACTGAATAATTGCATTACAAATATGTGGTCATTAATCAATGCATGTTTTAACTATAAAGTTGTAAGACTATAGTTATGCACACCGGTGAGCACATCCGCACTCCTGAATAATTATGTGGTAGACCTACTACAGTACAATACTGACCATACACACACACACAATTTGATGTACTGTATTCCCCCACTCCCAGTACGAAAGCAAAAGGTGAGGGTCTGAGAATCGTTAGTCAGGTGGCACTAGATAGGCAATATAATTCTCGCAGTGCGTGTTGAGGTGATGGACATTACATATTCCATTACAATACCTCTCTTCCACTGCCATTATTGTGATACACACACGTCATGGTTCGGAAAAACTCAGCCATCATCACAGCCAGAATAAAATACAGTACTTAAGTGCACCACTACTCCTTTAAGCATTAATAAGACCATGCGTTATTTTTCCTGCTTCTCGAATTCATGAGTCGTGCAGACTGATTGAATTGCATTATTATCTGTTGAATATTGAACAAAATGAGTAAGTGTGATGAGGCTTTTTTTATACTGGAACCAACAACTAGGGCACACAACACTACATTAGTTGCTCTGGTGTAATACTCAGGGTGGAACAATTTCATATTTCACCCTCAGCCATTTATTCTTATCCTGGGAGATCAGGATTGAACTGTTTCGCGAGGTTTTCATTACTTTCTATTTCATTCATTAAGATTATTTTTTTTATAATGCTTTACAAATCTAGAATTTCCCAATGTCTACATTTACAGTTCTTTGTCTTCCAACGCCACTACTCTTTGGTCAATTGGTAAAAAATAATGCTAGACTACGTCTAATTATAAAGGCACGTACAGGCAGTGAGACCTATACGAATCCAGGTAAAAAAGTCACAGGTAAAAAAGTCACAGAAAAAAAGTCAGGAAAAAAGTCACAGGAAAAAAAGAAAAGTTAACTATCGAATTCTCACATTTTTTAAGGTTAATATGTCAATCAATTTCAGTAAAGGAATATGCAGAACTGATGGTAAATTAATGAGTTTCGCTTAAAAATTATAAAATAGAACCAAAACATTAGATTCTTTGTATAATCGGTCAACATCAACCTGGAAGGATTAAGGTAAGTCATGTACTGTCAATAAATGACTGACTAAAATATTTTTGTTTGATTACCTTACTGTGCTTAAGATATTGAACAAAACGTGATTTGTTTTCACATACATGTAATGCCATCATATATAAATAGTGTTGTCAATGTATTACCAGTTAATAACTGAATTAAAATATTTTCAGTTTTATTACTTTAATTGTTTATGGTACTTAAATAAACTGTGACTGACTTGAATATTTTTTTTGATTACCTGACTTTCTTTCTTAACCAAAATTGTGACTTTTTTCTTGTGCCTTTATTACCGGCCACCATAAATTAATTGTGACTTTTTTTCTTAGCCAAAATTGTGACTTTTTTCCTGTGACTTTTTTTCCTGTGACTTTATTACCGGCCACCACCTATACAGTGGTGTAGGAGGAAAACTTAAAATTTAGATAGATAGATATTCAGTAAAGTCGTCAAACAGGTTCACACTAATTCAGCTTGAATATAGACAATGCATGTATACGATATACATTATATATACATCAATGTGAACTATACGGGATGCAGGTTTTTAAACTTCATGAAAATTCACTTTTAGCGGCTCTTTAAGAACTGACCATTTACCACACATGCATATCATTCTGAAAATGTGAAATAATCATTCACTTGAAAAATTATGATGATAATGATGATTTGTAAATATCAACCAAGAAATCCCTTAGACTCAGCAAGCTATATAGTTCTCGAAGAACAAATTCCACTTCCGTAACCCATAGTTGATAATTATACTGTACACACCTGCAAAATTTACACACGACTAGTTCAGATGCGTGAAGAAGATAGATACATAAGCAATGATTTAGCTCACCAGACTGTAGCAGGATTAAAAATTCTAGCGGTTGAGAAGAGACACAAGGAAAATGACCAACGTTCTCACCCAGCAGCTATCTGGTATCGAATGACTGGTGGAACATTAACCAGCAGATTCCTGCGCCACGCACCTTGTTTACCCCCATCAACCTCAGCGGCAATAGGTGAGCATCTCGTGTGTGCGTGTGTGTGTGTGTATATATATATATATATATATATATATATATATATATATATATATATATATATATATATATATATATATATATATATATATATATATATATATATATATATATATATGCAAGTAAATCACTGTGTGTGTGCGCGCTGATAACCACAAGGAAACAAGAAAACACGAAGTTCCCAAGCGCTTTCGTGTAATTCACATCTTCAGGGGTGAGTACAGACTAAGGAGAAATACATAACAAGGCATATATATACAGTAGAGGAGAGGTGAGATCAAGTCCCTAGGGATCAATGATTCCCCAGCATGGCTTCACAAGCGGACGTTCTGCCTAACTAATCTATTAACATTCTTTTCATCAGTTTCGAATCGGTGGACGAGGGGCACAATTATGATGTGGTATATCTCGACTTTAGCAAAGCCTTTCGACAGAGTCCCACGAAAGACTAATTAGAAAGGTAGAAGCCTGGCGGCATCAAAGGTGACATCCTTAAATGATTAGGGCGGTTACAGGACAGGAAACAGCGCGAGTGAGCATTAACGGCACTAAGTCCCATTGAGCAACGTCACAAGTGGAGTTCCCCAAGGCTCAGCATCACTTGGACCATTATTATTTATTATATACATAAACGACATAGATATCGGCATAGACAGCAACATAAGTAAATTTGTTGATGACACTAAAATAGGACGTGTTATTAAATCTGACGAGGACTCGGCAAAACTACAGGAAGATCTAAACAAATTTTTCGAATGGTCTGAAAAATGACAGATGAAATTCAACGTGGACAAATGTAAAGTACTCAGTATAGATGTAAACAGGGAAACCAGATACCAGATGAACAACGATGCCATAGAGAAATCCGACTGCGAGAGAGATTTAGGAGTAATGATAAGCAGGAACCTTAAGCCAAGTAAACAATGTGTTTTTGCTCGTAACAAGGCTAATAAAGTACTTCAGGTCTGCATACAAAGGAGTGTTAGTTACAAGACTAGCGAGGTCATCCTAAACTGTATCTGTTTTGTGAGACCACACCTGGATTACATGGAAATCAGTTCTGGTCACCGGCTGACAGAATGGATATAGAATCCTTGGAAAGTTAGAATTCAGAGGAGAATGACAAGACTAATCCCGCATTAGGAACCTTGAGTATAGAGAGACAGTAAGGTTAAAGCATCTTAATTTGCACTCCCTTGAGAGACGTAGAGCGAAGGGCGACCTGATAGAGGTGTATAAGTGGAAGGCAGGGCTAAACAAAGGGGACATTACAAAGGTACTCAAACTATCCAACCAGGAGAGAACTCGTAACAATGGTTTTAAATTAGACAAATTTAGATTTAGGGGTGAAATAGGTAAACACTGGTTTGGAAACAGAGTAGTGGATGAATGGAACAAGTTACCAAATATCATCATTAACTGGAATACGCTGAATTGCTTCAAACATAGGTTGGATGCTCATATGAGCAATAGGGGTTGAGTGTAAACAGGACTGCCCAGTATGGGCCAATAGGCCCGCTGCAGTTTCCTCCATTCTTATGTTCTTATGTTCTTATGACAGTGAGTGTCCACAGTGTTCCGGTCACTAGGTAGTGACTCTACTAATCTTCATAATCACGGCAGCAGCAGTCGGTAGTCAGGTCAGAGGGTAAGATGACCCAACCTTCTCACCTGGTTACAAATCTTCTTAATTACGAAATTATCCAGTTTGTACATACCATTACTCAAATTCATGTTGACGGATTCGGTATGTTTAATGAGACTGGATTCTATAATGTTCCTACTGTCAATTGAATTACAAGGTAATATTGAGGAGGCATTATCCCAGTCAATGCAATGCTTATTATCCCTCAAATGAACAAACAGAGCATTGGATTCCTGGCCTGTCCTAACACTATATTTATGTTGTTTAAGTCTAGTTACAAGATCTTTACCTGTCTGGCCTAAGTAAAACATATTACATTCCTTGCAAGGAACCTTGTAAATGCAGCCGCCTGCATTGTTGGGGGAGTTCTTGATTAACATTTGTTTACAGTGCATGAGTTTTTAAATGCCACATTGACGTTCCAGGTTTTTAGTTGTAAAGGAATTTGAGATAAATTTTTGTGAAATGGTAATACTAAGAGATTCTTATGGTCATGGGTGGACTTGGGATCGGTTCTATATATATATATATATATATATATATATATATATATATATATATATATATATATATATATATATATATATATATATATATATATATATATATATATATATATATAGTATCTTAGATGACTTAATATACACACGAAGCGTCGGTGCTCCTGATTCAATTTTTTTACGTGGCAAACTTGGGATTGTCAAGATGTCATGAAATTTGTGGAGGAAGAAAGAAAGCGAATCAAGGCAAGGCAGCCACGGAGGTAGTGAGGAGTGTGTACTTAAATTTGATCCTTCTCCAGCAACAGGAGTATAGGGGACTAATATCAGCCCTGGGGTCCATGGTACAGTCTACGACATATTTGAAATATTGTGAAGAGGGCCTATCAAAATAAAGCAACACACAGGTATCAAATTGAACAAACAAAACTTGTTTATTTAAAATAAATAACTTATCAAACAGTCTACAACGTTTTTTGTGATTCTTAGCATCTGACTGCAAGTAGGTAGTAGGCAGCTACCAAACAGGGAGGTACTACCGCCTGGGAAGATATTGGAAGCATAATGTGTTGTCTAATGGGAGACCCTGCTGCCATATGGCATCACGAAAATTGTGACCAAATCCCAGGTTGCTGATCTGACTTTCTGCCTCATTTGCACACAATTGCAGGGTCTCAATTGTTTCTCTTACTATTGACAACACAACATACATATATTGTTTCTCACTCTTGATTTTTTTAAATTTTTGTATTTATTTATTATTATTATAATTATTATTATTAAAATTATTATTATTAAAATTATTATTATTATTATTATTATTATTATTATTATTATTATTATTATTGCAGTGATTATTATTATTATTATTATTAATTATTGTTATCAGTATTATTTCATTATTATTATTATTATTATTATTTTTATTATTATTACATTTTCGCCCCCCAGGTCCCGATGTGGGTCAGTGACCCGTGCCCGGGTGGGCTAATCCCAGTAAAAAAAAAGTGAGATGTTAATGATTAAAGGAAAATTCACAATTAAACAGATCGTACAGCAAGGTTCTTGTATTAGCTCTCGGCATTAAGCCAGTCTCTCAGACAAACGACTTCTTGTCCATCACTTATTTACTTGTAACTGTTACCACGAAGTCAAAGAGAGCTGCAAGACAGAATTCGAGAATAGTGTGCCGTGATAAACAGTAATGCATTAACGTGACTTATGGCTAATCGAAGTCTTAACAACCCAAGCTATGACCCGGAAAGCCTAGACGGTGATTTAACCATGATCCACCCCTCGGTATTCCTCCCCCACTCTTGGCCCTTGAAAGATAATACAAAGGTTTCTTGCTTTTCTTATAAACTAAACCGTTAACATAAATAAAGACTTGGTGATATGTACAGTATATAGAATATACAAAACTGGGTCGACCCGAGACCACCAGGTTCACCACCATGGGTCTCGCCAAGGAACACCTTACCTAGATCATGAAGTCATCCCCTGTCAACCTATTATCAACTTTAGTATTTTCATCTGGCTAGCGCTAGACGATTCTGCTACCGAGGAAACCCCATTGATATAGTCAAAGCGTAATTCAGTTCCCCGTCCCTCCCACAGAAAGACACCTACCCAGAGACACCCTTCCCCTCCCGCTCACTACCGAATGCGTCGAATTCACTCTTCAAAAGTTCAAGGTTCACCGTTCACACCTCAGGGGGACAGGATTGGCAACGCTAAGTAGTACACGCGGGAGTGGAACCAACTGTATATATGTAAGTATTGATCATCTGCACCATAATATGTATAATGTTTATACATTTGGTGATTTATACGTTGTGCCTCGTACAAATATAACACAGTACACAGAAACCCTCTCCACGCATCACTGGAATATTTACAAACCACCAGAACGTGTCGACATGGGTAATTTATCATTTTCACCACTTGTCAGCTTACGAGCCGGGTCAGCGCTGCAGCAGTGGAGAAAAGGCTGCATTTCTAACAAGATAGTTCAATCGGGATTTCTACACTTTTTATATAATGAAATGTTGGTCTTGTGACTAGGATTCAGAAAACCAACGTTGACTGAATTATAATTTCTCGTCAAAAAGTACAAAAACAAATTTCTCCCTAATTCACTCATTGAAACTCATAAAAACATTAAACAAACAAAATGTGTGCATTCTTAACACTAGAAACATTAAATTTTTGGTAATTTGAAAATTTTGTGGGAAAGGACAATGGAAGACAAGGCAAGTTCTGCTAGTACCATATAAATGAGACAGAATTACTCAATATTTTCCATCTCATTATCATACAATAGCTCACAAAGATATACCAACATCTCTATGCAAAAGCTCGCAAATATACACTCACAATTTGCTGTAACAATGGCAATGTTCTGTCACATCTCGCCATCAAATTTGGGCGGGAAAACCATTACCGACACAGGCAGTCTTCCTGTCCTCTGCATCACCGACTCCATTAAACAGCTTCAGAAGGTGTCATCTATCAACCATTCAATGTCGAGTTTATAAAACGTGACATCACAAGCCCGCAAGATTCCCCTGAGGAAGGTCCATAAAATGCATTGTCCTCCTATTTCTCAAGCACTCACTCCCTCAGTCTCGGTCCTCCTCCAGCTCCTTCCTTCAACGGCCGTATTACTGAGGAGGACGGAGGTAAACCTTGACTTGTGTGTTACTCCGCCAAACTACCTCACCAGATCGTTCGTTAAATGACGACACCTTTACGTGAATATGTGGTGTTTACACTTGATTCTACTCTTCATAAAATGGCCATTATTACCCGTTACCTTATATATTTCGTGTCATTTGTATTGATGTACATAATAATTAATGAAAAGGTAGTAGTGGCGAATGTGTTCTCCGAAAGGGTGAATTTCTTTGTGACTTACGGTAAATATTCTTTATTTCATTTTTTTCCAATCATTTCTTGAAAACTAATGTTTTCAAGCAGTTATATCTTTACATGCAATAAATTTAACATTAAAGTGTGCCAGAATTGGGTATCCTTGATAAATATATCTGAATTTTTTGCCTAGTACCAAGGAATATCTAATAAAGAAGTTGTACTCGAAGCGTTTAGCGAGGGGAAGTTAGCGACATGTTGATATCTATTTTAATTGGTCTTCTCAATGGTGAGATGACGACACTGTCGCCATTGTGAAGCATGTGTGTCGTCTGCAATGTTTACTTTATTGTATATTTCTGACTGCGACATTAGAATACATATTAGCTCCACGTGGGAATAAGTCTTGCTCTGTCTGCAAAAAGAAAAAAACGCTACACAGTAATTTTAATTTATAGATGGAGTCAGCTCACAGTCTTTGCTTTCACCTTTCTCCTAATAACTCTACCACTAACCTACCTTATGTTTCGTTCTTTATATCTTTATTGTAATGGTGTGGCCGCCGAGACCTGAAGGGATGCGACCCTTGTCAGGTGTTTTGGTGCTCAGACTGCTTTCGTGGTAGGGTTGGTCCTATAAAGAAACCCTTCATCCCCCGCAGTCTGTACTCACCCCTACAGTGATTTATTTGCATATGTATATTTATATATGAGTGAATTGTGGTTGTAAGGAAACAGAATGCAGCAGGAGTTTTAATTTCTCGTACGTTTCAGTATTTAGACCAGTTTTAGTTGGGTAACAATTTCTTTTAGTTTATCCAATTCGTTCTCTATACGTTCTCTGTGAGTAGTCCACTAAGTCACAGGTAGAGCTGTTGTCATCATTTACGCATTTAAATTATAGGCATGTGTATGATCTTTGCATAAGTCCCAGTATTCAATTGATTTACTTATAAGTAAATACATATTATCATTATTAATTAGGGTAATCAGCCTCCTAAAAGGGAGCTTAAGCCAATTCGAAATTTGTCTTTACAGTGGTTATATTACAGCATATAAGAGTTTAATACCAAATAGAATAATATATACGATGATATATGATAATAAACCAAATAATATGATGAAGTTGATTCTTATAATAAATATTTATAAGTGGGCTCCTTCTGTTAGCGTTGTTCACTGTTGGTAGCTGAACGTTCACTATGGCTCTAGCTCAGAAGCGTACACATGTGAGTTTATTACGTACATTGTAATATACTAGGTTATAGAATGTGTGCAAATGTTAAAGTGTTCATCTAGCATTCAATACTTAGTAAAATTCCAGGACTCCTCTAGGTTATTATTTATTTACTCCATAAAAAAGATTACCAGACAGCATTCATCTCGTAGTAAATTTCAATATCTAATTCGGGGGATATTTTCGTTAATTGGATAAGATAATTGGTTAATAATCGATAGAGGATATGGGAAAGAATCTATATTAATTTTGATAATTATTCTGTATTACTGCCTACTCGATTTCCAAACAAACATTTATATGGTGTATTTTGGTGTTTTCTTCATTTCTCACATTTTCCTTCCTAAAATTAATTTGAGAATTGAACAAAACACCAAATTACACCATGAAAATATGAATTCGTGTCGACATGTACTAAATTATCTTACCTAACCTATCTTAGTCCTAGCGCCATATTTCCTAGTTGATAATGAGGACAAATTTTGATGTGATTTGAATGATTTTGATCTAGCCTAACCTAACCTAAATTCCTAAGATTCCCCGGATGACCGAAACTAAAATAATACCGACAATAATCAACGACTCATCTGTCGCACACAATTTATAAATACACGGTCCGACTAATTACCCAAATGTAGCTGCAATGAAGTCAAATAATGGTCCTACAAGCGTAAATTGTGCTGTGAATCACTTGTCGATTATTATTTGGTGTCATAAAGTCACAAAAAATTGGTAAACTTAATTTAATCTGAGTTGTGTTAGGTTAGGTTAGGTTAGGTAAGGTAAGGTACATGCACTTGATCTATTAACTCAGATTAAATTAAGTTTACCAATTTTTTGTGACTTCGCGACCCCAAAATACTAGTCGAGGTTAGGTTAGGTTAGGTTAGGTTAGGTACATGCACTCGATCTATTAACTCAGATTAAATTAAGTTTACCAATTTTTTGTGACTTCGTGACACCAAATACTAGTCGAGAAGTGATTGGCAGTCGATTTATTCATGTAGGACCATTATTTGACTTCATTGCGGCTACATTTGGGTAATTAGTCGGACCCATAAATTAAAACTGGCCACACACAATGCATTGTGATGGGAAGCAAAATGGACATTGGCTGTTGGTCATTGGTCGAGGGAATTGGTATATTATTTTCATTATTTCCTCCAAAACAATGACTTCCATAAAAACATTCTTCTCTTACCTATATATTTCCCTTCTAGGTGCCTGGCTATAGATACAGTATTGTTTTTGTAGTTCCCCTACCTGGCATAAACCTAAATGCATTTCATTTCATTTGTACAGTTACTCAAAAAACTTTCTTTACAAAAAGAGAACAACTCTCGTATCGAATTTGTGTGGATTCCGTCCCATGTTGGAATTAGGTATCATGACCGTGCTGATAGACTGGCCAATGAGGCATGTAAGAAAGAAAATGTTGACCTTGGCCTGTCCAATCCTGTACTTAAAAACATTCCAGTCAGAATCTTGAACTGTGATCTAGAAGAATTGAGAAATGCAGAGAGACCTAGCAGTTGTAGCATTAGTAAATATGAAAAATTTTGTGACAAGAGGTACCGGTATGGCCAGCATAAGGACAGAACCAGACAATGTGATGTAGTCGTGGCCAGAATTAGGCTAGAATACAGCCACATCTGGCAAGTTAGTAACGCTGTACCCATACCAGAACACTCGGCATGTAAACTTTGTGATAAACCTTTAAAGCATACACTTGAACACTATATTATTGAATGTGACAGTCAAAGACTTCAGGCCACCTGACTTATTGTATCTTGAACTTTGTAATTACTACATTGAATCAGGGGTGCTTGAGGACATTCTTGCTGTTTATCCCAAATTTGCTAGCCCACACTGATTAGTCTTCAATTAGAATATGACGTCCAATGTATGTGAACCACTGACCTATATATGCTGCTAATGAATATGATGTATTTCTTTGTGTACGAACCTCTGTCCTGCATGGCAGTGAACAGTGACATTACCCACATGAATCTGACTATATGTAGTGTCAATGAATATGATGTATTTCTTTGTGTATGAACCTCTGTCCTGCATGGCAGTGAGAAGTGATACCACCTTCTGTGTCATGACCTGACTGAATTACTCAGAACAGGCAAGCTTTGTCAATAAATTTGTTAAACTAAAAAAAAAATGTTAGACAATATGAAAATTTGACATGTGGTTCTAAGTAAGTGTAAGTTTATTTTTTTAGGAAGTGGTTATATCCTTTATCAACAAAGTCCAGTGACTATGATAAGGTTCTGTCAATTCTTTAAATGCCATCATCTTTCTCTAGTTTACTCACTAACTCACAAAATAAGTTCTCCATCCACCTATCTCATAATTAATTATGAACAGTAATTTCAATGGGTAACAATACACTTTATTATCTAAGTTAACATTTATAAACTGTTCACTGATTTTTATACACTTTTCTAATCCTGGTGTTCATTAGGTCCGGCTGCCTCCAGAAGTGAATCGCATCTTGTATGTACGCAATTTACCCTACAAGATCACTGGGGAGGAGATGTATGACATATTTGGAAAATATGGAGCCATTAGACAAATCAGAGTGTGAGTATTATACTGTAGTACTTTGTTTTAAATTTTATTTTGATTATGTTATGTATTTTATACAGGCGTACGTTCATGAACCCTGATCATAAGTCTATTTGTTCGTAAGTCAGAACGGTGTTAATTCTATAGGTTAGGTTAGAGCACAACCCTGCCCAAACAAAACATCAATAATATCCCATACATAATTCATAATGTAAATACTGTAAATAAATTGATGTTAAACAATAGAGAATGATGAAATTTATGTGAAAAATGGGATTTTAAATACAAATTTTGGTGATGAATGTATTGGGATCCCATCTGTAAGTGCAGGTGTTCGTAAATCGGACAGTCGTAACTTGGGGACTGCCTGGTAAGTCCAAAATTGAGTTATCAATAACTACTGTATAGGTAATTGTATGCCAAATATACAGTACAATGGAAAACAGGCTTCCATAATATATTTTAGCATTATACACCATTTCTATGAAACATTTACCTTTTAGAGTAAGGTGAGGACAGCCTGTATGCTATTAGGTGAACTTTCTTCTTTGTCTGGTAAGTACCGTGTATACTCGTCTATAATTCTACCTCGTTTATAGGTCGACCCTGATTTTTTGACCAAGAAATCATTAATTTATGATATGCTTCGTTTATAGGTGGACCCAAGTTTTTGAGGGTAATGGAACAGCAAAACCTTCACTAAAAACACACTACGTCCTATAAACTGAGGGTCGCCGTGCCTGAAACACCGAGCTCCGAAGGCAAATTGTTTACCATTATTACGACACTTCACACTGAAACGCGGGTAGTTTCAGCAAAATATTGTATATTTCCATTCAAATATTTATTCAAGTCAATTAGGATGGAATATTATTGTAATAAGCATTTTTTTTAACTGAAAACCATTCGAAAAGCGATTACGGTAACATCTTTTGAACAACGAAAGAAGCGAAAGTCGATTGTTTTCGTCATGATTTTATCCCACTTTCCACTGTAATACCTACGTCATTTCAGCAAAAATATTACATTTCCGTGAGTGTATTATATCAAGCACAGTATGAACAGAATATCATTGTAATATAACAGTATTTTAACCGAAAACTTAAAAAAAAAACGAGTAAAATCTCTTGAACATCGGAAGGTTAGGTAAAGTCTTTTGTTTTCGTCATGTATTTTATCCTATTTTACATTGAAATACATCACGTTTCAGCAAAACAACTATTTATTTCCGAGAATATATTCATTCAGGCGCAGTTAAGATAAAATATACGTGTGTTGTAACAGTTTTTTAACTGAAAACGATTAAAAAAATACGTGTACCGTCTAGCTGATACTCAACAGAGTATTGGGTTTTATATCTAGAAGTGTAAGTAATAAGAGTGCAGAGGTCTTATTGCAACTATATCTTGCGCTAGTCAGGCCGCACCTCGATTATGCGGTTCAGTTCTGGTGCCCTTATTATAGAATGGATATCAATTCACTAGAGTCGGTGCAGCGAAGAATGACGAAAATGATTCAGGGACTCGGAAACCTTCCATATCAGGATAGGTTAAAGAAACTACCGGTAAACTTACATTCCCTAAAAAGACGAAGAGTGCAGGGAGATATGATAGAAGTATTTAAGTGGGTGAAGGGAATCAATAAAGGGGATATAGATAAAGTTCTTATAATATCCGAGCAGGATAGGACTTGGAGCAACGGATTTAAGTTGGATAAGTTTAGGTTTAGGATGGAGATAGGAAGGAACTGGTTCACAAATAGGGTGGTGGATGAGTGGAACAAGCTTAGCAACTTTGTAGTAAGTGCTGGAACACTGGAAAGTTTCAAAAGGAGGCTGGATAGATTCATGGATGATAGAGAGTGGTAGTAACTCTCGACATGAGCTGCCATGCACAGGCCAACCGGCCTATTGCAGACTCCTTATTTTCTTATGTTCTTTATTAAGTGTGAAATATTGAAAAGGTTTTTATTACCGGTATTTTTTGTAGATCAATGAGTACTGTGATACCATATATGATATGATAAGTTAGCCTGTGCTAAGAACTTTAACACAGACTACTGAAAGCATGTTGTAAGGTAAGTTAGCCTATTGTAAGTTGGTGAGCTTCATCTGCTGAAGGCACTGCACAGCTTTTCATTACTAATTGGTACATATTTTACGTTTCCATTGTTTACTGGCAGTAACTGGGAAATATTTTTCATGTCTGAAGCTAAAAGTTGCTCCTCGCCCTTCCCATCATGCACGGATTCAACCTAACAAAACTATTACCCATGCAGAGGTCGACCCCCAATTTTTTGCCTAAAAATTTGGTATTAAAAACTCGAACTACACACGAGTATTTACGGTAAGAACAGTAATTATTTGAAGAAAAAAATAGAAATGATAAGTAAAGGAAACCCTAAGACTAAAACTTTTTAACCCTGACAGAAAGGGTTATTAAAGAATATTGTTTGTACACACTACAGTACAGTACGTATATGCTTTGGTTGTATGATGATTTTTACTGTTTTACATAAAAATTGAAGAATATATAATTTGTAAATAAGTACTATAGACAGAACAATATAGTATTGTATATACAAACAAATTCTGATTCATAGAATGTGATTTTTAAAGCTGACTACCCTAAACTGTATGTCTTGTGTGACCTACTTTTACTTTAAGTTAATTAGTTTATTTTTTGTACAGAGGCAACACTCCTGAGACACGTGGCACAGCATTTGTGGTATTTGAAGATATCTTTGATGCTAAAAATGCTTGTGATCATCTTTCTGGCTTCAATGTGTGTGGGAGATATTTAGTGGTTCTGTACTACCAGGTAAGTGTAGCTTCACTGTTGAATATTGTGGTGATAATCCATAACCAAACACATACAGCATCTCATCAGTTTACATATATTAAAAAAAGTAGTAGTTGTCATAATTACATGGTGCTGAAGGTCATATCAAGGAACTTAAGGACTGATCTGTTCTGGGAGTTATTTTATGCTCATGAATTAGTTCTGGTAGCAGATAGTTTTGAAGAGGTAGTGGAGAAATTTAAGATGTTGGAAGGATGGAATAGGATCAAAGGGCCTGAGAGTGAATATGGCGAAAACATAAATATTGATTATCGGCGTGGGTGAGGAACCCATGATGGAAAGTGGGAAATGACCATGTGCTGTCTAGGAAAGCTGTTGGCAGCAACTCAATAATGTGAAATGTGTGTGGAAGGTGCCTGCACAAGAGATGCAGTGGAGTAGGTGGTAGACTAAAAAAAATTTTGCTGACTCTAAATGTTCTATATAGACAGGTAACTATGTGTCCATAGTAAGGGTAAAAAACACAACAATGGGGATATTTTGCTGAACTGTGTCAATAAGATCTGTAACCTGGGTGACATGATAAGTGCCTGTGGGGGGTGCTGAAGCCTTCTCATTTGCAAGAGTCAGAAGTGGCGAGAGGAAGTTCAGGGAGTTTTTGTCTTTATTGATGGGAAGATAACCTTCCCTCAGCGTGAAAGAAGAATGGATGTGGCTGATGTAAGAAGTGTGATGTTTTATGGCAGTGAAAAATGGGGAGTTAAAGACAATAACATACATTGGCTTGAGTGAGCTTAAATGAGTATGGTGAGGTGGATGTGTAATGTGACACTGAAAGACAGGAGGCCCTGTTTAGAGCTTAGAGGGTGGCTGGGTATTAAGAGTACTGTACAGTACTGGTGAATTTATGTAGAGAGGCAGGTAGAGATGTTTTGGGCATGAGGAGAGTACAGTATTTAACTGGAAGACATACTAGTAAAAATAATAAATGCTTCTCTTTTTTACAGTCCAACAAGGCTTTTAAGAAAATGGATGCAGAAAAGAAGCAAGCAGAGCTTGATCGTGTAAAAACAAAGTATGGTATAAATACAGAAGATTTGAAAAAATAATAAGGTTGAGGGTTTTCGTATATTAACTGATTTAAACCTGTTCAGAAACTATTCGGTGTGCTAAAGGAAGGTTTTGAAACTGCAACCATATGCAGTATGTTAGAGGAATACAGTACAGTAGTCTCAGTACTGTATTTCACAATGCCTGGGACTAAACCTGTTGTGGTTTAATGAATTTTGTGGAATAATAAGAATAGTCCCACTGACAGCCATGTGCACCCTGTAGTCTACAACAGCTTATGTATTTTATGATATACAGTATGTAAAACATGTATACAGTATAAGTGAATTACTGTACTGTAATACTGCTTAGTACAAACCAGGTGGATTGCAAGGTTATGATCCTGCAACTACAGTGACATACTAAATCATGACTTTTGTACCAATAACCTTTACTGCACTGTGTCTGGGACTCGTTCATTCCCAGCCTGTATGGTAAAATTTCCTTTATACTACTGTACTGTATATGTTCGTATGTGTGTGATTTAAAATGAAATAAATGTTCAACATATTTTTAAGATGCCATCTTTTTTAAACATCCCAAATTTAAGTATTTTGTATGTTTACATTTCAGGTCTCAAAATTCATTTTTGAGAACCATCGTACTACAGTATAGGTACCGTATATGATTTCTTAGGTTACACATTACAAAAGATAGCATCTTTACATTAATTATTATCCACAATGATTTTAAAGTTGAATCGACATTTGTCCCAAATTAACAGCAGGAGGTCGTTACAGTAAGACCCCCCACGATTGAAAATAATAGGGGCTGTAGCCTTTATGATTATGAAGGACACCTCCCAAGGGAGAAACAACCAAAACAATAGTATTAGTCCATTATCTGCCCCCCAAATAATTTAAACATTTCTCAGTACAATACCAGATTTAGGATTATCAGACCTAATGGCTCAAACACTGGGCAATGATGGAAAAAGCTTGCACAGTACACCCTGACTGTCTACCACACATATACTTGTTTACACTGAGGCAGGTGGTGGTGTCCCATAGCAACATGTCAATAGTATATACAGTATTCGTAAATGTCTCATAATTTTAAGATTTACCAAATTTACAAAATTTGTAACATTTCGTAACGGCAAAACATCATAAATTATGAGTGACTTCGAATTAAGGGAGTACGAATTATGTTTTTATACTGTATGTTAATACTGTAGTACCGGTAAATACATTAACATCATTGTTTTATAGCCATTTTCCACGCCTGTGTGAGTTAGCCACGATGACCTGATGGCATGATTTCGTGGTTGCCATGGATGTTCTTCCTATTGCCAACTTACATACACAGAGTGGGGAACAGGTCATTACACGCAGAACTTCCAAGTGCCATCTTAGCTGGCAAGGAAGGGTCGCATGATATGCCGAGACATTAAAAACATTCCATGACCCTAAATGTGATGTAGAGTTGATGCAGACAATGAACAGGTGAAAACTTAACTTCTCATATATTACAACTAGCAACAAAGAATTTTGCTTGAATTCTATTTGATCATTTTCATGATTCTTCTTTTTTTTTCCATAATTTAAGGACTTCGTAATTTTCTAAGACTTTGATTTCACTTATCCTTTTCACATCCAGATCTCACAAACACAATAGCACTCCTAGAAATACTGGATTTACTCAGAACTTCTCCAAATAGTAAAAAATTTATGCATAGACTTGTATTATCAGCACAATTTCCTTCCAGTGGTGTGGTTGGCATAATTAACCATCTCACACATGCAATAATTTTTTTAATTTTCCATGACCACAACAAAAGTCATATGCGACCACTCACGTGAGACCTGGTCATCTTCATTCTATGGCCAATTTATCCCTTAAGAAAGTATGTTTTGTTTTTTTTGCACGATTTATACATCGGTGATTTCTTTTACTGTTTTGAATTTAACATAAATAGAAGAGACGAGAATAAGAAAAATGTATATTTTTTCACTCCGAATATAGATTTTTTTTTTATTCCCAGTAACATATCTCCGTTATTTTCTCACAAACTTACCAAGACATTATCATAGTTACAGAAGCAGAATTTTATGAGGTTTCCACCGGTGGTTTTGGGATTTTTATACGATTAATTGTGGGAAGGGTGGGAGATAAAGAGACAAATGTGACTTACCAGCACGGCTCACAGGAGAAAACTGATGGACAGCAAAACACCACCCACGCTTTGGCACTTTCTGGAAGCTTCTCTCACATGATTATGCATTTATCTATGATGGAAAAAAATTTGACACAATTACTCTATCTTATTTTTTTTTTTGCGGGGGGGGGGTTAACCTTTATTGATGCGATTCACATCACTGAGGCGAACTGCTACCCAATGATTTGACGTAATTTATATCACGTAAGAACCTTTATAAGACGGCAAGAGGCTTCCTGTGGTGTTCATTAATTTTTTTAAATTATATTTGGTGAATTTGTGATACTGTATGTATTTACCGTAAATTAAAACAAAAGATAAATGTAAATATTCAGAATTTGTTAACTATTCCATATAAAATTTCAACCCATATGCAAAAGAAAAAAATACTGCTATGAAATGTCAGCGTAAATGTTTGGTTTTAGGGGAATAAAAAAATCCTTATACAGTGGGGTATGCTATAACGAATCCAATTGGTTCTAGAACCTTATTCGTTATAGCATTCGTTCGTTATAGGATTAATCCGTTCCAGGCCCCTAAATACAATCACTTAACACTGAAAAATATAATATAAAATTGTAAAAATTGTAAAAAAGTGCATAGCATTCTCAATTTTATAGGTAAAACCGTTCGTTATAGGAATATTCGTAGTAGGATCCGTTCGTTATAGCATACCCCACTGTACGTACATTTTACCGAAGCAGAAAATTTTTTTATTGCTTGCATTTATTTTTCTCATTGGTAATTGTCAGTCCTTCTGAATTTCCTATATGCTCAAGGTAATCCAGATGAAATTCTTGGGACCCTGCCACAGAAGGGGAACACCTTAGCTGAAGATTTATGCGACAGCACTTTTGTATGATGGGCTCCTGTGTTATGCTTGATATCAGCCACCCTGGGAACACCATGCACAGAAGTGGGTGTTGCTCCTGTCGTGTGATTTACCAATCTTAAATAACTTCATAAAAAATAGTACTGTAAATGAAACTCTTACTTTCTATTTCATCATTCTTTTATAAAAATTAGTTAGTAATCAGAGATTTTAAAAATAAATTTTTAAACAGTAACATGATTAATTCTTTGGTTTTATCATTCCATTAAATGTACAGTACATCATTCAAATATGCTTGGATTTTCTTTCATTAACATTTTAAATTCTGCAACTTCATAGCTCCAGGTAGCTTGGTGGATTTCACTGGCAGAAAGGTCAGACATCTTGACTGTCTGCACTACTTTGTCACCAGCAACTTTGTTAATTTCCCCAACTACCATTACATATTGACCTGAAGAGATAAATACAGCATACAGTACATTATACAGACTATACTAATTTAGCCAATAAACAGTGAGTAAGTAGGTAGGGTAAAGCCTCAATATTAATCTTGATTACTGTACAATACAATTTCATTAATTTAAACCAAGTGGGGGAAGGGGGTTAGAGAGATGTGATTTTCTGGATGAAAAAAATACATACAGAACACGGTACCTGGTTATACTGTATACTAAAAAACGTTTTTCCATGGAATATTTCTTTCCAAAAAATGACAACTCCATTTCTGCCAACAACCTCTTACTTTCCTACAATATTTGCCCTATTCTAATTTCCTAGTTTTGCAGTCATTTGCCTTGCAGAACAGAAATCACTTTCATCTAAGTTAAATTTGCCACTGGCTTATACAATTACAGCTTTCATAAATCATCCAATATATTTTTATATACAAGGAAGTCCCGAGATTTGACTGTTTGAGGTTATTCCAACTCGCTTCTTCGAACATTTATCAATAATATTACTACCTAGTGTCCTAGTTTCGACAGGGCAAATTCACCAATTCAATGGTTTGTTACCCGGTCGAGGTACTGTACTAGGCTCATTTGTATTCGTCTGCAGAGTTGTTTTTAATCTGATTCCGGGAACACCAGTACAGGGTAGTTGTTTACACTGGCAGTGTACTACATTGACTTTTATAATGCAAATTTTCTGCCACAATTCTAAGTCATCCACTGTATTCATCATGGCCAGTAATAAGAGAAAGTGTGATTATGTTGTGCCCCCCAAAAAAAAAGATAAAATTTGATACAACAATATCTAGACTTAGGTCAAGCAGAAAGACCTTCACCTTGGCAGTCTCCAGCCCCTTTAAGCCATGTCACAGATGTCTGGTGAGTACCATATAAATATTTTCTATACAGTAATAATTGTGTATTCGTACCATATCTGGGGGGTCAAGAACGTACCATTTGTAATTACAGTACATTATTTCTTAGGGGGGAAATTAGTTTGATAGTTCAACGTTCGACCGCATTTTCAGGAACAAATGACCTGTATGTTCGATTCTAATAACTTGTTGTATTATTTACCACCAAAGTTCAGGGAGGCTTGTCAAGAATCTTCATGGTCTAAAGTTCTATCATTATTATGAATTTTTTGTCCAACTTGCTGGTCTCTTCAATACCAAACTACTACATTTTCACTCAGATAATATTTTCTTAATGCAGTGCAGTACAAACCTTCTGATATCCATGAGCTTCCACAGGGATTATTTTGACAGTTGGTGATTTTAATCATAAAGCCTTCATCTTCTAGGATCACCTGCAATTAGAGAACATATGAATTAATCTCTTTATAAAGTACAGTACATATAAGAATCATGTTTAATGTTACCAATACAATATATGGTACAATTTTTTCATAAAAGATTTACTATTTTATTATTAAGCTTCATTTGTGTCTGTAGATAGTGTGATCATGCATGTGTATTCATGTGAGTTGGTGAGAGTGAGAAGGTAGTTGAAAGTGCTACTTATAAGACCCACCTCACTTTTATCCTCATTGTATGATACCACGTGTCCCTGAATCCACAACAGAGGCACACTAACGGAGATTCCATCTTCGCAAAACTTCAATTCATCTCCTGCAAAAAAAATTCTTTTATATGACCAGTCCACTTAAATAAACCAAACTAAAGGCAGTTCTTGATTTACAAAGATCCAGTTTATGAAAATCTGAAGATTTTTTTGTTTAATAATTTTATTGTAGCATCAGAAGATGGTGAGGTACTAACACAGGCATTTCATGGCTTCTTGTACCAGACCTGGTCAGTTTATGAAGACAAACTAAAAACAACATACTGTACAGTACTGAACAGTATTAATCCTTTTACTGCAACAACAGAATCATACAGTATTATGATACATAAATAAAAGCACGATATCATAATAAATGGTACACTTTTTATGTCAGAGGATTGTTTATGGCAATGTTAACAGGTGTTGGCTGCGAGCGTCCCTTTACCCCGGGTTTTGTGTGACAATTTCAAGTGATTTATCATTGTGAATGATACATAAGTCACTGACACCTAAGACAGTTATTTGCATCCTGCAGTAGTCAAGTTCAGTGTCAGATTATGTACAGACAAAAGAGGATAAAAAGGTATTTTTTTTAATACTGCACAGAAGTTTTGCTTCTAATGCCATTATAATGGTGTTTAAGCAGTCTCAACAAAATTTGATATTATTTTGGCTAATTTTCATGAGATAAAATGAGGAAACCAAATTTTTTACTCATATTTATTGTTTTCCTACCATCAAATATTGTTTCTAAGACATAAGACATATTAATGCCCAATATGGAAACTTTATATTACACCATGCATATCAATACAAATTTAAATTCAAAGGACCAAATACGATATTTATTTATTGGATGAAATTTGATTCTTACCGAGTTCAATGCTGAGAAAATGGGTCACAGTTATATACATGTAGTGTTTCAGTTATCACAGGATTACATGAAGCAGTGGCAAGACGCTGAATCAAAATACAGTGGTCCCTCGGTTAACGAACACAATCCGTTCCAGCAGGTTGTTCGTTAACCGAAAAATTCGTTAACCGAAACCATTGTTTCAATGGGTTTTTGGGTAATTGGTTCCAGCTTACCGAAAATTGCCTAAATTCAACAAAAATGGTAGAAAAGTTCACTTACTTTGAGGTGTGTATGTAGAAGGCCCCTGGATGATGATGATGATGATGATGGGAATTAGAATGGGGGTGGAGGAGAAGGAAGAAGAGAAGGCATTGGGGTGGAAGAGAAGTCACCCCATGGCACCATTTCACCCATAAAATTTTAGTTCTCTTGGTGTATTTCAAGATTATTTTCTTTAAATCAACACTGCACTGCATTATATATTGTCAATATGTAAAATATATTTCAAAATGACCAATAATTTGCTTGGAAACACAGAAAAAAGCATTTAGTTGAAGAGAGTCTCAAGCAAGATGTTACCTCCAGTGAAAAGAGAGAGAGACTAACGCCTGTTTGCTGTGTTAAGAGGCTGGATGCCGCACATTAAACTAGTCACTTTACCTTCAATTATGTTCAATAATTGTTAAAATGACTAAAAAATTGAATATTAAACTTTTAAAATTATTGAATAGTATAAACTTCTTGATATTTACTAATATAGTAAGGAATTTAAGCCCTAGAACCGATTAATGTATTGGCGGACTAATACTAAAGCTGGTTGACCGGCCAGTGCAAGCGAAAACATGTTGAGGTCGGTTCGTAAGAAATTCGTTAACCGAATTTAAGAATCTTATGGGAGGCAGTTCGTTAACCGAAGCGTTCGTTAACCGAGGGACCACTGTACAGTATTGTATTTTGAGTGTGGGAACGCTGATGTGTAATATCCCAGAAATTGATGTGATGTCACTGGAAAGAATGAAATGTTGAATGGATAAGTTTAGCATATTCTCTGACAAAACCAAATAACAAATCCATTAAAAGCATAATACCTGTACAGTATCTCAAACTGTTTATGATGTGCCCCATTGAAAAACTCGGTAACAGGCAAAATACAAAAACGCCAGAAAACCTAAACAGTATTGAAAATGTCTCGGTTTTTATTACTCTTCATTTTTTTACAATACAATACAACATTTAAGCCCTTGTATCCAGCATCAAAAGCATTATAGTTTAAGTGTGTTGAGCAGTTTGAATCTCATGGGTCGTTTGTTGATGATACGCAAGTCACCATTAAATCTTATTTTCAGATTAAATTCAAACAATAAGACCGTGAGAATTACCTTCAAATTGCAACCTCAGAACATCTCGTGCATGAAGTTTACGAGCAGGTCTATCAAACTTGGACCCTGACATGACTCAAATGTACCCTTAGCACTGGTCATCTGGAAGGTAGGCAAAACAAGACAGTTACAAAATAAGCTCTTATATTATAAAGAGATTAATATTCTCTTTGGTTACAATAATAATTTTCAACTGCATTAATCATTTAGATACATTCATATGATATCAACATACCAAAGTAACCAGAGGGCATATATTATTTTAGTTTACAGAGTAATTTTTTCCTTTGGTCTTATTGCAAAAAGTCATCATGGTTCAAGTTAGTGTACTGTAAATGGTTTAAAACTTCCACAACAAAAGTTAGTACAGTGTAAAATATTTAAAACTAAACTGTAAACTACATTTACAATAAAATCTACTTGGGCTGCCATGAATGCTTACAACTAATAACCAAGGTTCAAACAATGAAATAAGGCAATGATATTTTCCTATACAGTACAGTCAACCATCACTTTACGCGGTCCCACTTTACGCGTTTCCACGTTTACGCGGTACCCTGCCGAACACGGCATGCTCACTTTCCGCGGTGTGTGTACCCTTTTACGCGGAGAGCGGCGCGAGCAGGGTGCACACAAGGTCGCCCAGTCATCAAAACATTACCGAGTTCTTCACCCGCCACCCACCACAGCCGGCTCAAGTCAGTGATAGTGATAATGATAGTGAGGATATGGACTTATATGGACTTTGAAGGGTTTGACAAAGACGCCCTGCAAGCCTCTGTGGTGGGTAGTGATACAATTGATACAAGTGATACAGGTGAGGGCCAATAATCTGCCCTCTGCCTCGGAACCAACCCCACATCCCCGTGTGCCCAACTGCCCATCCATCTTTTCTACTAATGTAAGTGTTAAAAAACCTAATATTATTGATATTTCTCTTAATTATTAATTGTGTGTGCATACCATCATAAAATTAAGATGTTATTTTTACTACAACATAGGTATTGTGTCTGAAAAAGTGGAGTTTGGGGGTCGGCCCGGTCTCTATTTCAATTAATCCCATATGTTATGTTGTTCACTTTGCGCGTTTCTCACTTTACGCGGGCCGCCGTGGGTTCAATTGACTGCGTAAAGTGAGGGTTCACTGTACTTTGTTTTCTTTTGGCAAACTGACGAAAAGGGAGATACAATTCATTCCTTACGAGTCAACTTGAACCCATGAAATGGGTGTGAAATTCATATAAACCTTACCAACCCAACCAAACATAACCTAGGAAGCTGATTTCACTCAATTTTTCTTACCTTAAATGACTGAAAATTAAGGAGAAATCCCAAGTCATTTCTACCCCACAATTTCTCTCATCTTTAAAGCATTAACCACTTTGTTGGGGTGTTTATTGTATGAGAAGATAGAGAGTAACCTCAGAAAAGAAACATTGGGCAAAAAATAATACCATAGAATCAATATATTTTTTTTAATGCAAAAATAAATATACTAAGTATTAAATCGTGGGCAGTCCTACAACGAATAATAATCCTGACCACTCTTATCAAGTATTACCTTATCTAGGTGATTTTATGCCTGCTAAATACAAAGTTACCAATAATACGAAATGCAGA
Source organism: Homarus americanus (assembly GCF_018991925.1). Lineage (NCBI taxonomy): Eukaryota > Metazoa > Arthropoda > Malacostraca > Decapoda > Nephropidae > Homarus > Homarus americanus. Next base: position 2,347,543 of record NW_024720811.1, on the reverse strand, counting down.
GGAGGATGTAACGTAAAATATTAAAGTCATAAGACCACAAATAGAAACAAAAATATTAGTCTTGAGAATTTATTAAATTACGTCACTGTGGAGTCTGTTTCACAGTTGATTAGTAATACAGAAAATCACTTCATTGCTCTAGTAAGGAGTAGCTTATTTTGAACTCCTAAATCGTTACAATTTACCTGACACAACACCTTTTGATAAATGTTCTGTAGTGACCATGTGTGGAACTTTATATTGATTTGTATATTAGGAGATGGAGCAAAAAACTTAAGTATTATTATCGTTTTGGTCATCCGGGGAAACTTATGAATACGTATAGGTTAGGTTAGATATAGTTCCTGAGTTTGTGGCTTGGTTAGGTTAGGTAAGATCAAAATCATTCAAAAACCATCAGAAAAATATAAGGATGACCAAAACGATAATACAAGGGGTACTACCAAAACGAAAAAGCTAAAATTGCAGATTACAGCAACCAAAGAGTCTGATATAAAAAAGTGTTTTTCTGATGATTTTTGATGCGATTGGTTCATATCTGACATTCGTTTTTATCGGAAATCACTCGTTTTGGATTTAGCCCCCCTCCCCCCCCCCCTTCTAACAATAACGGGGGAAAGCATGGGAATTCAGGGTTCTGGGCGGGGAGAGCCAAAACGAGTGATTTGTGGAAGAAACAAATTCCCAAATTTTCCAAATCGCAACAAGAAAACATCTGAACACATTATGCTTAAATTCTTTTATTTACGAAAAAATAGTAGAAATAAAAGTTCTATTGATTGCGGGTTCTGAATTTCTGGTACTCTGTGCTTGCCAACTTATACAATATAACCAAACTAAACCTTATCCAAACCCCCTAGCCGAGGGATTTTGCCCCGGACCCCGAGACGCTATGTAATAATACAGTCTTGAGGTCAGCCACCACAAGAATATAACAGGTACTCTGATTTTATTCTTTTTAAAATTCAATAACTGCCTTATCAATTTGCTACGGAAGTGTAATAAGAAAATTATCATAGAAAAAATAGTTCTATCGATTGAGTGTAGTGAATTTCCAAAATTCTGTACTGTAGTTGCTGTTTACTGCAATATTACCACGAAAAATAGGAATAATTTACTCAAGCATATTTGTCAAAATTTCCATTTACTTTATTTTACTTTTTGACTTCACTTAAAGAAATGCAATTTGGGTAATTTATAGAAAAGCACAGTTCTTTCTTTGGATATTAAAAATATGTTTTTCCTGTGGTTTTTGATGAGTTTCAAATGAACTTGAAATTCATTTCCGCTGGAAATCACTCGTTTTTGAGATACTATACACCCCCCCCAACAATCTTACAGAAAGATGTTGGAAAATTAGAGTTTTTTGGGAGTAAATCACAGAAACAGGTGATATCCAATAAAGAACACGGGAAAAATCGTTCAAAACTTATTAAAATCCAGAGGAAAAAACATATTTCTAATACAGAAAGAAATGTAACCTAACTGAACCTATCCCTTGTGTGTAAAAAAAAAATAATAAAAACAATAAAAACCAACCACACAACCAAACATAACCTAACTAGGGGGCTCCAACCCCTAGACCCCCCTTTGTTTACTTAATCTGAAGAAGAATCAGGTTAATCTGGGTCGTCACTGTTTGAATTTATTTGAAGTAGTGCTCGGTCACTTCGAGGAGGGTACAGGCGGGGAACTCGGCAATTGGCGTAAAATAATCTCTATCACAATGTCGGCACAGCTCTTCAACCTGTTCAGCCTTGTCTGGTACTGAAAATTCAAATCTTCGCTCCCAACGCACCCACGCATTGTTCATTGGCTTACACAAAAAATACCTTGCCTAATAATAAATCTCCTCTCGCTATAGCCAATAAGGAACTCCCAGCTACCCCCGCACACGCTCTGAAGATGTTTAAGAAGCGAACACAGAGGTAACGGAGCACTGGCTGAGGGGGGGTCAGAGACTTGAGACTGACCAAATATAATAATACAATATTGGAAAATTAATATCTCGGTTATCCTTAATTTCCGGGGAAAATTTCATAGAAGATAAATGGCTTGGAAATGTCTAAGCATTACAAAATACATATTAATAACAGCGAGAGAAAGACCGGTGCTTTACTATAGATGAAGTAGAATCAAATTGTGGGGTAACTTTTTTACTTTTACTTTTATCCTCTTCACCACTGATCGGCTCGTTAGCCGCTTGGGCGATCGGTCGCGTCTCTGTCATGAACTGTTGGCAAGTACTGGGCATGCACCGGCTCCTGAATGTACTTGAACCTGCTCCAGTGTTGGTCAAGTCTGGTCTTGAAAGAGCTCACACTCGGTGCCGTCACAACACTTTCTGGTAGATTGTTCCAAGAGTTCACACCTCTCACTCCAAAAAAGTTACCCCTCACAGTTGTCTGGGCTTGTGGCTTCTTCACCCTCGAGTTGTGACCCCTTGTGGGGCGTGTGTCCCACACTTAACCTATCACAACAAGAAAATAAAACTAAAGAAATCAAACCTGAAATAGAAGCAAAAATAACTCGGAAAACTATATATTTCCGAGTATTCTTATTTGTGCTTTATTTCCTAATATAAGAATCAATATAAAGTTCCTAGCATGGTCACTACGGAATACTAACTCTTGTGTACCTGTCAGTCATCCCCACAGCCCACACCACTGTCTCAAGACATTAGTTGTGTACACCAGCCCACAGGGACCCTTCAGTCTAGACTACCAGGAAATATGTAAAATTGTTACGAGTTTTATCATAATTTATCAAATTTGGTTTCAATACATATTAATATTAATTTTGATTTCATAGATATATCACAAATAACCTTATAAATATATCCTTATTTGCAAATTGAGCCTTCTTGAATGACATGCCAACACAGTTACATACATGATATATTAAAGGAAATATTGTTTAAATGATCACATTATCTTAACTTAAATTAAATTAAAATAAAGTTAGCCCGAATATACATGCCATTAAAGACATATAACAATAAGTTGATAATATGTAAAGGTTACGTAAAGACTGTCGAGTGCCGTACTGAATTCTCGACATATCATCTATGTGTATGATTAAAATAAAGCATGTAAAAAATAATATTAAAAATTAAATGTATTCTTCAAATTCAAATACATGCTATTAAATGTCTTTCAGTAGCTGACAAAATAAAAACATTCGATAGTATTTATAGTATTCAGTATCTTATTACTTTATAGACATAACCAATAAAGATACTTGGATTCTCTAAAACGATTGTCTTTTGTTTAACTTCGATTGTTTTGATATTCTGTTGGAGAAGGTTTTATAGTTTATGTTTATCTCTGCAGTCATTTGTTGTCCTTCGTCGTGTGAGGGTGTGCGGGACTGTGGTGAACTTGGTGTTTAATTTGTTGTTCCGCTTAACAGACCCTAGGATTACCATTGATATTTCCTTATATCGTTTATAATCAAGCATCAACCGATAAGGTAAGTGTTTAAACAACTTATAATTTTTAAGTCTTTGGATTTTTCATGTTCTGGGGTAAAAGATTTTGACAATGAGAAATACAAAGACTAAGTGTATGTTATCTTAGGTCTGAATAGTTAGTTGTTCAGAAGAATGAAGACGAATTTATATGTAATTACACATTTATGCTGTTGGAAGAAAAATGAAGACCTTCCCTCTGGACATTATTTTAGGTGTTGAAGATCTTTGTTCTTTACCTGAATCTTGACTATTTTATCTGACTTCATTCAATACATATCGCAATTTTGCTGTAAAGTTGTTTGAAATAACTGTAAGTAGCTAGACCTGACATCTGTTATATATTGGTTAGAGTAGCAGGTAGGTAATGGAAACAAACCATCAGTGAACCTTGGTTGATACAGGTTAAGAAGTAGTATTTTATTTTCTTGTCCATTGTCAGTGTTTTATTCTTGATACATCAAACAGTTGTGATGTTTTGTGGGTTTTTTTCATCCACTCGAGATGCTCTGATGCCCTTGTAATTGTGGCTGAGATTTAACCTATTTTGGAAAGCGATTTTTGGTAAAACTGCAGATTACAGCAACCAAAGAATCTGATAAAAAAATGTTTATCTGGTGGTTTTTGATGCCATTGGTTTAAATCTGACATTCGTTTTTATCGGGAATTACTCGTTTTGGATTTAGCCCCCTCCCCCCTCCTTCTCCCCCCTTCTAACAATAATGGGGGAAAGCATGGGAATTCAGGGTTCTGGGCGGGGTGAGCCAAAACGAGTGATTTGTGGTAGAAACGAATTCCCAAATTGTCTAAATCGCAACAAGAAAACATGTGAACACATTACTCAACAGAAATTATTTTATTTACAAAAAAATAGTAGAAATAATAGTTCTATTGATTGCAGGTTCTGAATTCCCAGTACTCTGTGCTTGCTAACTTATACATTATAACCAGTCTAAACCTTACCTAACCCCCTAGCTGGTGACCCTAGCCGGGGGCTTTGCCCCCAACTCCCAGACGCTCTGTGAAAACCCAGAGTCGCGTGATCAGCCTCCACGAGAATATAAATAGCCGTTACAGTATTTATTACATTCTTTATTATCAATTTGCTATGGAAGTGTAATGTAAGAAAATGATCATAGAAAAAATAGTTCTATCGATTGAGTGTAGTGAATTTCCGGCATTCTGTTGTTGCTGTTTACTGCAATATTACGCGATTTTTAAACATTTTTATAGGTTAGGAAAGGTTAGCTTTTCAAAGGTTTGTTTGGTGTTGTTTTATAGTATTTTAGCCCACATTGTAACATTTCAGTGTGGAACATTAAACATTTAAAGGGCAATACAGAAGTTTAAAGGGTTATAATTTTTTAGCTGTTCATTTCTCCAAAGAAAGAATCACATTTTTGGAATCACCATATAAATCAACCTTAGAAAAATATTTACATTTTTGTGAGTGAGGTACATGAAACAAAAAAAAAAAAACGTTCTTGCATTACCATAAATACTTTTTCAAAGTCATTGTTCATAAGTGTTGGTTTGCACAAATTATGTATATACTGTACATTACTGTACGGTTGTGAGCGTTAGTAGCTGTTTGTACATCAGACCCGCACGTTATATTCAAGTCGTGGTGTTCATATGTCACCATTACTTCTGGGTATGATGAGCTTTATAATCTTGTGCTGTAGTTAGTAGCTACTGTGATTATCATCTCACAGATAATGATGACTATCTGTTTTTCAAAGTAGAGAGATATGTTGTCACGGTGGTTGTCAGTACGTGATAGTATTTTATATTTATTCTGTTTAATTTTTCATCAGTTGGGAATAAAGACGATGCATTAGAAATAAGCCGAATAATATGTACCGTTTTCTTTGGTGGTTGAGATGCTAATGTACTGGGTATTTCTGTGTGGATGTCGGTCACACTAGAATAACCCGTTATAGTACATCCTTCTTTCTTCACACAGCCAAACTGTGGTATGCTCTGCCTTCTTCTGTGTTTCCACACTCATACGATCTGTCTCACTTTAAAAAGCTGGTTTTCTGGGATCTTCGTGTAGAATTAATATAATCTTTTTCTCTTATATTTTCTTATTTCTCTTTACCCTTATTTTTTCGCCCCCCAGGCCCCATTGTGGGTCGATGACCCATGCCTGGGTGAGCTATTCCCCGTTAAAAAAAATAATAAATAAATAAATATACACTCCCCGGTTTACGGAAAGGTTCCGACCTTGGACCCTATCCATAAGGTAAATATGTACTGTACCCTGTACTGTTCAGTACTGTATAGAACATGGAGCACAAAAACACATACAGTACAGTCAGTCCTCGACTTACGATGGGGTTTGGAACCGACGACCAGGTCGTAAGTCGAAAATGCGAAAATAATACATAGAAAATCTAAAATGGGCGTCTCTTTTTCTTCTCAGCACCACGAGAATTCTCACATTTACGCTTGCCAGCCATTTTAAAGGGAATTACAAACGAAAAATTTTTCAGTACACAGCGCGATCGCTAACGTCGGGACTCAAAAATACGTAATTTGAAAAATATTTTATACGACTGCGGCGGTCGTATGTCCGAGGAGTACCTGTAAATAAGTCTCACAAGGGGATGCATTAAGCCGCCTTACTCATAATCCACAAATAGTGTTGTTACGCCATACTAGTTACTTTCTGTAAAAACAGAAACTCTTGTGCAACCCGAAATTTTTTATAATGGTACTTATGGGAGACATTCCGTATCCTCGAATTTCCGTAAACCAAAAGTTCTGTAACCCGGGGAGTGTCTGTACTGTATTTTATTTCATGCAGGGTTCTATTTTACAGTGTCTGCTGCACTAATTATAAAAATAATAAAGCCTCCTCATTCAAACATAAGGGCTGACATAAGGAACTAGCGGGAAAAGGTATCTATCATATTGGTAACACTAAGGATGCGCTACTCAATGTGACAAAGAAACATAAACGAAATTATTCTCCGAATATCTTGAAATGTATATTAAGATTACAGTTTCCTTTTTCCCTTGATGATAGTGTTCCAACAAAGCCAAGATGACGAGTTTCCTTGCATGTCTTCCGTACTACAATGAATTTGGCACATTGGTAGTAGGCTAACCAGTACTAAATTGAGGATCTGCTCATGGTTACTCAAAGCTCACAGTTATCCCCAAAGATCTGTTCATATTGTGTGTGGGAAACATTAACTTGCAAAATGCGGTTCTCTTTTATTTTACTGTAGTATGAAAAGAATGTTCAGAAGTTAGAGTATGAAGTTTAGACCCACTAACTTAAATATATTGGTAAATATTTGGCTGGTAACTTTATCCGATTTCCAAAATGAAACCGTGTTTTTCTAGGCTTTTTTCTCCTCTTTTCAGTGGTTAAAATCATTTACTGTTCAAATTGCCATATTATTCGTTTTATTTTTAATTTTTTTCACTCAAGAAAACTCTAGATTGTGGCACACAGCATTTTTTTTTAGAGTACATTATACAGACACTGGTTAGGCTATGTGCCATTCAAATCATGGCATACCTAAGCGATGTGTGGGGTTGTTCTATATTGCCGGAATAAATGCTGGCTGCAGATTGTAAAAACACACACACACACACACACACACAGATAAGGTTAGGAAGGTTTGTTAAGGTGTGAATGGCACATTTTAAATAAACTGACAGTCCCGAGATATGGTAGGGACTGTCAGTTGATTGAAATGTCCAAAGGAGGGCCACCAGGCTGGTGCCAGCACTTCGACACCTCAGCTACCCTGAGAGATTAGAACGCCTGCAGTTGCTTATACTACACATGGGCAAGGGGGGACCTAATTGAGGTGTACAAACATCTCAGTCGAGTGCCCTTACCTGGAGCTGGCGGACGCTCGCCCCACAAGGAGTCACAGCTCAAGGTTGAAGAAGCCGCAAGCCCAGAAAAATGTGAGGGGTAACCTTTTCAGAGTGAGAGTTGTGAACTCTTGGAATTATCTGCCAGAGAGTGTTGTGACAGCACCCAGTGTGAGCTCTTTCAAGACCAGACCTGACCAACACTGGAGCAGGTTCAGGTACATTCAGGAGCCGGTGCATGCCCAGTACTTGCCAGCAGTGCGTAACAGAGACGTGACCAATCACGGAAGTGGCTAACGAGCTGATCAGTGGTGAATCCGATTGTTACGAGTGTCGGCCATAAGTTTTTGTTCTGGGTATGAAATACTTTGGTTTGAATAGTGTGTGGTTGGCTAGAGCAGTTTCGTTCATTACTCGCCCACACTGCCTGAGCCATCATTTATGTATTAAATTTGTTTTGTTACATTGTGTATTTATTGTATTATGTTTGTATATAGGTTAGACAAGTGGAACTAATGTCAGTAGGGTAATTTACATAAAGTTTACGTTTTGGCCAATCAGGATATGAGGCGTCGGTATTTGGCGGTAGAGAGGTGACGTCGGTGACCGGCTGGTAGTCGGTAGTCAGTTTAGGCACAGCTGTCTGGTGACTGGCTGGTAGTCGGTAGTCAGTCTTGGCACAGCTGTCTGGTGACTGGCTGGTAGTCGGTAGTCAGTTTAGGCACAGCTGTCTGGTGACTGGCTGGTAGTCGGTAGTCAGTCTAGGCACAGCTGTCTGGTGACCGGCTGGTAGTCATTCTAGGCACAGCTGCCTTAAGTTAAGTAGTCTACCCTCTCTCTGGTGTTATAGGAGTTGGCATTTGACTATTGAGATTTGTTTTGCTTCACATTGGTTTTGTGTGATCTTGTTGGACCTTCAGTCCTTACTCAGCCACTTCCAAACATCTTGTCATATTATTATTATTGTTGTTATTTATTCTATTTTATGTACATATTTGGTGGTGGTGGGAATTACTTAATAAATGTTCATATTTTTATTGACTTGTTTAGGATTTGACCTGTTAACTTGACCTTTGTTGGGAGAACTTGGGAGTAAGAATATAATAATAAATACTGATATATTTGAAAGACTTCAGTAGTTTGTGTTTATGTAACGATCTACCATAGGGTCGTAAAATAAATAAAAGTAAAAAGTAAAAAATACCCTTGTAGGTATCAAGGCTAATTATTTTGTCTTAAACCTCCTCTAAGAATAATTTACACATTAAATGATTATAATCACTGAAAAAGAGAAAAACCGATATAGAAATATTGAACACCATTTCAACTTGGAAATTGAAGAAAAAAATTGCTTAATATTAACCAAAAATTTTGCTGAATTTTGTATAATAAAATTACTTCAAAATACACTGGTAGGAATAACATGAAAATTTACCAAATGCTGGGAACATCACAGGGATGACACGCACTGTCTGACATTTTGATGGCATAAATATCTTAAAGGAGACAGGAAACTTGAAATAAATATATTGAAGTAATTGATAACACAATTATTGAACTACTGTACATTATGTTCATGAAAAATCTTATGACTGCTGAACTTAATTATGATTATGCAGCACAATCAACCAACATACTGTAGGAGACAATAATATGGGAATATTTTTGGAGGGATGGTCCCAATTTTTCATTCGAGTTCCAGTAATTTGTCCTGTTGGATGGAAGAATTCGCACACGACGGAAAGAAGGGAATTTTCTTTTATAGTATACCAATTTTGTTAAAGAATTCTTTTCAAGTGTATGTTAATGAAAAGAATATTTTAAGAATACTGTACCAGCGTTAGTTTTGTCACATGACATTCACACCGAGATATTTTACATTTTTCTTTCGGGGTGTTTCTGAACAACGACATTTCCTTTTCTGAGTCCAGAATTTCACTACTGACAAAGTTTTTAACGTAACATTTACTTCACCTTACAGAGCCTGTGTTATATAAGTATTAAATGGATATGGAGGCATAGTTGTAGTGTTAAATGGTCAAATAATCATGACCAAGAGAACGAATCATCAGCATCGTTAGTGGCTGAGTCATCCCCTCGTATATTACACCATGGATTTAATCCTCACTCATGATGCTAAGACGGAGAATCATGATCTTTGATTTGTAGATGAGTCAATGTACTTAGACTAAAATTTTAACACACTCTCTGAACACACACACACACAGACACACACACACACAACCCCATGTACTCAAAAGTAACATTTCGTGTCTTAACTATGGAGGGAGTTCTAACCAGAGGAAAAATATTGAGGCCTATTGAATCTAAACCTGGGGCAATACATAGTAGATAATCTTGGCATTACTATAGGGGACATTGGTGTAATTGTGGTTACATCCGGAACCCTACACCTGCTGTCCATAGTCAGTTGACATTGTATGTGCAACCATTTGAATGATTTTAATTTGCCCAGTTGCAGTCTTTGAAAATCAGGAACAACAACCATTTGAATTCTTTTGAAACACAGTACAGTACCCGTACCTAGATACTAAGGAATCCTGCAACTGCACTAGTAACCACTGAGATATTTTATTGCTGCAAATACCAGCTACCAATTTTTATTTCGAAAAACACAGTGTAGCGTGGATGATGTACGAGTTGATGTGGCAAACAGTGAGCACGATGGCTGGATTAGTATCATTTGTGTTGACAGTCCACTAGTCCCCGATTAAATTCCTCATTGAGGAGACAATACTGTATGTAATTGATATCCAGTGTGAGTCATTACCAGTAGTACAGTACAGTAATGAAAGATACTGTATAGTATTTAGAATATTTGAAAAGTCAATTATGCTGTGCCCGTAAGTTTAAAATCACCTTTATACGGTATATATTTTCTTAACAATATAGACTATCTTTACCGTATAAACACGTTAGTTTTCACTTTCTCAAATCGTGTCATTTGACGTCAAAACTAAGCCTGACCTACCGGTAATACCTTGTGATTTCGGCACCTGGAGTCATACTATGGATTTTGCTCAAATTTCATGCTGATTAAGGATCTGGGTGCACAGTTTAAAAATTTTCGTAATTAGTGTTAATTATTTTGAAACACTGATAACCTTTAACTCAAACATGATACAGGAGCACTATCTTCTAATGTTTTTAAAATCTGTTTTCATGTATCTCCCAATTTTGGCTTCCTGTACTGTAACCTCATTCCCGTAATTATCTCATCCAGAAATTTAATTCTAACCAATTACTGCCCCTTTGAGGCTCATAATGAAGCTTCTCATAATATCCTGCTCCTGCAAACAAATTAATACTTGCTTACATCCTCAGCATTAGTAAGTCAGCCTTTACTTAGTAATAAGTGGAATATTAAGAATGTTGGAGACCCTAATCACACGTTCTTGCATATTGGGAGTCCACAGCTGTGTTGCTGACTCATTCAGCCTCGCCTTTTGAAAAAGAGTTTCTTTGCTCGTGAGCGCATGATTAACCTGCCCCTTGGTTCAGCCACACCTCCCCCATCCACCTTAACGGTACTATCCTCTCTAAAGTTACCCACTTTTGGTATCTCGGCTCCCACCTGTCCACCATTGCGAACATTGATGAAGAGTTTCAGCATCGTATCAGATGTGCATCTCAAGCCTTTGGCAGTCTCCAAGACCGTGTCTTCAGCTGTAGGGACCTGAAATTATCTACAAAGCTGCATGTATATCGAGTCGTGGTCCTCCCCACCCTGCTATATGGCAGTGAAACATGGGTCACATACAGAAGGCATCTCAAGGCACTTGAAAACTTTCACCAACGTAGTCTACGTTCCATCCTCCGAGTTCGCTGGGAAGACAAGAGAACAAATGCCAGCATTCATGCTGACACCAACTGTAGGCGCATCGAGGCTATCATTATCAATGAACAACTACGCTGGACTGACCATGTTACCCGCATGGACGACAGTAGACTGCCAAAGCAGCTACTTTACAGGCACCTAATTAATAGTAAACGTAACGCTGGCGGGCAACTGAAAAGGTATAAGGATGGTCTTAAGACAAACCTGAAAAGTGCCAAATCGACCCCCTCACCTGGGAGATGATTACTCTACATCGTAACGCTTGGAGGAGCACCACACGAGAAGGTGTCAATACTTTCGAGTTATCCCGACTGTATAACGAGGCAGACAAGCGCCAACACTGGAAAGACGCTGCCACCGCCCCTTCCGCACTAGATGTAGCCCCCACATGTGCAACATCTGTGAACAACTCTGCCGGTTCCGTATCGGCCTCTTTAGTCACCTCAGGATTCACCAACCTAGGTGACATCCCTAATGACTCATATCATTGTATCATAGCTGGATGATCGTCATACTCGATTCTGGGTGACAGCAAAGTAGTAGTACTGTACTGTACTGTAGTATATTTACAGGGTATGTCTTAATTTAAGAAAATATTGTCAGGTGTTTATCGAAGGGAAAAAAATGACCCCACTAGGATTTGATTTGTGGTTGTCAGGTGTTTGTGCATTTTTACTCTGTAAACTATAATTATTGGTATTCCTTTTAATTTAAGGATATTGTGGCGTAGTGTATGTGGCCAATTGTCTAATTTCTCTTTGTTAGTCTCACATACATACGTACATGTAGGAGATCTTGCACTAAGGATAGAGGTGAGAAAGGAAACTCACAATGTCGTTTTCTATATACATATGTATTATATGTACAATGCAGTGCTAGGAAGTTGCTGTGTGGTGAGGAGCTTGTTGAGAGGAGGTCTTGTCCGTTTGAGAGTGTTGAGTAGAATGACCTTCACGGCGAGGCTGGGGGTATTTATATGATTCTGCCGGATCAGGTGGAGAAATATGAAGTAACCGGCGCTGCTGATTGGCTGAGGTGAAGTTGGTAACTGGCCAATCACAGCACAGTCCGAAAGCGAGGCCCGGTCTGTGGAACTTGCCTCTGGTTGGCTGGTAAGCGGACGGCAAGTGACCAATCATCAGTTGTAGGGGAGAGTATCCACTACAATATCAATCTGTAGCATAAATGTTCATAGATCATGAGATACTAGAAAGTTTTAAGGATGTGTTTCATAGGAACTTCTTTGTTTACAAATCTTGACTGATAGGGAATTATAATCACGTTGATATATAAAGTTTTCGACCACAGGGGATCGTTACTTTACCTTGAGAGGTTATGTTTTAGCAGTTTAGGGGGTCATAGAATTCTAAATTCATGAGCAAGAGGTAGAGCCCTGTAGACTAATGTCCGGTATGGTTGTCGATCAACATTTGCTGGCGTCACAGTTGTTTTGTGAGGAATATTTTGTGTAACTCAGTACGGATTTCCGAGTCAAAGAATTCAATTGGTCCAAGCTTAACTGGCTTGACCCAGTCAGCTTTCCTGACTCAAACGACTCAAGTCTGAAAAGCTAAAACCACTATATAATTGCGAATTCACCTTAAAGGTTAATACAGTATCATCTTCTCTTATCAAATTGAATATTTAAAGCCCTGTTATATCTAACCTGATCGGCCTTCACCTCCTGAACAGCTTTCTGCTGATCTGTAATTTTATATATGAAATAAATATTTTCTACTCTAACCATCAATTCGCGTTAAATCTTCACAAACATTATTCAGCATGGTCGCTTCAGACAACCAGAACCACTAAATGTTTGCTAACACTCTCGATAAAAGCTTATTTCATCTTTACTGAGAAAGTTTTAAGAATTTGGTAGCCAAATTAAATTGCCCTGAAACTTACCGAACCAACTTGACCCAACAAAACTCACTAACCTCACAACATGATCTATCACAAAATGACGTGAAGTGCTACAAATATATTTATTGTATCCTTAATTACTGCTCACAGTTAGAGTTTATAGTCATTGACTTGTTAGTATAAAGGTTGAAGTGAAGTTAAAAATGTATGTACTCTAATTTGAAAATATTAATTTATGACATTTATGACACTTCAACGTGTCAAAAAATGCGGATTTAATTAATGCCAACCCTGTTAAATCTAAGTACTGTACTGTACTGTACTGTCGCTTCTGAATCAGCTTAACAGTCACTTTGTAAGACTGATTCAGTGTAGTGACAACTGAGAGGTAGAGTAGCATTGTGAACACGAGTACATTATGTGGGAAGTGCCAGGGAGCCGTGTTCCAGAGAAAATCAATTGTATGCCCTATTTCAGCTCTGGTTTATATCTACTCGAATTGAATTACACACACACCCACTCACATACTGTCATAGACCACAGCGTAGGGAGGAGGAGGGTCTTAGCTGAAATATAGTTTTGTACAGTATATATTTTTGGGGGCCACTGGGTCCTGCCAGGGGGTTTCCTGGCTGGTGGCGGTGAATTTCTGGATGATAAATGATCTGGTCTGGTGGTTCCTTGGCGTGATTCTTAGAAGGCGGGCGAAGGACTAGATGGTAGGATGCCGCCAGGATGACCGGCCGGCTTGGCTGTCTTCCACCAATAAATAAGTTCTGTTACACCAGGAAGGTGGAGAGGGAGGGTGGGGGTGTTACTGCGCAGTGGTTGTCCTTGTTGTCAGAGAATCTCCACCAGCAGCGGTCAACCTTTATCTCAGAATTTCTTTTGATGGGGTTTGTCACAAGGGCCCGATGACATTCTAGTGATTTTTTCTTTTCAATTTGAAGAATAATATGTTTTTATTTATATTGTTTTCTTCCATCATGTAGACAATAAGATATGTTTATGGTTTTTTAGCTTCTTGGATAAGACTACATATTGAATATATCCTATACCGGGTACGTCCATAATTCGTCTATGAACACATGAACACACACTAAACACCGTCTCAGCAACTAACCATGGCATAAGGGTGTAAAAATAACATTACGATTAAGAGTGGCAGTGTCGGTCTAATTACTTAATATAATTATTTTGGTATGGTATAAATACAAGCGGGAATTTCCTACATGTTCCAGCCATCCAAACATTCCCCAACCTCCAGCCTCGGGGTACACTGTAACTGGATACTTTCTCTTTATCTTATAGGCCCTTCGGGAGTGTTTGTTGACTGTACGTGGAATGTACAAAGTTTATAGTGCTGCAATAGTGTGCTAGCCTCTTGGAAATTGCCGGATCAATGCTGCATACATATTTACAAGGTTTTTATTTTCGTCTACAAAGTTTTTCTGGTAATATTTATTATTACTTTGGATGTGGTAAGCAGATTTATATGCCCAGTGTCGTGTTGTTTCCTTATTAAAAAAAAAATACTTGATCTGCGGGTTGTTGTGGGAGTCATGTTTCCTTTTGGCCTTTGCTCATTCCCCTTTTCCTCTGCCATCGTAGACTCATACATAAAAAAAAGTGCATCATAATTTATTAATATTAGTAGCACAATACAATGCTACTTAAGCTATAAAGTTGTTTTTTGTAGCACTTGTTAAAAACAACTTATTTGTAATGATCCTGAGATGATTATGTTATTCAAGTGTCACTTTTCACGACGTGGTAATGTTTGGAGCTGCTTACTCCGACAACTGCTGCAGATAATGACTATGAGGCTACAGTCACTGAATGCCGCATAGATCTGCGGCTCAACTAATTTAACACAGATAGGATAGCTACATATGTATTAGGATATTTAATATTAAGGTAATTAAATGGTGGCGAAGGTGTGGCTATTGGGGGAGGCTGGAGGCCACGTTAAAAAAAAAAAAAAAAAAAGTTAACAACAGTTGTAAGGTTTGTTACACACTACAGTAAGCTCAGTCATGTGTCTAATGGTACAACAATATTAACAGCGGTGCAACCTGCTTCTTTGGCTTTTCGTATCTGGGATCTATAATTGGGAAATACATGAAGCTAATGCAGTACAAACAACCGAGGTGTACCACATAATACCTTAAAAGTATGCCTGCAGTACAGTCAGGTAAAAAGTCGTGTCGTGAAATTTGGTGAAAACATATGCCGACGGGCTAAAACTTTTGGTGAGCTCTGCCTTGTGGTAGGGGGCTCTCATAATGTTTCATGAGTTATATTTAATCTTCGGTCAAAACCGCGACACGACTTTTGTCATTGACTGTATCACAGGCCTTATTTCATGAGACCCATCGATTGCTTACACTACGGGAGGTTCTTTTGTTTAGCTTGACCAGAAGTCAGTGTGTAAAAGTTACAGACGAGTCTCCTAAACCGACGTGAGGTAAGGCCCATGTACAGTCATAAGGAGGGGGGGGGGGGCAGGACCAGGGTTGAATATTCCTGGGACTATGAGTTATTGACTTGTGGTTAAGGTTGGTGGGGGGTAGAGGGAGTTAGGTTGGTTAGGGAGGAAGAGAATGTGGGGAAGGAGCGGATGTCTGCCTGGTCCCTGCAGTATATTATTAGTTGTTTTCAGAACAAGGCTTAAATTTTTGTCTTTGAAGGGTTTAGAAAGTGGAGATATGAAGGACTTGTGACAACACCATCCTACTGTCTAGGTTGTCGCCCTCAAGGCCGCCGACATTATTATTTATCAGCGGATGTGGATAATGTCGAGGTTCGTGCTTATTTGGGGCATCTTAACAGCATCACATTTTTTTTAATAATTTCAAGAAAAATCGTCTAAAGTAAAGAAAAGTTTCATTATTTTTTACAATTATTTTCATAACATGGTTGTCTGTTTTCCTATCAAAGGTAGTGTGATAAAGAAATAGGTAAATATATTTAAAGTCCGACACCTTCGTAGTAGATTTAGACGTGTCACATAAAGATGAAAAGTGGTAATGCTTTTTAGAGAAAAATCGGACCTCTTTTCCTGCGTCTTGTGCGTCAGGGAAGAATGCGTGGAAAGTAAGGTGAGAACAAATACATTGGAAGGTGGGAACAAAAAGAGTGGAAGGTAAGAACAAAGACAAGAGGGTAGTGTTGGGAGGAACAGTAGTAGACTGCTCACCGTGATGCCTCTTACAGTGGATTAACAAAGCTGGTTAGTCGTGGTGCGGCTACCAAGAGAAAATTCTGTTAGGCAGACGCTGAGCTCGTAACTGGTTGTGGCAAGTGAGAATTTTAAGGATAATTATGACAGTTGACTGGCAGATAAGTAACTGTTGGAAGCCCCACTGTTAAACTAGCTGACATATGGAAACTAAATAATATGACGTAACCAACTGGTGGAAGCTGGACTGAAGATAACAGTAGTGGAAGTTTGACGTGAGATAACTGGCTGGAGGTTAAACTTGAGATAACTTAACAAGACCCTTGACATGACTGACCGGTAGAGACTGTTGACGTAACTGACTCGTAGAGACTCGACCGTAAACGTTAATTGACTGTTACTGGCTAGACTGTTAACATAGCTGCTTGGTAGAGACCAGACCGTTGACATAACAGCTTGTTCGAGGTTAAACTGTTGGGATTATTTACTGATGACAACTGATTGGTAGAGACTATCTAGACTGTTAACATAACTAACTGGTAGAGGCGAGATAGACTGTTGACATAAATGACTGATGGGGGGGCCAATTTAATGAGACAACCAGCGTCAATTGTCGACCGGTGGTAAAAAGAAGCTGGGCATCAGGGTAGGTCCTAGGATATCCGAGGCGCCAGTGTGTCGTGCCCTTAATGCTTTACCAGCGGTTGAAACAGTGAAGGTCCTACAGTCCAGCGGCTTCCTCGAACTTGGGGAGTTGACGTGAACAGATGAGGGTTTGTTGTGGGGCTCCCGGGAGAGTTCTCGGGAGAGGGAGGGAGAATAGCTACTGGGGATATTGGGAGAGTGGGGAGTAATTACTAAGACCCAGGATTAGGAGAGCGGTTTGGGGGAGGTTTCAGTAATCAGGAATTCCCATTACACCAAGTTTGGGAGTGTAGTTAAGGTGCGTTGTAAATCGAGTTCAGTAAAGGATTGGGAATGGATGCGGGAAGTACGGTTTAAAGATTATCATTGATTAGTTCAGGGGAGACTTAACTATGGTAGGGTAATTTTGTTGGTAACTTGGTAAAAATCCGAGTTGTGGGGATTAGCTAGTCAGATTTAGGCGAGTCATCCAGGATACAATCGGGATTAGGAGAGTCATTAGTCATCACTGCTAGGAGAGACTAGGAGGTTGAGGTCATCAATGATTAGGAAGGCCCATTAGTGAGGAATAGAATAGGGATTGGAGTGAGAGATTAGGTGTTAGGAGGATTGGAGCGTTATTTGATCAGCAGAGTGGGTGCTGGATGATGAGTTGAATGGGTAATGGGTTGAGTAGGTGGTGGGTAATGGGTTGAGTGCAGGTGCTGTGTAGTGGGTTGAGTGCAGGTGCTGTGTAGTGGGTTGAGTGCAGGTGCTGTGTAGTGGGTTGAGTAAGTGGTGGGTAATGGGTTGAGTGCAGGTGCTGTGTAGTGGGTTGAGTGCAGGTGCTGTGTAGTGGGTTGAGTGTAGGTGCTGTGTAGTGGGTTGAGTGTAGGTGCTGTGTAGTGGATTGAGTGCAGGTGCTGGGTAATTGGAACCGTCCGAAATGAAATCAGTTTATGTATTTTTTGCCTCCGTTAGAGCTGTGTTCCTAGACCCTGATGAACTTTAGGTTAGGTCGACGAAAGATTAAAATGTTTACCGTGATAAAGAATCGTGGATGGCGTGGCCAGTAATTGTTATCAGTTTACATTCACGTCTTAATCTCACCAGAATAGAATCAACAAACGAAACATCACATTGGGTTGAATCTTGTTAATTCCTCTCATCGGTAGGCTTAATATTTCCTCTTCTGGGTAGGATTGGATCTTAAATGAGGTTTTATTCTTATCAGGAGGATAGGCTGGAAGCAGTAGGGGGAATGTTATCATTAGTACTGTATCGCTTTCAGTGGGTATACAGTTGGTGAAAGAGGAATGAATCTTGTTCTGAAATTATCTCATGAAGAAAAATGTGTACCAGTGTGTTAGAAAGAGTAGCTTAAAAAAGCCTTGTTTGTAATGTTTAGTGTTTATATATATCGTATTTTAAGGTTTCAGATGTAGATAGTTTGCGAAATTTTAACTGTTTCTTACCTATTACTCTACTACGCTGTTCTTAACATTGAAACTATCTGCAAGTAATAAAGTTTTAAAGTTACTATTTTTTTCATATGAATTTCATTAAAAAGGTTGGTAGCTTATAGTGCTCAGATAGCCTCTCATGCACAGTATGTTATCAAGAGAACCAGTTAGTAGGCTATTGCTGGGGATGTATGAGACAGTCTTTATTGGCCAGGAAACGATACGGGGACATTTTTCCCAGAATCCTGTCAACTACCAGATTTAAAAGGCTCTGAAAATTTGTGATGTTTTTCCTTAGAATTCTGCGGACTTATATTGACAGATATATGAGAGAAAAGTTTGTCTTTGTTTTTTTTTTCACGATAAATCTTGACTTCATATGAGTTAACATTAGGCCGTATTAAATATTTGGACTAACTTGTGTAACTTTACTCACTAGTCTTGGTGTAAACAGTTAATCAGTGTTAATGTCATACTGTTTTATAAATACACTATAACGGGGTATTTATTTATGTTGCATTCCGGTTTAAAGTTAATATGAGCTTGTTATTTTACAGTTATCAGAAGGGATTTTTTTTATATAAATTGTGCCCAACTCTTGACCACTTCTCAAAAGTCTCGGTAGAAAAGCATCCTGATTTTTGGAAAGGAAGAACCGAAAAACATACCGTACATATCTCTTGATGTAGTGTAGTGTTCCTGGATATCACCACAACTCACTCTACTATTATTTATCTGGTTTAGGGGGATCTTGTTTCTCTCTCTCTCCTCCCCCGGCTAGTCTTACATTATTGGTTGGTCTGATACACTATATAGGCACGTGCCGAGGTCTGTTGTTGCCGTCCTTTTACCACTGTTCTCCAGCATCACGGCACACATGGGCGCTCGTCACCATGATCATTATAGTTTGTTGCCATATATGATGTCATTCCTTACGCTCATGAGAGTAATGAAGTGTAAGATAAACCAACACAGATGGAGAGTGACATTGTAAGGTTCGCTAGATCTACTGTAGTGTCGTTACGGAGCTCAATTGCACCATACAACAGCTGCAACACTACAGTACATAACACGGGTATAATTGCCGTAACACATGGTATAGAACGATACTGCAGCACCTCATAACACATAATATAAAACCATACAAGCACTGCAGCTCAAACATAATTGGGTAGTAACTTATGCCCATGTGTATAGCACAGTAAAGACAGGACAAGAGCCAGCCTGAGCATCACCATTAACCAGGCAGCAGCACTGTACCCGCCGACACAACGCTAGACCATCCATGCCTGAGTTTCTACGTGTCTTGCCCATAACCATCAGTACACGTTAGTCTTGCTGTCTCCCCAAGTCCCCCCCACACACACTTGTATGCGACAGGCTCTTATATACTCAACGAGGACCCCGATGTTGAGCCGACAGATAGATGGTGGTGATTGTATTGATGTGTGGAGGAGTCTGGAGATAGTGTGCGTCTGGTCGGCCGGCAACAGTGGAGCCAAGGTGAGGTGGTTCCGTCAGGTTAGGAGGGATATTTTTGGTGGAGGAGCCGCTCGCTGTAGCTAGGTAGAGGATGATTGTGCTAGGGGAGACTATCAAATACAACAGGAGTCGCAGTGTTTGTTCTGAAATTCATCGACCCCCCCACCCCACCCCCCAACCAGGTAGAGATAGTCTTTTGAGGGACTGTACATAAGGTTAAAGTTAGTTTGGGGTCACGTAAGATAATAAAAGATGGACTGAAATGTTTGATTCGCCATTTTTACAACACCTCCAACGAAGACATTGATACAGAGCCTTGTTGGACGTTTTATCTTACATACACTCTTTAAATTTGGACTCGTTAGGACTTCCATTCTATTATTTTATTATATTTTATTTTTTTTACCACAAGTTTACAGCTTATCGCCGACATTAAGTTACTTGTTAATGAGAGTTTGTCGTTCCTCGGCCCAGCGCTACATTAGTGGTCTTTACCTTTTCACGTTTGGTATTGGAGAATATTTTAGTGCAGGTGTTAAGGTCATGGTAGAAAGTGACACCCGAGAGAAAGGAAGGGGGAAGGGTAAGAGAGAGAGATAGAAGGAAAAAGGAAAGGTGAGAGAGAAGGAAGGATGGAGGGTGGAGAAAGAAACGGAAGGATAGAGGGAGGATGAGAAAGAAAAGGAAAGGATAGAGGGAGGATGAGAAAGAAAAGGAAGGATAGAGGGAGGGTGAGAAAGAAAAGGAAGGATAGAGGGAGGATGAGAAAGAAAGAAAGAGGGGGTGAGAGTAGACAGCAGGAGGAGGGATGCGTCATGTTATCCTTGGCCAGGTTGGCAGTTTCAGAACATTATCCAGAAGCATCACTCGCTCCAGGTAAAGGTGTTCTCATTAAGGTATTAAGTAGAAGACCTGCCTGAAGAGTTGGGAGGCTGACCGTGCCGAGCAAGGCGAGGCGTGACCTTAGTGCTGGAGCCGGGTTGCCGAGCCGGAGTAACGTTGAATTTTTTATTTAATTTTTTTATTATTTTTTTTAATTAATTGGCTGTTGGAGTTTTTTTTTTCGTAATAACAGTATTGTACATTTTCGTCGTGTCATCATTACTGTTTCGTCTCATATATATTTGATGTTTAGTAACTCACCGATAGTCTATTATGTTATGTCATATATGTGATCTTATTGACTGTATTCTGGTATGTATAGTTGGGTACCCCTCACCTTAGGTATGTGAGGCGTATTATTAAGTGTCGGTAACTCTTAGGGTATATAGACCCGTGTGTGTGGTAAATATTGCCTTAGTAAATTCTTTATCGTGAATATTGATCAGCTACAGACATACTGCACAATGTTCCCTCGTAAATATACAGTACATTCTGTATCCCAGTGCAGTGTTGCCAACGATGATTATTGCGTAAGTCATGATTATGCTAGAGAAATACACACACACACACACACACACACACACACACACACACACACACACACACACACACACTCGCGCGAGTTACCAACATTTTTCAAAGTGCTCTCACATCGTAATTGTTGGTGCAGTAAAAGTTAATCCTGCGAGTGGAACACATTATTGACAGGACCCAATACGGCGTGGTTCTAAACCCTTAATAATTCAAGGCCGTGATATTGGCCATGTGTGTCATCGATTCCGGGTTATGAATTTGATCATCCATGCCTTGGGGAGAGGGTTGACGGGCCTTGGGGAGAGGGTTGACGGGCCTTGGGGAGGGGGGTTGAGGCCTTGGGGAGGGGTTGACGGGCCACGGGACTTGGGGAGAGGGTTGAGGCCTTGGGGAGAGGGTTGACGGCCTTGGGGAGAGGGTTGGGCCTTGGGGAGAGGGTTGACGGGCCTTGGGGAGAGGGTTGACGGGCCTTGGGGAGAGAGGCCTTGGGGAGAGGGTTGACGGGCCTTGGGGAGAGGGTTGACGAGCCTTGGGGGAGAGGGCTGGGGAGAGGGGGTTGACGGGCCTTGGGGAGAGGGGCTGACGGGCCTTGGGGGAGAGGGTTGACGGCCTTGGGGAGAGACGGGCCTTGGGGAAGGGGGTACATAATATTTTCTGCTGCTTATATCACGTTGGTTAGGTGAATATAGGGGGGCTGTACACACACACACACACACACACACACACACACACACACACACACACACACACACACACACACACACACACACACACACACACACAATTGTTTAGCTATTCGGTACATCTCTATTAAATTATTCTCTCAAAGGCCAATGTGAGATGGTAGTGTGACACAGGAAGGAAAGGTAGGCTCTCTCTCTCTCTCTCTCTCTCTCTCTCTAATTGGATCTAATTGAGAAGGGAACCCATAGTTAAACTTTCTTCTCACTACGACCCTCCATTTACTCCACACTGCACTACGACCCTCCATTTACTCCACACTGCTCACTACGATCCTCCATTTACTCCACACTGCTCACTACGACCCTCCATTTACTCCACACTGCCCTGACCTCCATTACTCCACACTGCACTACGACCCACCATTTACTCACACTGCTCACTACGACCCACCATTTACTCCACACTGCTCACTACGACCTCCATTTACTCCACACTGCTCACTACGACCTCCATTTACTCCACACTGTTTACCTCCATTTACTCCACACTGCTCACTACGACCCTCCATTTACTCACACTCACTACTCCATTTCCACACTGCTCACTACGACCTCCATTTACTCCACACTGCTCACTACGACCTCCATTTACTCCACACTGCTCACTACGACCTCCATTTACTCCACACTGCACTACGACCTGCTCACACTGCTCACTACGACCTCCATTTACTCCACACTACTACTGACCTCCATTTACTCCACACTGCTCGCCACTCATCAGCCTTCCCAATAGATCCTGTTGATCATCTCTGATATTGTGAAGGATGAGGCGAGGAGGAGGGAGAGGGGGAGAGGAAGAAGGAGGTTGAGGAGGAGAGGAAGAGGAGGGGTTGAGGATGAGGAGGGAGAAGAAGAAGGGGAAGAGGAGGAGAGGAAGAGGAGAGGGGAGAGGAAGAAGGAGGGAAGAAGGGAAAGGAAGAGGAGGGGAGAGGAGGAAGGAGGGAAGAAGGGGAAAGGAAGAGGAGGGGAGAGGAGGAATGAGGTGGGAAGAAGGAGAGGAAAGGTGGAGGAAGAGGAGGTTAGGGAGGGTAGGAAGAAAAAGTAGAAGAGGAAGAGGAAGAAGAAGAAAAATATAAGAGTAGAAGGGAGAGTAAGAGTTAGAAGGGGAGGAGGAAGAGAAAGGAGGGGGGACGAAGAGTAGGAAGAAGCGAAGGAGGAAGAAGAGGAGATTGTGCAGTATGAGCGGGGAGGGGAGGGGGGGTAGGTACACAATGGATGTTTTGATGGGAAGTTGAGAGGAGGAGGAGGGCAAGAGTTGAGAGGAGGAGGAGGGCAAGAGTTGAGAGGAGGAGGAGGGCAAGAGTTGAGAGGAGGAGGAGGGCAAGAGTTGAGAGGAGGAGGAGGAGGGCAAGAGTTGAGAGGAGGAGGAGGGCAAGAGTTGAGAGGAGGAGGAGGAGGGCAAGAGTTGAGAGGAGGAGGAGGGCAAGAGTTGAGAGGAGGAGGGCAAGAAAGGTGAGGATTTTTGGATGGGTGGGCAAGAGGGGAGAGGGATTGTGGATATGACCAGATTCTAATCCCTATTAACCTAATCCTTTGGTGTGGATAAGGCCAATTTCCAATCATGTTTCTGGTTAAGGTGTGACTTTATTTGCAAATCTAATCTTGTGGTGTAGTTTAGACCTGGTGTAGAAATAATAACTACTGATCTAATCCTTTGGTATAGAAATAACTAATCCTATAATGAGTTAATGACCATCTAATCAAAATTCTCCATAATTTACTGAATTCTTCTAATGTTCTTTATATTTAGCGTACGGTAATTCTTAGCATTTGACATTATTATTTTCTGTACGTACAATTTACTCTATGAAATGTAATTCGCTGTATATCAACGTAATTCGCTGTATATCAACGTAATCCGCTGTAAAGTCGATTTATAAAACCCTATTTGGTGTATTTCATGTAATTCACTATTTTGGGGGTAAATTGCTTTTGTTTCTGCGTTGTGGTGAAGTGATTCTGTGAGACTATTTTATATTTTTTTTGTGAAGTGCCAGAGGGTAAGGAAAGTGGAGGGGGGGGTAGACAAGAGGTGGGAGGTGATGAAGGTACGAGGGAGGGGGGAGGAGAGAGCTGAGGAAAGTGGGTTGGCAGGAGGGAGGTGGAGGAGAGGAAGGTAGGAGAAAGGGAAGGAAGGTAAGAGGGAGGGAGAGAGAGAGGTAGGAGGGAGGGAAGGGAGGTAGGTAGGAGGGAGGGGGGGAGGTAGGTAAGAAAGTAGGAGGGAGGGGGAGTAAAGTAAGAAGGGAGAGAAGGAAGGAGGGAGGGTAGGAAGGTAGGAGGGAGGGAGGGGACTGGACCACCGACGCCACGGCAGGAAGCGATCATTGTCATTTTCCGCCGCCGCTGGTCCCCCCCTTCCCCTCGACCCTTCTCTTCCCTTCTCTTCCCTTCTCTACTCTTCTCTTCCCTTCTCTACTCTTCTCTTCTCTCATTCATCCTTCCCATACTTTCTAAACTCTTATCGTGTCTTGAGCTTCCTTTTCCACATTAATCATTTCATTATCTCTTTATTTTCTATAGCTTCCTTTCCACCCGTTCCTTCTTATCTCCCCTTTATCTCTGTCTTATTTTCATCATCCCCCCTTTTTCTTCTCTCTCACTTGCTCTTGTTTGCTGCTTTCTCTCTCTCCTTCTTAGCTCTATCTCTACACCCTAATGCGTCAACTCTATTGGGTTCTCTCGGGTGAGGTGTAACAGGTAATATAATGGCGGGGACTATGATCTTTTTGAAGGGCCTCGTGTTTCCCCGCCAATGAGACACTAGTGGGGGTTATGAACGGATGAGTGAGAGGCTGTGGTATATATTCTTCGGTATTTACAAACTTTAAAAGGTCGCCGTGGGAAGTCGAGGGAGATATGCTGCGTGGAAGACAATAATATATATAGTGTGAGGGTTAAGTTGTGTCATTATCTCTCAAGTGGGTTAGGTTAGGTGAGAGACGCAATAGTGTATGTGGGTCTTATGTTGTCTCACTCATGTATACCAACTGGGGGGTTGGAGGCCACGAATCCAATTGAGAGGTTAACGCGGGGTGTCATTGCGCATCAGGGCTCCAGCGAGGTCAGTTTGACGACAGGGGCCACCGCAAGGGAGGAAACTGTCCATCTTCTCCCTGAGCTGCAAAGGGTGGCTGAGGGATGGTTGTTACTTGGGGTGGGTGAGAGGTAGAGGTCAGGAGGTTATATATGTATACACTTGAGGTAAACGATGAAACACACACACACACACACACACACATTAAAGATATACTGTCAAGTCATACGTAATTATAATATTTACAAGATACGTTATTATCAAATGGGTAAATTAAGAGGTACCTGTAAATATACCAGAATATGAAACTTCCTTCTAACGGACCATGGGTTGTCGGGGTAGTTCGTTATATACTATGAAACCAACTAACGGACTATATGTAAGAGGTTAGTCCGGTATATGTGAAACCTTTATTTAACGGACTATACTCGTATGTAAGAGATTAGTCCGTTATATATGAAACATTCTAATGGACTATGTTTTTTGTTTTTTAAGGAGATTAGCCCACCCGGGAACAGGTCACTTACCCACATCGGGGCCTGGGGGGCGAATAGTAATAATAATAATAATAATAATGATAATAATAATAATACTAAAGAACCATAAAGAAATGCAAAAATGAAAAAAAGATCATAAGTGAGAAACAATATATGTATGTTGTGTTGTCATAGTGAGAGAAACAATTGAGACCCTGCAATTGTGTGTAAATGAGGCAGAAAGTCAGATCAGCAACCTGGGACTTGGTCACAATTTTCGTGATGCCATATGGCAGCAGGGTCTACCATTAGACAACACATTATGCTTCCAATATCTTCCCAGGCGGTAGTCCGTTATATATGAAACCTTCTAATCTAACGGACTATGTTAGAGGTTAGTTCGTTATATGAAAATTTCACTGTACTTGTTATTCGTATTGGAAAGGGAATATAGGTAACATTAGGCGAGAAATTAAACTCCACATAATTGCTGAGTAAAACTTCCGAGAATTCAGTTTCAAATCTCAAGGTTGTCATGTGAACTGTGTCACTGGAGTAAGAAAGCATTAAATGTAAGCCATACGCAGGTAAAACAAGGTTAGAGTATTGTGTGCAGCTTCCCGCTCTCTTGTGGCGGTGCTTCAGGTGGTAAATTATATCTTAGTGGGAACTGTAGAAACGGGGACTTAAGTGTGCTTCAGTGTGTGTGTGTGAGAGCTAGAGGGACCATGTTTGTGTCTGGGTGTGCTAGTCCATAGACAGACCAGTACAGGGTAGTTACTAGATGCTCAACACCAAAATTCAACCATAGAATATAAAGACAGAAACCTAAGTAACTCTAAGTAACACTGATAATGCAATATATGGTACGTATGCATGTAGACCTTTAGTGGTGATAAAACAACATGTAATAAGAGAGAGAATAAAAGGCATGGGATGGAAGCAGAAAGAAACCATTTCAACAGACAAGGCGCCCCCCCCCCCCAACACTGCCCTCCGCCTAGATCTCTTGCAGAAGCTCTCAGTACCTGGCCGTCCATCCTGCCCCGGACCCAGGAGCTGGTCGATACCGTGGACACACACACGACCTGTAGCCCAGCTCACCTGCAAGTCATAATCACAGTTTAAGTCGGAAAGTGAATGGAATGAGGTTTTCCAGGTACAGTGAGGGACTTCGTGTGTGTCTTCTCAAATTAGTTATTACTCCTTGTGAAATAAAATAAATTTGTTTTTTTTATGAGAATGTACAGGAGGCGGTATCTATTGGCAGAGGTCGAGGGAAGGGTAAATGTTGTTCCTTTTGCTGGATAAAATATGAGTCCCTGGCTCTCTGATCCTCGATAAACATGAGGAACGGCAGATAGCCAGAGTAGTTTTGGTTCTTGGAAGACGTGAAGGAAGAGAGTTAGGCATAGAGGAGTAGAGGAAGAAACAAGAACAAGGTTTTTTTTTTAAGCATTAAAAAAACGTAATTAAAAGCAGTAACCCACCCCCATATTATGTCGGGTTAAGATAACAGGAGGGTTGGTTACACGCCGCCCGGGATGATGACCAGTGTTGTGAGGAGCACTTGGGTCACGAGAGCTGCTGGTGCTCCCTTAACAACAGTAAGTCGTCGCTTTTGTCTGTATTAGATGTTCTCCCGTAGCATTAAAGCAGCGTTAGCACGAGCCATCACCAGCGCCTGGCGTTACAACACATTCATGGTAGTGTTTTGAGGCGTACACGTTCACCTGGTTTCTGTTGACAGTGGTGCTCTTGTGCAGCGTCACCGTGAGTCACGGCCAGAGCGCAAGGCCACGCCAGGTAACTCACGCCGTGAGTTACCTGGCGTGTGGACCACGCTTAGTGTCTGTGTGTGTGTGAAAGAGAAATGCAAACTCAGTCGGCGAGCCAGCCAGGAGCTGCATAGTGGGGGGGACGTGGGTTGGGGTGTGGTGGGGGAGACTTCCGGGACACGTGACTTTAAAGGTGTGGTGTTCTGGCCAATTTCACCCTCGTCTGACGCTGGAAATGGGCGTAAATGTGGGCCAGAAAATAGCGCGAGTTGTAGAGGGCGGTGTGCCGAAGAGGAGGGAAGGTGATCAAAACAGATTCGCTACTGACGGACCGCCATCCTACACTGTACTGTACTCCCGTGTCCGCCATTCACGGTCTCCCCTACCATCACTATTGGGAGTACTAATATAGCACGGTACTACTTGTTACATTTATTGATATATTTATTAAATTATTATTATTAGTAGTAGTAGTAGCAGTAGTGGTAGTGTTATTATTGTTTGGTTAGTATCATTACGCTGACTGACTGTTGGGTGGGCTATTATTTTTTCTGCTGTCTGTCTGTCTGTCTGTCTGTCTGTGTTCCCAAACTATCTCGGGAAAAGGTTTGAGGATCTGCTTCAAATTTCGTAGGTCCACATGAGAAACTTTTGGTGCAAATTGCGCTCAAATTGACCAAGTATTGCCATAATAACGATACGCACAATGGTAACACAAAGTTTTTCGGCGGTTAAAGAAAACGATGGTAGTGAATACTTAACTTGCTGTAACAACGTCGCTGTTTTGATGTTTATTGTCATGGTAACGGTTCGCGGGCTGGGTTTACGTCCGCTAGTAACTGTTCTATTATTATTAGTGTTAGTAGTAGTAGTAGTAGCTCGAGATTCTGGACGCGGGACAGCGAGCTTTCGACATCAGGATTTTGATCCATGGCCGTTTGTCACCGTAACCTAGCTCTCGATGCTGCGCATAGGAGGAACAGAACGACAAGAGAAGGGTGGGGAGAGAATTCAAAATGTTGATCAAGGCAGCTTCCCCTCTAGTGTTCACAACCTTCGGTGGATGCAAGTGCAAGATGTTTCTACGCCAGACTCGCGGGCTGATCTCCGAACAAAGCAGCAGCCCAGAAGTTATGTCACAGCCTGGATGAGATGTCGACTGTCCTTCTCTCCTTCGTCGGCTTTGCCTGCCTCAGGGAACGAGAGCTTCTGCCCTACTCCGACAACTGCTGCAGATATCGACTATGAGGCTACAGTCACCGAATGCCGCATGGATCTGCGGCTCAACTAATTTAACACAGATAGGATAGCTTCTATGTATTAGATATTTAATAATAAGGTAAATAAATGGTCGAAGGTGTGGCTATTGGGGAGGAGGCCACGTTGCAGTAGTAGTAGTAGTAGTAGTAGTAGTAGTAGTAGTAGTAGTAGTAGTAGTAGTTATTGGTGTTGTTTTGAAGTGGAGACGGTATTTTCTGTGATCATTTAGGAGAAGCTGTGCTAGATAAGTTACAATAGTTTTATTTATACGGTGGATAATGATAACTTGTAATAATTAAATACTGATAGTTGTAGCGTCAGAAATTATGTTTAAATAACAGAGGGTTAAGTATAGTTTACGGGGGAGTTGATAACACTCAGTAATGTACAGTATACTTAATTAGGTGAGGTGATAACTGCCACTGAGCGTGATGTTAGCAGCCCTACTCCCAACCTACACCATGGTGGGGGGAAGCAGTAGCAACAGCCTTGTAACATCACAGTACACTTTGGGAGGTCAAACAGTATGCCTTTGTTAAAGAGCCCGGGACTAGCCTTTCCGACTGAATAATCAATATTCTCCCGGTCGATGAAGTTTTATTTTTATTTTTCTCCAACTTCTTATTGTATGTACTGCTGGCCACAGTAACATACGGCAGCTATAGCCATCTCTTAGTCACCTGGTTACACCTTTATGATTTATTGACAGATGGAGGTGAGGTAAAGGTAACTTCTCCCATTGTTTATATACATCGACGACAACAGGACCTTTCTCGACCCCCTGGCAAGGACTGTCTCTGTAGTGTAGGTGGGGAGGGAATGCTAGATTGTATATCTGACTCTCTTTTACACACATACACACTTTCACACACACACACGCACACACGCACACACGCACACACACACACACACACACACACACACACACACACACACACACACACACACACACACACACACACACACACACACACACACACACACACACACACCTCCCTCCCTCAAGTCAGACTCTCCTCCCACACAAGAAAATACGTGTAGTTTAGCAAACTTGGGTTTTGTAATTTACTTGATGGTGTTCCAGAGAAAGTTTTTATTTTTCACTCATGGGTTTGTGGGGTGACTTTTGATCCACCAGACATTGTGGAATGACTCTTGATCCACCAGACATTGTGGAATGACTCTTGATCCACCAGATTTTGTGGAGTGAGTCTTGATCCACCAGACTTTTTGTTTTTTGTGACCGTGCGGCATGTGTGTGTTTGTGTGGCTGGAGTTGGCTTATGAGTTATCCTATGTGGGTGAGGTGAGAGATTGCTTGGAGAGAGAGAGAGAGGAACCAATGATGTGCTGGAGGAAATTGGATGTCAGGAAAGAACTCGGAAAATGTACTTGTTCGTGTCCGTGAGGTGATGTACTATAGAGGACTTCACTGTGTAATTGTCCGTTTGAGGTGTTCTTTTGAAGTGTCCGTCTGAAATGTCCGTTTGAGGTGTCCGTCTGAGGTGTCCGTTTGAAGTATCCGTTTTTGAGTGTCCGTTTTGAAGTGCCCATCTGAAGTGTCCGTCTGAGGTGTCTGTTTGAAGTGTCCGTCTGAGAGTGTTCCCTTTGAGGTGTCCGTTAAGTGTCCGGCATGTTAAATAAAAAAAAAATATAATAAGATCATATGAATTATTTGTAGAGACTCTTGTTTACAGTCTTATCGTAGTTAGAGATATCCATTATCGTTATTGTACAGTTGCTGTGGGGAGGAGAGCATTACCGTGCCTAGCTGGTTTAGTGGCTCTCGGGGTTCATGTGCTGCCTATGAAGATGTAGAAAAAGAAATAAACTTGATATCCCTGACAGAATAGTTGGTTAAAGCTTGATAATGTTTTAAAGCTTGATAATTATTTCATTGCTTAAGCTTGCAGTATACAGTGTCGTAGTGTGACAAGCTTGATATATGAGACAGGAGACTTGTTGTTAAAGCTTGATAAATTAACTAATTTCTTAGGCTTTCAGCATACAGTGTCGCAGTGTGACAAGCTTGATATCTGAGACAGGAGACTTGTTAAAGCTTGATAATTTTGTAAAGCTTGGTAAAATAATTCATTACTTAAGCTTGCGGTATAATGTCATAGTAAAGCTAGGTTCTTTCTTCCTCAGATGAGACAATATATTTGTGTTGTGTTGTGTCGGTATTGTTTATTGTGCGGTTGTTGTATTGTGTTGTGGTTGTGTTGTGCTGTGTCGGTTGTGTTGTATTGTGTTGTGGTTGTGTTGTGCTGTGTCGTGTCGTGGTTGTGTTGTATTGTGGGGTTGTGTTGTATTGTAGTGTTGTATTGTGTTGTGTTGTGTTGAATATGTGGTTGAGTATGACGCAGTAAGGGGGCGGGACGGGGCTAGGAACAGGATAGGTGACGTTATATAAGGGTGTAGAGACTGCTGGGGTAAGGTTGGTACCGTGTGTAATGTTGGAAGATGATGTTACATAATGGATGGACCTTGGTGAAGCGACGCCCTGCAAGATGATGAGGAGAGAAAGTTGATGTTGGTGGATGAAGATGGATGTTGGTGGACGAAGGTGGATGTTGGTGGATGCGGGTGGGTGTTGTTGGATGAAGATGGATGTTGGTGGATGAAGAGGCTGGGGGGCAGGATACGTGTTGCTTATAAGAAAGATACTGAACACAGGCCATGGTGCAAGATAGAGGCCGGGGTTAGCTCATCACTATTGGCCGGGTGTATGAGACCAAGTGGCACAAGACGGCGCCTACAAATGGACCGGATCTGGGCGAAAGGGAAGGAGGATGGTTTCTCTAGGTATTCCTCACCAATCTGCTTCCTCCCATCCTACGACGTGGTGTCTGCCTCCTCCTCCCATGACGTGGTGGGCGTCCTTCAGTGCAACTTCAGTAGGATATTTTCATCCCCAGAGGCCGAAGCTGCGTCACTCGGCTTATATTAGAGTACCTGAATCTCTCTCTCTCTCGTATTCTTTTGCTCGCTTCTTTCTCTCGTGTTATTCCTCCCCCTCCTCCTATTCCTCCTCCTCTTCTCCTCCTCCTCCCAGCCTCCCGTGTGTTATTCCTCCTCCTCCTCCCAGCCTCCCGTGTTATTCCTCCTCCTCCTCCCCTCTCCTCCCAGCCTCTCGTGTTATTCCTCCTCCTCCTATTCCTCCTCCTCCTCCTATTCCTCCTCCTCCTCCCAGCCTCCCGTGTTATTCCTCCCTTTTGTGACATTTTCAGACACGGTAAAAGTTGATCTCTTAAGGATTTTGCATTTATTTTGGGGACTGTCTCAGTGTGTGTGTGTGTGTGTGTGTGCTTCATATTATTATCATTTTTATCTCTCTCTCTCTCTCTCTCTCTCTCCTCTCTCCTCTCTCTCTCTCTCTCTCTGGTGTACTCGTGTTCCTCATCCTTTGCTTTCTGCTGCCTCGAAAATTTTCCTGGACTCTTGCGCTGGTTCATGTAATTATTGATTTTTTTCTCACTACCCACACGACATGGCCCCCCAGCCACCTCGACCCTCAAACACAGCCCAACCACCTCCCCCACTCCTCCCCCTCCTCCCATCCCCCAAAAAACTTGCTTGAGTTCGAATTAAAGACCTCAGCATCATCAAACTTAAGATGGCCGCCACAGTGAAAATATGACACACACACACACACACACACACACACACACACACGCGACGTCAACCACAGGTGTTCTCAGTAAGGGAGGTGGGCCTTCCCTCTCCCTCCCTCCCCCAAGGATCAGACCAGGGTCAGATTTGTGGAGTCAGCTGATCTGCCACGGGGATAATGGTGGTCACTTTAATTATGGCTCGAGGGAAATAAATACCCTCTCGTGACCGTGTGGTAGCTGGGGGAGGTCGTGGTAGTGGTAGTAGTGACGATGACAGTAGTAGTTTTAGTCATGGTGGTAATTGTGTAGTATTACGGTTGGTCATTGTTGTGATTGCAGTATTTTCTATAACGGTGGTAGTAGTAGTAGTCGTAGTAATAGTAGTAGTAGTCATAATAATAATAATAGTGGTTATAGTTGTTGTAATTGTGGTAATGGTGGTATCAAGCGTAACAAGTCGGAAAAGGGGAGTATGGGAGGAAACAGGCAGGACAGAAGAATAAGTGGGCGAGACAGGGGAGAACGGGCGTGGGCGGGGCGAGAGAACCAGGCGTGGGCAGGGGCAGGAGAACCGGGCGTGGGCGGGGCAGGGCAGGAGCCGGGCGGGGCAGGGGAGAACAGAGGGTGTGGGTGGGGTGGGGGAAGGGGCGGGGAGAACAGGGCGTGAGAGGGGCAGGGAGAACAAGGGCGTGGGAGGAGGGCGGGGGAGAACAGGGAAGTGGGCAGGGGCAGGGAGAACAGGGCGTGAGAGGGGCACGGGAGAATAGTGTGTGGGCGGGGCAGGGGGGAACAGGGTGTGGGCAGGGGCAGGGGAGAACAGGGCGTGAGGGGCAGGGAGAATGGGGTGTGGGCGGGGCAGGAGAACAGGGCGTGGAGGCGGGGAATGGAGTGTGGGCAGGACGGGGAGAACATGTCATGAGAGGGCAGAGAACAGGGCGTGAGAGGGGCAGGGGAGAACAGGTGTGGGCGGGGCAAGGGAGAACAGGGGTGTGGGCGGGGCAGGGAGAACAGGGTGTGGGAGGGGTGGGGAGAACAGGGCGTGGGGAGGGCAGGGGAGAACAGGGGTGTGGCAGGGCAGGGGAGAACAGGGCGTATCGGAGGGCAGGGGAAAGGGGCGTGGGTGGGGCAGGAGAGAGTAAGAGGTACAGTTGGGGAGAGGGAGGATATTGTGTAGGTGGGAGCAGGAAGGAAGAGATGGGGGAGAAGCGTAGGCGGGTGGAAGAGAGAAGAGTGTGGGCGGTACGGAGGGCGTGATTGAGAGCAGAAGTGACAGCGGAGAGAGAGAGAGAGAGAGGGGACACGGAATAGGATAGGAAGGGAAGGAGGAGAGGAATGTTGGAGAAGGCACTGGAGAGAAGGGTGAGGTGAGGTGGGCGCAAGGAGGGAGGATGACCCACATAGGTAAACATAGATGTTGGTCTGCTTCTTGATGGCTGGGGAGTAATCCCTCACTGGTAGGATCATGGTTGGTTAGGTTAGGTTCTTTTATTTCTTTATATTTATTATGTGATGTGGTATTTGTAGTCCCTCAAGTCGCCTGAGTTATTATACTACATAAGTTTTAGTTCAGAGTTGGCATGACACTTGATATTATCCCCCCACACACACACATACACACTGGGGACTGTAGCCTCAAGGACCATGTGAGCATTTGTCTGAATTTGTGAGTAAAAGCCACATTTTTGTTTTGTGTTGACGCATGGCCACACAGTCAAGGCGACACAGAGAAAATACCAACTCTTTAGAAAATTATACTTAGGTCATTTCAGTATAGCTGGTTGTAGCATCACGTTGTGTCTCTAGATGGGGAATTAGTGTGTGGAGCAGCTTCTTACACACGAGTGAAGTATTTCTGTAGCTGTTTATATCCCTCTCCCTACCGCCTCAACCAGTATTTATTTATTGCTAACTCGTAAAGAATGTTATCTACGTCTTTAAACTGTTGACTTAAAGGGCTTCATCTATGACCCTGGAAAAACCTTTAAATGTCATCTCGTTAAAATTCCTCCACCGGAAGTTAGCAAATGTGTTAGGTTGAACTATAGTCACGAGTCTATATACTAGTCCCGGGGTGTGTGTGTGTTGGTCTGGTGACTATGGATAACTGGAGTCAATTTCTATAGCATTAGTATCATCATGTTGAGCCGCTGTTTGTGTATATTTGTGGCCAGAGTCAGTCCTATGGGTGAGTGTGTGTGTGTGTGTGTTGTGAGGCTGTGTGTACACTGTTATGGTAGGTCACTTCAAGGTGGGGTAACTTAATCTAACCCCCACCATGGTAGCATTATTGTGGGAGGACACTAGGCTGGCTCTCTCTCTCTCTCTCTCTCTCTCTCTCTCTCTCCTCTCTTTATTCCCGATTTTCTTGTTGTTCTCGCCTCCTTTTAATTCCTCTCTATTATTACCACCGCGTCCACTTCTCTTTTCTTTTGCTCCACTTTATCACATTTTCTTTACCTCCGCTTTCTAGATCAGCTTATTCCTTCCTTTCACACCAACCTTTCCTCTCTTCTGCCTTTCTTTCCTTCTTCTCCCCCCTCTCTCCTCCTTCCTGTCCTTCCTCCCTCTCTCTTTCCCCTCCCTCTCTACCCCCTTCCTCCCCCCCCTCTACCTCCTTCCTCTCCCCCTCCCTCTTCTCCCCCCCTCTACCCCTTCCTCCCCCCCTCTACCCCTTCCTTCCCCACTCTACCCCCTTCCCTCTCCCCCCCTCTCCCCTTCCTCTCCCTCCTCTCTCCCCTCTACCCCTTCCTCTCCCCCTCTACCCCTTTCTC
Organism: Homarus americanus; assembly: GCF_018991925.1. NCBI lineage: Eukaryota > Metazoa > Arthropoda > Malacostraca > Decapoda > Nephropidae > Homarus > Homarus americanus. The sequence goes on along the minus strand of NW_024720811.1, from coordinate 2,312,667 downwards.
CCCTCTCTACCCCTTTCCTCCCCCTCTCTCCCTTTCCTCCCCTCTACCCCCCTTTCCTCCCCCCTCTACCCCCCTTCCTCCCCCCCTCTACCCTCTTCCTCTCCCCCTCTACCCCCTTCCTCTTCCCCTCACGTCAGTTCATCCTCCCTGCCATTGTTTACACTCGAGTATATAGTGAACAAGGCTTGGTGGGTGATGGTGTTGGGTCTGGGAAAACAAGTTAATCTTTTACAGTTGTTTGGATTATATTTTCATCTTAATAAGGGATTGTCACTGAGGCCCAAACCTTCCTTCCCGTGTGTGTGTGTGTGTGTGTGTGTGTGTGTGTGTGTGTGTGTGTGTGTGTGTGTGTGTGTGTGTGTGTGTGTGTGTGTGTGTGTGTGTGTGTGTGTGTGTGTGTGTGTGTGTGTGTGTGTGTGTGTGTGTGTGTGTGTGTGTGTGTGTGTGTGTGTGTGTGTGTGTGTGTGTGTGTGTGTGTGTGTGTGTGTGTGTGTGTGTGTGTGTGTGTGTGTGTGTGTGTTGTGTGTGTGTGTGTGTGTGTGTGTGTGTGTGTGTGTGTGTGTGTGTGTGTGTGTGTGTGTGTGTGTGTGTGTGTGTGTGTGTGTGTGTGTGTGTGTGTGTGTGTGTGTGTGTGTGTGTGTGTGTGTGTGTGTGTGTGTGTGTGTGTGTGTGTGTGTGTGTGTGTGTGTGTGTGTGTGTGTGTGTGTGTGTGTGTGTGTGTGTGTGTTTTAATAATAATTAACGGTTTATTGAAAAGTTCTGCAGCCCGAAGGCTGAAAATATACATTGGACATAAATGACTTATTACATACATTGTTGGTTTTAACAAAAGCCTTCATTAGAAAGGTAAAAGGGAACATACAGTGAACATACAGATTAATGTAGTGTTGAACAGCAAACACGTAGTGTAAGCTATCTCTCCCAGATGGTGTTAGGAGGGACCTGATGTGGTGTAGTAATTCCCTCACAGATGGTGTTATGAGGGGCCTCACGTAGTAATTCCCTCACAGATGGTGTTATAGGGCCTCACGTGGTGTAGTAGTTCCTCATAGATGGTGACTTAGAGGGGCCTCACGTGGTGTAAACTCCCTCACAGATGGTGTTATGAGGGACCTGACGTGGTGTAGTAACTCCCTCACAGATGGTGTTATGAGGGGCATCACGTGGTGTAATGATCCCTCACAGATGGTGTTATGAGGGCATCACGTGGTGTACAGATTCCCTCACAGATGGTGTGCAGGACCTGACGTGGTGTAGTAATTCCCTCACAGATGGTGTGTGTGTGTGTGTGTGTGTGTGTGTGTGTGTGTGTGGTGTGTGTGTGTGTGTGTGTGTGTGTGTGTGTGTCCAACAGTCTCCAATAAAACATACAATTGGTGAAACTTGTTTGTGTTTCGGGTATGGTAGAGAGTCAGGAGCGAGTTTTTACCTGTGTGTGAATAAAGGTGTTAATTACTCTATAGTTTTCCTTTTTTCGTACCTTTGTTTCTTTTCTTTTTTTGTAAATTACTTTGTGTTGTGTGGTTTTATCCCCGGTCAGTGGTGTAAAGTCATAATAGGATTTTAACATTTGATTCTTACTGTGAGGTTGTATTGTAAGTGTTAAGTATAGTCTCGCTAATTACAGGTGAATAAGTGTTTATCCCAGGTGTATGTTTTCCAATTGAGTGACCTTTTTTGTTTTGTTTTGCAGAAATAATTTTTTTAGTTTGTTATATGTGTATATTTGTTCATTGCCTTCGGATCTTTTTTTTGGAATACTTCATAGATAGCAATACGGAAGTCAGTCTCTCTCTCTCTCTCTCTCTCTCTCTCTCTCTCTCTCTCGTGTACTATTTACGTCCAACAATTACATGTGAAACTTTGGTTGTCCCTGAAATAAAAGAAAAGTCCCATTTATAATCATACTTAAAAAACACTTTTGTTGGGAGCGTTTAATAAGTGAAGAGGTAATATTGTGAGGAATTTACTGTGTAGTAAGGTCACCCTCATGTGTGTGTGTGTGTAAGAACAGTATAGCAAGTCAACAGGTAACTTTTATCACCTCCGCCCTGAAGCTGAGTTTATACATAATCTGCCTCACATGCATAAAAGCAACCCAGATATTATTTCAAGGTCCATATATTTCGAAAATATATTTCTTCTGGACTTCGATTAACTAAATCCAAATAATAATTCACCAAGGGTCACAACAATCTTAGTCCACATCTCCGTGACAGCTCTTGTTCTCCGAGCGGCTCTCCACATGAGCAATACATGTGGC
>NW_024720811.1:2094506-2310304 GCF_018991925.1 Homarus americanus | reverse complement strand
ATTACATACAGCCTTACTTTACCGAGTATTGCCAGGTAAAATAGAGAGCACGAGACCCAGGGTGGAGTCAGGGTTAAGGCCGATACCATCACTTATTGATTGTCGATATTTTTTCCTTCAGGTTTTACGATGGCCGCCACCCCAGGCCAGACAACTTTTTATTACACTGGAAGGAATTTTTTATAAAGTGGCTCCTGGAGTCATTTATTTTTACCTGGTTTTATTTAAGACTTAATTCCACGAGGTTAATAGTATAGTGAAAACCTCCATATAAGGGACTTTTCTCTCCATATGATCCGTTAGATGGAGGTTTTCACAGCTGACGGACCCTCGATATATCGGACAATCCTCTCCATATAGTCCGTTAAATAGAGGTTTCACTGTAAATGCTTCGTTTAAGCGTTTAGTGTTATAATGGCAAGGCAAGAGCTGTGATTGGTGGAGAGTTTAGTGGTATAATGACAAGAGCTGTGATTGGTGGAGAGTTAAGTGTTATTGGTTCATATTAAGGTGATGTATCGGTGGCGTTTGTGGTACATGTAAACGCGATTGATATTTGTTATTCATCTGCTGCTAGAGGTAGGTGTGTGTGTCTGTGTGTGTGTGTGCTGTGTGTGTGTGTGTGTGTGTGTGTGTGTGTGTGTGTGTGTGTGTGTGTGTGTGTGTGTGTGTGTGTGTGTGTGTGTGTGTGTGTGTGTGTGTGTGTGTGTGTGTGTGTGTGTGTGTGTGTGTGTGTGTGTGTGTGTGTGTGTGTGTGTGTGTGTGTGTGTGTGTGTGTGTGTGTGTGTGTGTGTGTGTGTGTGTGTGTGTGTGTGTGTGTGTGTGTGTGTGTGTGTGTGTGTGTGTGTGTGTGTGTGTATGTGTGTGTGTGTGTGTGTGTGTGTGTGTGTGTGTGTGTGTGTGTGTGTGTGTGTGTGTGTGTGTGTGTGTGTGTGTGTGTGTGTGTGTGTGTGTGTGTGTGTGTGTGTGTGTGTGTGTGTGTGTGTGTGTGTGTGTGTGTGTGTGTGTGTGTGTGTGTGTGTGTGTGTGTGTGTGTGTGTGTGTGTGTGTGTGTGTGTGTGTGTGTGTGACACTTTATTGCTACTCCTCAGTCCTTCTCTTTCCCCCCAACGTTTCTGTCATTATAATCTGTGTACTAACTACTATCTTCACTACCTGGCCACACCTGTACTAACAACTACTATCTATTAACAAACTTTACATTATAAGTCTTTGAGCTTTTTAACTGAACCTTTCCCCTCCCCTGAAGGTTTAAGTTAACTCTCTCTCTCCTATAACCTGAGGAATCGATACCGGACGCCTTTCTCACTTATTATAATTGAATCCTCTATTTAGCGGATTATAAGGAGAGGAAAGTTCGTTATATGGAGGTTTCACTGTAAAAATAACATCCAACAAACTCAGTATCTCGATTATTTTTTTTTATGTTTACAATGAACCAGATTACGAAACCATTTACAGCCCGTGTTGTATAAACTCTTTGTGAGGAAACACGACCCCATGGAAGTTCTAGACACGACGACTTGGTAAGAGGTGTATCACAAGGCTAACATGTGGGGGCGAGGGACTAAGTGGTCGTGTTTATGTGATAGTTATGGTGGATGTGTGGGGAGGAGGGGGGTGTGTGTGTGTGTGGGGCTGGAGGAAGGAGGGGGTGTGTGTGTGGGCAGGGGGAGAATCTGTGGGTGGAAGTTATCGCCAGGTGTGTGAGAGCCAAGGTGAGGTGTAAGCATGAGAGAGAGAGAGAGAGAGAGAGACTGGATGGATGTATTTCACCATTGGGACGATAATATTTGGTACTGTACTGTGTGTCGGGTGGCCAGAGGGGTGGGAAGGAGGCGGTGGAGTTATGTCGCCTGGGAGACTTCTGGTGGCAGGGTAATTAATTGAATCTAGTAGCAGGAGGAGGTGGATGTGGTGGTGGTGGTACTGGTGTTGGAAGAAGAGGTGGAGGTGGTGGTGGTGGTGGTGGAAGAAGAGGTGGAGGTGGTGGAAGATGAGATGGAAGTTGAGAAGGAGAGGAGAAGGATGAGAAAGTGGAAGAAGAGGAAGAGGAGGTTCTGTTATATTTCGTCTGACTGGTGACTCACTATAGCTCATTCGATGTGCTTCTCTGGTGACTCACTGACTCTACTCTCAACACATTTTTAACCCCAATAGTGTCCTGACTTCAACCGACTAACAGACCACCAAATGAACGACTTATCTGACTCACACCTCACTCAACTCACACCTCACCCAACTCACACCTCACCCAACTCACACCTCACTCAACTCACACCTCACCCAACTCACACCTCACTCAACTCACACCTCACCCAACTCACACCTCACTCAACTCACACCTCACTCAACTCACACCCCACCCAACTCACACCTCACTCAACTCACACCTCACTCAACTCACACCACTCAACTCACACCACTAACCACACTCACCCAACTCACACTCACCCAACTCACACCTCACTCCAACTCACACCTCACTCAACTCTCACACTCACCTCCAACTCACACCACTCAATCCTCTCACACTCACTCAACTCACACCTCACCCAACTCACACCTCACTCAACTCACACCTCACCCAACTCACACCTCACTCAACTCACACCTCACCCAACTCACAACACAGCTCGTTATACCATTTGGCGTTTCAACCTGGGAGTATTGTGTGTGCTAATCGATACACTCTCTGTGTTATAGTTAGAGGAGCAATGAAATTTGTCACCGTGAATTCCGGACAAAACATAGGTGGTGGTGGTACGGGGTGTGGCTGTGGTGGTGGTGGTACGGGTGTGGACTGTGGTGGTGGTGGTACGGGTGTGGCTGTGGTGGTGGTGGTACGGGTGTGTGGACTGTGGTGGTGGTGTACGGGTGTGGCTGTGGTGGTGGTGGTACGGGTGTGGACTGTGGTGGTGGTAGTGAGTGTGGCTGTGGTGGTGGTGGTGGTAGGAGTGTGGCTGTGGTGGTTGTGACGGGTGTGGTTGTGGTGGTGGTATGAGTGTGGGCTGTAGTGGTGGTAGGAGTGTGGCCGGTGGTGGTGGTAGAGGTGGCTGTGGTGGTGGTAGGAGTGTGGCTGTGGTGGTGGTGGTAAGAGTGTGGCTGTGCACATTTTCCGGCGCCGTGATGAACGGGGGCGAGAATGTAACATTTTCCTGTTGTTTTGTGATGCTGTGAACCGGGAGGAGGGGTAGAGGGTGGCTGCGCTGGAGATGGAGGAAGAGGTATCGGGCAGTGGAGAGTGTCCCTCCACGTCCCAGGTCTCCCTCCACGTCCCAGGTCTCCCTCCACGTCCCAGGTCCCCCTCCACGTCCCAGGTCTCCCTCCACGTCCCAGGTCTCCCTCCACGTCCCAGGTCTCCCTCCACGTCCCAGGTCCCCCTCCACGTCCCAGGTTCCCCTCCACATTCTAGGTCACTCTCCAAGGTCATTTTCCCAGAATGGTTGCCGGGATTAACCTTGCAGTAAACTGTTGCAATCCCCCAGAGCTTCACATCTGAATTTTATATCTGCCTTTTCCAGGTATTGTGAGCGTGGATTAGTATGCCGGTTCACCATTCACATTTTGGCCATAAATTTCAGCACGTGAGTCAGCGCCTCGTGTGTGTGTGTGTGTGCGCGCATCCCTTCATTTCGTATTCTTTCTTACCTGAATATTTTTTTTGTTTTATCTTTGTAGTTCGTAAAAGTTACCCCCGGGGACTCTTCCTTGCCTCAGCAGCTCGGTGTGACATCAGTTGTTGTGTTGAAGGCGTCATGGTTGTGAGCAGTAGTCTTGGGATAATGAAAAACAAGCAGAGTGGAGCGGTGAGTGACGAGAAGCCCGTCTTGTGTGTGTAGCGAGGAGTGAGTGTATCATCCTGTGTTAAATAATGCACCGAGCTGAGAGTGTATTGGACTTACTCTAAGACCTACATGATATACAGCTGAGAGTGTATTGGACTTCGCATCCTTTGTTGATCCGGTATCGTGTTACATGTAGAGTTTGTTTCCAGCTTAACATATTTCCGATTCATCGTCCATAAGCAGTCGTGTACTACACCACGTGAATACCACACCACCCGATGTCTCCATGACCACGTGAGGTCCCTCAAAACACGCGAGGACGAGTTACTACACCACGTGAACACCTCACCACACGGTGTCTCCATGACCAGCCCAGGCCCGGGCCATCAACTGTAAACTATAATAATTTGTATGTTCAATCATTGTTCCTTCTTCTTTCAGTAATGAAAGCTTTTGTTAAACGACCCACCCACCCCATGTCTGTGTGTGTAATAAGTCATTTTGTCTTATGTATATATTCAGCCTTCGCAGCAGAACTTTCAATAAAACCGTTAATTATTATTATTACAATGGTGTGTGTGTGTGTGTGTGTGTGTGTGTGTGTGTGTGTAAAAATAATAAAATAACATGGTGTGTGTGTGTAAAAAAAAATTAACGGTTTATTGAAAAGTTCTGCTGCCGAAGGCTGAAAATATACATAAATGACTTATTACATATATTGACATGGGAGAGTTAACAAAGGCCTTCATTAGATAATGGTAAAGGAACATACAGTGAACAAACAGTTTAATGTTTACAGTGGAGGTCATGTAGATCATGTGCGCTGAGGTGTTGAACAGCAAACACGTAGTGTAGTAACTCCCTCACAGATGGTGTTTTGAGGGGGCCTCACATGGTGCAGTAATTCCCCCACAGATGGTGTTATGGCCTTCACAGATGGTGTTATGAGGGCCCACATGGTGTAGTACCCCACAGATGGTGTTGTGAGGGCCTCACATGGTGCAGTAATTCCCTCACAGATGGTGTTATGGACCTCACCTGACGCTGTAGCAACTCATTCACCATGTAGTATTATGGGGACACCAGACCTCCCTATCGTAGACGGTTAACACATCACTGCTTGTTGTTGGGTCTCATGGGCAGTTATCACTGGGTACCTGGGACCTCACTGTGTGAAGGTTAGCTTGGGTAGACTCCACTGTTACTGTTGTGTTGTTTACACTGGCTTAAGCACTGTGCATCACTGTTCAACACTGGTTCCACTCCTTCCCAAATGAAATTGTAACGTATGTGTGCGTGTCACCAACAGCTGTGGCACGGTTTAGTTATAAAGGTGTATCAGCAGCTCTGTTTTTGACGGTGTAAATAATTATTGAATATATGTTATGTTGTTATTCTCAACCCTTGTATATACGGGTCTTTGAATTGTAATCTAATGTTATTTTGTTGGTATACATACATACAAATTTATGCCAATAAACGTACACATTGTAAAATGAACTGTGATTATCCGGGGGAAGGAAAAGGCTGTAATGTGTTTCAAAATGATGAAAATTGCTCCATGGGTCATTAACACGTGATTAATGTAGAGAGAACGAGGCAGTGATTCAGGGAAGTAAGTAATGCGAGGATAACTATCATACCTGTGTAGCTAATGAACCTAACCTATTTCATAAATGATTTTGAACTACAGTGATTCAATTGGGTGAGGATTTTCTCTCTGATGACGCGGGTGCTCAGTTTAGGTGAGGTTAGGTTAGGGTTATTTTGGGATTGTTGTGTGTGTGTGTGTGTGTGTGTGTGTGTGTGTGTGTGTGTGTGTGTGTGTGTGTGTGTCATATGTTACCTGTAAACACCTGAAGTGATCTCATATGCAATCAGCTGTTTCTGAGAGTGGCAGCAGCTTAGACAGTACAGTATATTGATCCGTGCACCTAACCGCTCCTTTGTGTCTCATGCTTTGTTTTGTGAGTTGGCTCTGGTGGCTCAGGAGCCGTGAGGTGAACATCTGAACCCTATAGTGAGAATAACTCAACTTTTTTGTGTACCTAGTAAGTGAACAAGTTGTTTTATGTAATTGAGGGGAATCTTGTATTATTCTTATCTCTCTCTGTCAGTTTAGGCTTAGGAGGAGATAGGAAGGAACTGGCTCACAAATAGGGTGGTGGACGAGTGAACAAGTTAGCAACTTTGTAGTAAGTGCTGGAACTCTGGAAAGTCTCAAAAGGATGATAGAGAGGGTAGTAACCTCGACAGGAGCTGCCATGCACAGACCAACCGGCCTATTGCAGACTCCTTATTTTCTTATGTTCTTATGTTAGGCTTGGTTTGTTTACCCCCGCGTGTGTGCATCAGTTCAGTAGGTAGAGACACAAGCAATATCAACATGTTGAGGTGATTCTCTGAGTAAACATCTGACAAGTGTTGACCATCTGTGAATCAAACACCATCGCTATTGGTGCTGTAGCCAGGTAGAGTTTAATAGTGTTTCGTCTTTCTGTAGTGTAAAAGAAAACTGAATTACGAAAAGTGGTGGAATTATGTCTGTATGGAATTATAGTAAGTAATGTAAGATTTCGTCGCTGTTATTGTCAGTGAGGAAGACCTAGGCTGAATTTTTAATGTTTAGAAGCCTCAGAAGTCAGACTTAAGTAGAATCACCCGGTATTTAGAACCTAGCTTATATTTTAACCTTTATTACGTTACCTCACCTGTTATTCTGGTACCTGGTGCGTCTCTCCTGAAGGTGCACCCAGCGAGGTAGTCACAGGTCTTCAGTTGTGATGAAGGGGAAAGGTAAAAAAAGTAACTCGATAGAAGAATGTAGGTATATGTTGTGTTGTATGTATATAATTAACACAACAAAACACACAGGGAAGGAGACAGGATGATATTTTGAGCTTTTTTTCCTATTTTTCCCCTAAATATTTCCTGAGTAAATTTCAGGTTGAGTTCCCACGCTGCCTCTAACAATGTAGCCTCAATTATTCTACCACAGCGTCGTTCAGTGTTTCTCTCTATTGTCTGTGTATTGGGTCGTAAGCGTTCCTTGTTGTTTCTCCTATGTTCCGTATTACGAAGAGACGCGTTATTCATGTGTGTTATTGTGTTGGTCGGTACAGGTATGTGTGGTGATGGTGGCACAGGTGTGGCGTTGGCTGTACAGGTATATGTGGTGACGGTACAGGTGTTAGGATTAGGTGTAGGCGATACAGGTGTGGTGGTACAGGTGTGTGTGTGTGTGGGTCGATACATTCCTAGCGATATTACACTCAATTATTTATCGACACAGTGCCTCTGGTGTGCCTAATAGTGCCCAAATAAACAGTGTTGTCAGCTCAATTAAATATTTAACTCAATTAGTGACATCATTAAAATGTTACTTTACTGCCAGTGTTAATAAGTTAGGTGTTTATATAATGTAGTGTTAGGGCTTATATCATTATACTCTTATTTACCGGATGTCATTGTACTCTTATTTACCGGATATCATTGTACTTTTATTTACCGGATATCATTGTACTTTTTATTTACCGGATATCATTGTACTCTTATTTACCGGATATCATTATACTCTTATTTATGGTAATACTGACTGAGTTATGGTAATACTGACTAGGTTATGGTAATACTGACTGAGTTATGGTAATACTGATCGGTTATGGTAATACTGATTGTTAAGGTAATACTGACTGGGTTATGGTAATACTGACTGGTTAAGGTAATACTAACTGGGTTATGGTAATACTGACTCAGGGTAGAATTCACATACGCCTGGTCGCCCGATGGGTGAGGCCGATGACAGTAGTAAGACACACTCAATGTGCTAGTCATTTTAATTGTATCACCGGTATTGCAAGAGGAAGGTTACCCATTTTCTGTATATAACACTTTATATGAACATGAAAATATATACACTCAATGATATAATGTAGTGATAAAACTGGACAAACGAGTTGGTGCAATGCCCCCAGAACACCAGGCCGGTTCAGGGAGTGTATGACGTCACACACAGATACCACCGCTATTCACCGTGCATTGTAATGAATAAACGCAGTCTAATTATGTAGATATACAATTATTATTGACGAATTCATTTCTATACATAATATATAAAAGCATTGACAGCGAAATTTAATACCTGAATGTATAATAGGCAAGAATAAAACAATTGACAATGATAAAACTGCCTTTCATCAACAAAAAATACACCATTTATTATAAAAAACAATTTCAAGTTCATATTCAGATTATCACCGATACAAACAAGATATCGAAATATAATAACGCGTACGAAATTTGACAACCAATCACACATACACTCAAAATCAAATAGTAATTAATTGTATTATAGAACAAAGTGAATTATAAAGATATGGTATTAGAATTTGGTCATGGTTAAAACCTTTCGCTTATTTTTACGCCAACGTACCATTATTTTTGCATAAATTATATTATTATCATCCAATTGGGAAGCACTGGTGGAACTACGCCAGGATTCAGTTGAAGTCGATCCAATTTGTATGATATAGTTCGTCCAGTGTGGTCATCGAAATAAGTTAATGACCGTTGATAATAACCAGAGGATTTAAAGTGCAGTTCACAAACCTAAGCACAGCGAGTTCACTTGATAGTTATACAATATGAGAATTTTTATTGTTTCTATTCAAAATAAGTGGATGAATATGGTTTACATTTGGATTAGGAAATAATTATGATATATTGGTACGTTCCAAATAGCTTCATCACAATGGAATGTGCTCCATGCAATTAATTTAGTTAATATGTGGTTATTCCAGTGTTGGTTTATGATTTAACATGGTCACTACTAGTAAATAAATGTCACACAGTAAATAGAACTTTGTATAAACCCGGTAAGTGCCAATGTTTGATGTTTTTTGACGCATTGTTTATGGTTAGTAACAAGGACTAGTAAATTTTCAAATCTACTAGTCCTGCTGGCGACTATGAAAAAATGGTGAATTTCCACCCCTGCTGACTGGGTTATGGAATAGTGACTGCTATGGTAATAGTGACTGGGTTATGGTGAACCGGCACTATGGTGATAGTGACTGCTATGGTAATACTGACTGAGTTATGGTAATATTGACTGTATGGTAATACTGACTGATGGACTGAGTATGGTAATACTGACTGAGTTATGGTAATACTGAGTGAGTTATGGTAATACTGACTGCTGCGGTAATACTGACTGAGTTATGGAAATACTGACTGAGTTATGGTAATACTGACTGGGGTAATAGTGAGCGGTAATACTGACTGGGTTATGGAAATACTGACTGAGTTATGGTAATACTGACTGGTTATGGTAATACTGAGTGAGTTATGGGTATACATGGGTTATGGTAATACTGACTGAGTTATGGAAATACTGACTGAGTTATGGTAATACTGACTGGGTTATGGGTAATCTGTTGAGAGGTGTGAAACGGAAGGTAATTGACGCAGGAATACGACGAGAGTAATACGACGGCAATACTGAGTGAGTTATGGTAATACTGACTGGGTTATGGTAATACTGACTGCTATGGAAATACTGACTGAGTTATGGTAATACTGACTGAGTTATGGTAATACTGACAAGGCGGTAATACTGAGTGAGTTATGAATGGGTAAACTAAAAACAAAACGTTATAGTAATACTGACTGGTATGGTAATACTGACTGAGATGGAGGTAATACTGATGAGTTATGGTAATACTGACTGGTAGGTACGTGGGACGCTTAGAGTGAGTTATGGTAATACTGACTGGGTTCTGGTAATACTGACTGAGTTATAATACTGACTAGCGGTAATAACAGTTATGGTAATACTGATGAGTTAGGTAATACTGACGAGTTATCGTGTAATACTATTACGACTGAGTTATCTTACTGTGTTGTGTAATAAGTCGTGTTTACATTACTGGGTGTAGGTGTTGACTTGGCTACACTGTCATCTCACCTAAGTTTATTGGTTGTCGTGGTGTTGACCCCCCCGTCACTTAGTGTTCTTTCATGGTGGTCTTATACTCAAGGATTCACTATTTTTTTTTCACCAATTTGGACCGATTATTGATTATAAGCCAAACTCTGAAACGGTAGTTATTATACTTTACATAATCACGACCTAATCTTTCGTCTCTTAGAATCTAACCAAACCTTACCTAACCTAACCTAATATAATCTCATCTCTCTCTCAGAACCTAACCTAACCTACCCTACCGTCTCTCATAACCTAACCTAACCCACCACTCTCTCATAACCAACCTAACCTACCCTACCGTCTCAGAACCTAACCTAACCTACCCTACCGTCTCTCATAACCCAACCTAACCTCCTACCGTCTCAGAATCAACCTAACCTACCCTACCGTCTCTCACAACCAACCTAACCTAACCTACCGTCTCCCCACAACCCCCACCGTCTCAGAACCAACCTACCTACTGTCTTCACAACCCAACGACAAACACCTGAATTGACACACACACACCCATTAATTAATCGCAGGTGGACAATTGTTAACTCTACTAAAAAAAAAATATATTATAATTTTTTTAATGAACCTTTCTCCTTAATTAGCCTATTGTTATTAAATCTGTTTTTGTTGTTGATGTTTTTCAGGTAGACTAACATTTGCATGAGTAATAAGACTTAAATAATGAAAGATTGGTGTTATTGATGACGAGATGAGGGAGGAGGTGGTTTGTGTGGGGGGGGTCTCTGCCTTTGGTGATTTCAAGATAAGATTAGAGGCGTCAACAGCTGGGGGTGAGGGATATAGGGGAGTGAAGGATAGGGGAGAGATATCTTACAGTGTGGAGGTAAGGGGGAGGGAGTGACAGAATAGAGATAGAAGAGGAGGAGAAGGAAAATGGAAAAGAAGAATCGTGAAATTAAAAAAAAGATCAAAATCAAATGAGACCCAGAATTTAAAGAGGGAAATGAGAGCTGATGGAAGGGATTGAACACTGGGAGAAGGGAAAGGAAAGAGTGGGAGAGAGGGAACACTGATGGAAGGGAAAGTCAGCTGGGCCGGCATGAAGTTGGGCAGTAAATTAGTTTCCACAACCTGTATCTCTGTTATTATGATGTAAATTATAGCAGTGATCGCCTCTGTCTGTCTGGCTGGCTGGTGAGTCCTTACGTTATAGCAGTGACATTGGTAAAGTGGTGACAGTGTGATGAGGTGTTGTTGGCAGTGACGCAGTGATGGGAATGTGCACAGGTGGTGGTGGTGATGCATGTTGACTGTGAGGTGTGTGTTGGCTATGAAGTTTGTTGGCTGTGAAAGCAAAATACCAAGTGGTGGTTGGCTTTTCCCAGTAATTGCTTGTTATATCAGATGATGTGCTGTCGTTGGCAAGGGTTGTATTTTCCTTGGTAGTTCGTCAAGAGTGTTAGGAGGAGAGCCTCTATAACACACACACTCTCTCATCTTCATCATTATTCTCTTGTCTACTGTAACTTAACACAACCTTCCAACCTAACTTAACCCTTTGAGGACGATCGTACTCAAGGGTTAAGATACCGTACCAAGGGGTTAAGATACCGTACTCAAGGGTTAAGATACCGCACTCAAGGGGTTAAGATACCGTACTCAAGGGTAAGATATAAATACGCACTCAAGGGGTTAAGATACCGTACTCAAGGGTTAAGTAAACCGACTAAGTTAAGATACCGTACTCAAGGGGTTAAGATACTGTACTCAAGGGTTAAGATACCGTACTCCAAGGGGTTAAGATACTCAAGGTTAAGATACGACTAAGCGTACCAAGGGTTAAGATACCGTACTCAAAAGGTTAAACATCACCTTCCTAACGTAAACTAATCCAATAACTGAGGAGCTTAATCTCCACTAACCCAACCCAACCTAATATAACCTAACCTAACCAAACCTAACCTAATCAAACCTAACCTAATCTAATCTAACCTAACCTAACCTAATCTAATCTAACCTCCACTCCTTGTGCTTGTGTTCTCGCGTGACCATAGTAATTGTTGGTCATTTTCTTAAGTGTTGCTGCGTCATAGTTCACTTCTTGGTACGGTAGTCGGTATGTAATGTACCGTATGTTTACCTTAACTTTGTATACATAACAAGTCAATATAAACCTATCTTAACCTTACCTTTCCTAACCTACGTTAACCTATCCTAACCATACCTGACCTTTCCTAACCTAACCTGACCGTAAATTACCACTCCCAGCCCAACCTTTCATAACCAGTTCTCACGTGACCTCTAACCACCACCACCCGACGTGACGCACCGACCCACACTGACCACCACCACCACCAACCACCATCCACTTTATGTATATTACCCAACGCTTTGACATAGAAGGTTGTGTTGCAGAGATTATAATTATATTGTTTATGGTTGGTATTGAGGAAGAGTTTATTGAATGAATGAATCGTTTAGTTGAGTGTGATGGGGGAAGGTTAAGACGAGACTACGTGAGAATATCATCTTTTTCTTATGGCTTCCCACCTCTTTCTTTCTTTTCTTTCTTTCTATTTCTCACTTTTATATTTGTCTCTTTGTTTATCTCTCTCATGCACTGCTGTGTTGAGAGAGAGAGAGAGAGAGATCTTTCTTCCCACACAAACCCTTCTCTCAAATCCCCCTCCCCCGCCACTTTCTCCCAAATTCTCCTTTCATTCTCAACACCTGCTTTTTCCCTCCCGTCTCACCTCCCCTCCCCCCCCCCCACCTACACCCCTTTCCCCTCCCCACCCACACCCCTTCCCTCTCCCCCACCCACACCCCCTTCCTCCCCCACCCACACCCCTTCCCCTCCCCACCTCACCCCCCTTCCCTCCCCACCCACACCCCTCCCCCTCCCCACTCCACACCCCTTCCCCTCCCCACCCACACCCTTTCCTCCCCCACCCACACCCCCTCTCTCTCCACCCACCCACACCCCTTCCCTCCCCCACCCTTCCCCCCCCCCCCCACCCACACCCCTCCTCCCCCCACCTACACCCCTTCCCTCCCCCACCCACACCCCCCTTCCACCCACACCCCCTTCCTTCAACCATTTTCTACCCCATTCCCTCACCGCTTCCTCACCCCATCCTGTTGAGGGGTTCACTGAGCAACAACTGCCCCCCATCACCTCAGCTGCTCCCCATCACTCTCAGCTGCTTCCATCACTCTCAGCTGCTCTCCATCACTCTCAGCTGCTCCCCATCACTCTCAGCTGCTCTCCATCACCTCAGCTGCCCCCATCACTCTCAGCTGCTCCCACTCAGCTGCTCTCCATCACTCTCAGCTGCTCCATCACTCCAGCTGCTCCCCATCACCTCAGCTGCTCTCCATCACTCTCAGCTGTGCCCCACCACTAGCCTGCCTCCTGACGTTCTGGTTTTGTCTTTTAACAGAATACATTGATGTTGAACGGCCTTTGCTTCTAGTCTTTACAGCTTCAGTCGCACTAGTTCACTCATCACTGTCTGTCTGGTGGCTGAGGTGTATGTTTACGTTATAATGATCATTCCTAACCTAACCCTAATCACGTCTGTTATACATTTACTCAGAACTAATGATTCATTTGAATATCTTTCACTCGTTTAATAATTTAGTGTAGTGTTGTTCAATTTGGCGAGCGATTCATATTAATGTATAATCATCATACATGCAATACATTATTTATTAGGTGAGAGAGAAAGGCAGAGAGATGTATTCAATGTGGGTGAATCTTTCTGCTCCTGCTAATTGGGTCGTTCATTTTATCTTCGTTTTATTAAGGGGAAGCCAATGAGGTTAGTTGTGTGGTGAGGTAGTTGTGTGGTGAGGTAGTTGTGTGTTAATTAAAGGGAGGAGGAGGAGGAAGTTTGCTGAGTAGAGTTAGTTGTGTTAGAGGGAAGAGGAAGAGGGGGAAGAGGAAGATTGCTGAGTAGAGTTAGTTGGGTAGAGGAAGGAAGAGGAAGAGCAGCAAGAGGAGGAGAAAGAAGTTAGCTGTTTAGATCTTGTGTTAGAGGGAAGGGGAAGAGGAGGAAGGGTAGAGAGGAAGAAGAGGAAGGGGTGGAAGAGAAGAGTGTTTCCTGGGATGTGTGTGTTAGCCCAGGGAGCAAATTGGAGTCAAGTGGCCTGCTCATTTTAGTATCACGTGACGCTCGTAGCCAAGATGAAACTTCGCCAACACCACCGCTATCATCAGACTTACTTACTTACTTATTTACTTATTTATTTATCTATTTACTTACATATTTACTTACTTACTTATTTATCTACTTACTTACTTACTTACTTACTTCCTTCCTTGCGTTATTAGAAGCAGTAGGTTAAGACGAGGGTGTAGGTGATGGAGCCCGGGAGGTGAGGTTGGGTAAGAACGCCCTCTGATGCTTCTCAACACACTGTGTGTGTGTTTTATTTTTAGTCTCATGTGTTCTTCTTGGAGAGAGAGAGAGAGAATCATAGTTGTTGTATAAGAAATATAACAAAAGCGTAATACCCTCTCACGTCTTCAGTGTTTACAGTCGAGATGTATGTATTGGGAGTGTGTTCAGGCAGGGGAGAGATTGATTAGTTTTGACACGTAGGTTAAGTTGTTGTTCTGGCAGATTTGTTTAAGGTCTCGGAGGTATTTGGTGGTCAGGTGTTCGGGTAGTGACATAACCAATTAATCCTGACACAGCAAAGATATCGGTCACGAAAGGTGTTCGGGGAGTTGTCGGGTCGGTGTTCGGGGGGTTGTCGGGTCACAAAAGGTGTTCGGGGGTTGTCGGGTCACAAAAGGTGTTCGGGGGATTGTCGGGTCACAAAATGTTCGGGGAGTTATCGGCGCCATAGGTGTTCGGGGAGTTATCAGGTCACAAAAGGTGTTCGGGGGAGTTTGAGGATTGAGACGTTTCGGGTTTTAAAGATTACATTCCCTCACATCTAAAACTTGTATGAGTTTTCGGTTCCCTTAAAGGTCAAAGGCACTAAACAGAATTCAGTAAATTTTCAAATTGGAGAAATTTTAAAAAGGTCAACAGATGTCGCGGAAATGCTGTGCTGTGCTGTGCTGTGCTGTGCGGGTGTTCATGTTAATGTGTTGACTGAGGGGGTAGGGGTGGGGGGTGTGGGATGGAAAGGGATATGAGTAACCGGATAGGGTGTGTGGGGAGGGTGAGGGGGGGTGGGGTATGTCGGACGCACTGTGGGGGTTAAGGTGACTGACTTCAGGGAAAAGTCCATATCCTGGTCTTGTTGTGCCTTCATTCTAGGGTGTATTGGATTTTTCTCTCCCTCTTTCCCCTCCTTCCCTCTCTCTCTCTCCCTTTTATCCCTCCCTCCCTCCCTCTCTCTCTTTCCTTCTTCCCTTCTCTCCTTCCCTCCCACCCTCTCTCCTTCCCTCCCTCCCTCCCTCTTTCCCTCAGGCTATTCCCCAGTTGACCTAAATGACTTGGGTTTGACTCGCATCTGGAATACCTCTTCAAGCCGCGTCTAATGAGTTTATTGAATCTGAAGAGGTGGAAGGCCGGGCTAGACGTGGGTCATGTTTAACGAGACTTTTTGGATATTTCAACGACTTAACGAGGCTTTTTGGATATTTCAACGACTTAACGAGGCTTCTCGGATATTTCAACGACTTAACGAGATTTTACAGATATTTCAACGGCTTAACGAGACTTCGGATATTTCAACGACTTAACGAGATTTTTCGAATATTTCAACGACTTATCGAGGCTTTTTGGATATTTCAACGACTTAACGAGATTTTTCGGATATTTCAGCGACTTAACGAGGCTTTTTGGATATTTCAACGACTTAACGAGACTTTTCGGATATTTCAACGACTTAACGAGATTTTTCGGATATTTCAGCGACTTAACGAGGCTTTTTGGATATTTCAACGACTTAACGAGGCTTTTTGGATATTTCAACGACTTAACGAGGCTTTTTGGATATTTCAACGACTTAACGAGGCTTTTTGGATATTTCAACGACTTAACGAGGCTTTTTGGATATTTCAACGACGATAATCGAACTCGGGGGAGAAATATCCAGACGAGAAATCTTTTGAATACGACTCTTGGATAGCCTGGGGGGAGGGGGTCTGGCGTATGTGAAACGAGGATTTAGACATTATCCTTCCCTGTTTAACGATGATACTGAGTTATGAAATTTTGAATACCTTATCACTCGTTAGTGAAGTCTCCAACGATGGGTTTGGGGCTCAGGTAGAGGATAATCTCTTATATCCTAGGCGCTGATGAAGGATAATCTTTCTCTTTATCCCTATAGGTTTAAAGAGACTCACTAGCAAGGTGAAGTAGAATCTTTATCTCAGGTTCTGGTGGTGGTGTGTGTGTGTGTGTGTGTGTGTGTGTGTGTGTGTGTGTGTGTGTGTGTGTGTGTGTGTGTGTGTGTGTGTGTGTGAGGTGAGTGACTCGTGAAGGGAAGAATGCTGGAACTGTTATTGTGACGGGAGGAGTGGGCGGAGAGTCGCCGGGAGGAAGTAGTAATGGTCTGAGAGTCCAAATACAAATATGTCAGCTAAGCAGCAGCCTTAACCTAACCTAGCCTAACCTAACCTTTACAGGTATTTTGGCTCCTTGTGGTTGAGAGAGATGTGAATAAAGGGGAGTTACATCTCTGTGTGTATAAATATTTGGTCTTCACTGTTTCGTGTGTTTACATTTACGGGTCAGAGAGCCTAGATAGGTGGTATTGTCTTTCTTTTGTTGACATGTGACAGTAAATTAGTCTGGAGTCTTTTACACACACACACACACACACCATCCGAGAAATATATATTCCCAGTGGCTCTTTGTTGAAAGTGGAGAGAGAGAGAGAGAGAGAGAGAGAGTCGTTGTTTGAAGACCGCCAATCCGCTCCCCATTACCGCCACATTTACAACGCTAACAGATAACCATTTACTCGTATAATGTTTTCTTAATTAACTTATTCAAGGTTCCGACTCAGCCGATTTTTTCCCGATAACTCGACACCCTCGGCACTCTCAGTTGGGACAGTCGCCTATAGTCAATATAAATATCACCGAGAACAATTAGAAACAGTTTGTAATCCCTTGAGTACGATGACTGATTTCACCTCTTGAATATGATGACTTAAACCATTGAGTGTAACTGATTGATTAAACTTATTGAGGACGATGACTGACTTAAGAAGGTTCCATTATATTGGAGGGGTTAATGACCTGTGTGTGTGTGTGTGTGTGTGTGTGTGTGTCTCATTATTTTTGTGATGTTAGCTTGGCACTAGACTCACATCACTGACCCCGATATCTAGTACATAAATCTCTCTCTCTCATATACGCCATCTTTCAGGAAATGTCCCCAATTTTTTTATATGTAATTTTTAAGCAGAATCAATATTTTTTCCGACATAATGGAGTCAACATATTTTTGAGGAAGTCTGCTACTTGGTTCAGTGTCGGAATTGATTTGGCTTTCAATGGCACTCCAGACTTGGGCACCTGGGATTGGTTAAATAAAATGTTGCTAATACTACAACTTAGTCTTAGGGGAATTAATGATGTGTGTGTGTGTGTGTGTGTGTGTGTGTGTGTGTGTGTGTGTGTGTGTGTGTGTGTGTGTGTGTAGCTCTGTATTGGTTGATGGAAGCCACACCAAAGCTCCTGTACTCTATTGGGCTTCTCTTCCTGGCATATAAGTTGTGTCTACTTGTGTGTGTGTGTGTGTTTTGACCCTATTGTGTGTGTGTCGCTGTGTGTGTGTGTGTGTGTGTATGTGTGTGTGTGTGTGTGTGTGAGAGAGTGACGTAGGCGGTTGTACTTGGAGTTAGGTGGAATTTGGCTCACGCCGTGGTTACTAGGTGGCTAGCCGCGTGAATTTCGTGGGCGGCCGTATGTGGTTTACTTAGGTAACATGGGCGGTGTTCGTGGGTTAACGTGGGCTGGTGTTTTGTGGGTTACGTGGGAGGGTGTTTGTGGGTTACGTGGGCGGGTGTTTGTGGGTTTACGATGGGCAGGCGTTTGTGGGTTACGTGGGCGTTTGTGTGGGTTACGTGGGCAGGTGTTTGTGGGTTGCGGGTGTTTGTGGGTTACGTGGGCGGGTGTTTGTGGGTTACGTGGGCGAGTGTACTGGATGGTGAGACAGGTGGAAGTCCCACGCAGTTGTCAATACTGGTATTGAACGCGCCTCCCATCCTTCACTCTCCTTCATCCTCCTCCTCCTATGTTTATTTCCCGTTGTCCTTCCTCCTCTTCCTCTTTTGCATCCACCTCCTCGTTCTCTTCTTCTTCTTCTTCTTCTTCTTCTTCTTCTTCTTCTTCTTCTTCTTCTTCCTCCACATCTTCTTTGTCTTCCTTTTGTTTACACCATGTGCGAATCCTGTAGGAGCCTGTATGAATCCTGTAGGAACCTGTTTGGTCAGGTCGAAGGTCATAGCAGGGTCAGGTGAGCGTTGTCGTCGTTAATATTAAGGGTCAAAGTCGCTGTCCTTCTGAGATACAAGGGGTTGGTTTAATGTGTTTTGTTCCTTCAGGCGTTCATTATTTTCAGCTAAACCAGTTCACTATTAGTTAAACCAGGTCACTATTAGTTAAACCAGGTCACTGTTAGTTAAACCAGGTCACTATTAGTTAAACCAGGTCACTATTAGTTAAACCAGGTCACTATTAGTTAAACCAGGTCACTATTAGTTAAACCAGGTCACTATTAGTTAAACCAGGTCACTATTAGTTAAACCAGGTCACTATTAGTTAAACCAGGTCACTATTAGTTAAACCAGTTCACTATTAGTTAAACCAGGTCACTATTAGTTAAACCAGGTCACTATTAGTTAA
This sequence comes from Homarus americanus, assembly GCF_018991925.1. Classification (NCBI taxonomy): domain Eukaryota; kingdom Metazoa; phylum Arthropoda; class Malacostraca; order Decapoda; family Nephropidae; genus Homarus; species Homarus americanus. Next base: position 2,291,751 of record NW_024720811.1, on the reverse strand, counting down.
ACCAGTTCACTATTAGTTAAACCAGGTCACTATTAGTTAAACCAGGTCACTATTAGTTAAACCAGTTCACTATTAGTTAAACCAGGTCAATATTAGTTAAACCAGGTCACTATTAGTTAAACCAGTTCACTATTAGTTAAACCAGCTCACTAAAAGTTAAACCAGTTCACTATTAGTTAAATCAGCTCACTATTAGTTAATTCTGTTCATTATAAGCGCTAAACCAGTTTCACATCTAACGAAACCTCGATATAATGGACTTTCCCCTCCATATAACGGACTTCCCCTCTATACAACGGACTTTCCCCTCTGTATAACGGACTTTTCCCTCCATGTGTTCCGTTAAATAGAGGTTTCGTATCTAACGGACCCTCCATATAACGGACTTATCCCCTCTATATAACGGACTTTCCCTCCATATAACGGACTTCCCCTCTGTATAACGGACTTTTCCCTCCATGTGTTCCGTTAAATAGAGGGTTTCAAGACTGATTATTTTTCTCAGGACGTTAATCTTTCTGCCAGGGTTGACTTGGAGGGGAAATTGAATCTCTCACTTAAGTAATTTGTTAAGTTGGTGGCGTCATAATTCTTGATATCGTGGTGGGGTGAGTAAGCTGTGTGCAGGGTGATGTATTAGCCGATAAATACTGAGGAGGGACTGGCAGCTTCTCACCCTCTGTTATAACTTTACTGGCATCCTTCTTCTTAGGGAGGAGGAGTAGGTGGGGGTGGGGGAGAAGGGGGGGAAGGGATGAAAGATTGATGGTGAGGGTGGTGAGGGTGGTGGTGAGGGTGATGATGATGATGGTGATGAATGGAAAACAGCGTAAGAGAGTCCAGAATCAAAGGGTTTTCCTCAAGGTTGTCACGTTGGACTATCCCAGATTGTGAGGTTGAGATGGAAGGTAGGGTGGGGGGAGGTGAGTGAAAAGTGGGAGAAGGAAAGGTAGAGGAGGGATGGGAGGGAAGTGGGGTGGGAGAGGAGGAGGAAAGGAAAGGAGAGAAGGGAGAGGAGAAGCGAGACTAAAGATTAATGATGGTTAAGAAAGAAAAAAATAAAAAAGTTGTGAATTATAACTTTTTTAAGAAGAGTGTCGAACCCTTCTGGCTATACCCACCACGACTTGAGGCTCTCAGCAGTACACGTGCATCGCAGTAGCAGGATGTAAATGTGGTATAAGGAGACTGGTTGTATCTGAAGGGTGGCAGTGTGACGAAAAATCCACCTGAACCCCACAACGTATCATGGTTAGTTGGGTTTCAGGTTAGGTTAGGTTAGTTTTGTAGGCTAGGTTAAGAGTTTTATAGGTTAGTTTCAGTAGGTTAGGTTGTTAGGTTAGGTGCGCATACTCTGCCACAGCTTCAACACCATGCTACGAGCCGTCATTACCAGGAAGGGATGACTGAAAATACTTGTATAAAGGTGTAGGTCAGAATCATCACAGTCATGCAACACGCTGCTGGTGCATGACGGCGCTGGAGTTTGGGATCATGAAACTAAGAGGATAGTGAAATGAGAGGAGAGAGAAGAGGATAGTGATATGATAAAGAGGATAGTGAAATGAGAGGATAGAAGAGGATAGTGATATGATAAAGAGGGTAGGAAATGAGGGAGAGAGAAGAGAATAGTGATATGATAAAGAAGTTGATTGTGAAATGAGAGAGAGAGAAGAGGATAGTGATATGATAAAGAGGGTAGTGAAATGAGGAGAGAGAAGAGGATAGTGATATGATAAAGAGTGAATAGTGAAATGAGAGAGAGAAAGAGAAAATAGTAAAATAATTGAAAATGTAAGATAAATATAACTTTAAACTCATATAAAATTTAATACTGAGTTAAACTGATAGATGTGGAAGGCAAGGAAAGTTTATTAAGTGATATGACACGAGAGGCCAAATCAACATACCTGCGTTCAATTCCGTATATGTCTGTATGTTGACGTTGGAAACCTGCACAGATGTGTGGGGCGCACAGGTAGGTGAGTGTGGTAACAACGTAAACATCACTTGGAAGATGTACCTTATAGAGAGTGAATAGAGGCTAATGTTTACTCTTATGTTGTTATGGTAATTAATGTGAATCTGTACGGTTGGTCTAGGTATAAACACTCACCACTTACTTTCTTTCACATTCACTCCAGTCACCCACACCACTAAGTACTCACTTTCACACTCACTCAGTCACTCACTTTCACACTCACCAGTCACTCACTTTCACACTCACTCACTCACTCTTTCACACTCACTTACTACTTTCACACACACTCACACTCAAAAAGTATCGAAGACTTAGGAACCCTTGAACTGTCCCTTGATGCTGAAACAAAAGTTGAACGAGGAGAAGTTCAACACGAGAAGTTCAGAAGTTCAACACTTGAGTCAGACGAGAAACATTGAGGAAGTTAACTTTACTGGAGGGAAAGTTAACAATATATTAGACGATCTTAAATGAGTTACAGGTTAAAAAAGTCAGGGTGAATATAACCCCCCCACCCTAACCCAACCTCCAAGGTAGAGAGTGTGTGTGTGTGTGTGTGTGTGTGAGCTACATTCTTGCATTTTCCGTCACGAAGAATTGGCCAGGAGGCGCCTCTCAGAATGTGGATCCAGGTCATCTAAATTCTCCTCCCTGGGAAAGAGGAATTGTAAAGGCTCGTCTACCCTCGGGGACACACACACACACACACACACACACACACACACACACACACACACACACACACACACACACACACACACACCACCACTTGACCACCGAAGGGTCAAGACTCTATTCAGGCGCTGCTCCTGCTGAGCAGCGGCCCCTTGGCCATGTTCGGCCTCATCCCTGACCCACCCTCACCACTGGATATCAACATAATCCAAAGTGACAGTTTTGTTTCGAAAGAATTGGGATCAGTGTTGGACAGTGAATTCAGCACTAGACAGTACCAGGAGCCGTGACCCACCACTGAGATAAGCACCCCTGGGAACCATCCTCTGACCAGACGGTGTTAATCCGTCCACCAGGAACAACAGCAGGTCGGCTTTTACAAACTGACTAGAGATAACACATCACCCAGCAGAGAGTGGGGTACTGTGACACCACACCACTCGGTGTACCCATGACCACGTGAGGTCCTTCATGTCAACACCCAAGGACGAGTTACTGCACCACTTAAATACCTCACCACCTGGTGTCTCAATGACCAGTCCAGGCCGGGCCATCAACTATAATAATTTGTATGCTCAATTCATGTTCCTCCTTCTTTCAGTATAGAAGCTTTTGTTAAATTACCTACCCACCCTATGTCTTTGTATGTAATAAGTCTTTTTTTTCAATGTATATTTTCAGCCTTCGGGTTGCAAGTTTCAATAAACCCGTTAATTATTTTTATATCGTTCTGAAGGGGTTAAAAATTACTTTAAATTGATCCTCGATAGCCTGTGACATCATAGTTAAGTTACTCTCACATGTAATATTATAAACTGTTGTAATATTATTCATAAATGTTGTTGTTGTAGGTCCGGTTTTCTCTACGTGTTGTGATGTTATAGAACCACAACCACTACACCATACTACATACCACTACCACACTACAACACCACACCACACCATACTAATCCCACTACCACACTACACAACACCACACATCACCACACCATACTACATACCACTATCACACTACAACACCACACATCACCACAACACCACACCATACTACATACCACTATCACACTACAACACCACACCACTACCACCATAACACCACACCACTAACCACCATAACACCACACACCACCATAACACCACACACCACCATACACCACCACCATCACCACAACAACACACTACCACATCACCACACATGCCACGGACACAGCAGGGTGGTGGAGGCGCAGTCATCACCATACGGGTCTGGCCAGCCTACCAGACCCCCAGACTGACCACGCAGCTAAGTCTCACACCCCACTACTGTCCACACACAGAATGGACATTGTGTGTGTGTGTTTTTTCTGTTTTACACACACACACACACACACACACAGAATGGACATTGTGTGTGTGTGGTTTTTTTTGTTTTATACACACACACACACACACACACACACACACACACACACACACACACACCGAACATCATTGTTTGATAACCTGAAGAATTGTCACCCCAGAGTCCGGCAGGGTGACAATTCTTCAGGTGGGGTCAGGAGCCTCCACGGTTGTTAATCTTCAGGTTAGTGGAGTCAGGACCCTCCAGTCAGGTAGGAGGACTATATAATAGTAAGTGGGCTCAACAATTTGTAGTCATAATCATCGGTCGACCATGGCACGCAATACCTTCCTGTAATACTCAAAGTGGTTCAACAAGGATCAGTCATTCACAGTGATGAGTGGAGAGCATACCGCAATATTCAAGGTCTAGGATACACGCACAGAACTCAGAACCACTCTGTCAATTTTGTGGATGTGAATACTGGGGTCACACGCAAACGATTGAATCATATTGGAACAAGAACAAGAGTTACATCAAGACCATGCGTGGCTGCAAACGAAGCTTTTTTAGATTCTTACCTTCAAGAATTCATGTGGCATGATCGTTTATCTGATAATCCTCTGGAAATTTTATGTCAACACATTGCTGTTCAGTACCCTTGTAATATGCATCACAATAAAGAAACATAACACAAAGGAATATATTTATGTTATCCTAATTATACAAATTATATTCACTGTGGGCTGGGGTGACAATTCTTCAGGTGGGATATCCGGTGACAATTCTTCAGGTGATCCTAAGTTTTCTTCCACAATACACCACCCCACTCAGCACTCCACCCCACTCACCACTCCACCTCACTCAGCACTCCACCCATTAAACCTTCCCATGATCGTATCTCCTGTACTACTCCACCTACCACCACTTTCATCCGTTTGTCTCCTCCCTCTCTCTTCCATCTTTCCTCGTCCGTTCTCCTTCATTTTCCATCTATCCTTTCCTTTTCCATCCTCTTTCTCCCTCTCCTTTCTATCCTCCTCATCCTTTTCCCCTTCTCCCTTCTCCTTCTCCTTTCCATCCTTCCTCCTCCTTTCCTCCCTTTCCATTTTCCATCTATTTTTCTCTCCCTTTCCATCCTTTTTCTCTCCTCCCTTCTCCCTTTCTATCCTCCTTTCTCTTCTCCCTCCTCCTTCTCTCCTTTCTATCCTCCCTTTCTCTTCTCACTCTCCATCCTTCCCCTCCTTCTCCCTTTCCATTTCGTTTCTCCAACTCCCTCTTCATTTTCATCCTCTCCCCATCTCTTTCCTTCTCCCTTTCCACCCTCTCCTTTCCTTGTCCTTCTCCCATTGCAACATCCCCCTCCTCCTTTTAATGAGGCTTTTCTCTCTCCTCGGCCGCATGTTGCAACTTACCTCATTCCCCTCTGCATTGTGCAATGTCCCCTGTCCTATGGCGCATGTTTCTCTTCCTCCCTCCTACCTCCCTCAACCATTACCTCTTTCGTCTCTTTCTCCCTCACCATAGCCTCTTCCATCCCCTCTTTCCTTCCCCCTCATCATTCCCCCTTCTTCCCCTCCCTCCCTCCCTCCCTCCCTTCCCATCACCACCTGACACACGCTCTCGCCTTGGTATCGGTAAAGGTAAATTGGTCACAACACGTGTAGGTGCCCGGCAAATAGAAGTAATAACTTGATGGTTGCACTTGAGCCCTTCAAAATATGTCCACACACACACACACACACACACACACACACACACACACACACACACTCTCTCTTCCAATGTCAGCTTAGGACGGCTCATGTTACAGTTTATTATTTTAATTATTATATTATTTTTTACTTGAATTGATGAGAATTGTTGTGATAATCCTTATTTATATGACAAATAATAATAGCGATGAAAATATTGGAATTATATATTAAAATAATAATATATTACTAAAGTTTAACAAATAGTAAGTGGAGATTAATAATAGAGGTGATAACATAAATAAGAGAAGTATGATAATAATTATATTCATCAATAATTGTTACATTATTATAGGGGAGTATGGCAGGTTAGGTTAGGTTATGCTAGTACAGTTATGTTGTTGTGTTGCGTTAGCTAGGTTGTGTTAGTTTATGCTAGGCTGGGTTAGGCTTACACTAGGTTAGGTTATACCAGGTTGTTGGTTATGCTGGGTTAGGTTATGCTAGGTTAGGTTATGCTGGGTTAGGTTGTTTTGCTTGTGTCAGGCTAGGTTCATGCTGTGTTGTATGTAGGTTGACTACTATGTTAGGTTGTGTTAAGTTGACCAGGTTGGGTTACACTAGGCTAGGTTAGGTTATGCTGAGTTAGGTTATACTAGGTTAGGTAGGTTATGCTAGGTTAGGTTATGCTGGTTCAGTCATGCTAGGTTGGGTTAGGTTACATTGTTGGGTTGCATGCTAGGTTGGGTTATGGTCAGGTTGGGTATAGGATTGTGTTGGTTGGTAGGCTGCTAGTTGGGCTACAGGTTAGGTTATGCTAGCTGGTGTTATTACAGGTTAGGTTATACTAGGTTGTGTGTTGCTTGTTGTATACACAGGCTATGCCAGGGGCAGGTCATGCTAGGTTGTACATGCTAGGTTGGGTTAGGCTATGCCAGGTTAGGTTAGGTCATGCTAGGTTAGGTTAGGTTAGGCTGGTAAGCTAGGGGTTGGGTTATGTGCCAGCTGTGAGTCATACTAGGTTGTTGTGATGCTTGTGGCTGTGTTGGGTTATGCCAGGCTAGGTTGGATACTAGGTTAGGTTAGGTTGTGCTAGGCTAGGTTATGCTAGGTTAGGGCTAGGCTAGGTTAGTTGGGCCAGTTGGGTCATGCTAGGTTAGGGGTTAGGTTATGCTAGGTTAGGTTGGGTCATGCTAGGTTATGCTAGGCTAGGTTAGGTTATACCAGGTTAGGTTAGGTTATGCAGCTGTTAGGTTATACTAGTTTGGGTTATACCAGGTTAGGTTAGGTTATGCTAGGTTAGGTTATTGCTAGGTTAGGTTATGCCAGGTTAGGTTAGTTATGCTAGGTTAGGTTAGGTCATGCTAGGTTAGGTTAGTTATGCTAGGTTAGGTTGGGTCATGCTAGGTTAGGTTAGGTTAGGTTAGGTTATACTAGGTTAGGTTAGGCGTCATTCACAGTGACAAAACACAAAACTCATAAGATGAAAAATGTTTGATGTCTCTTTTTATTTATTTTATTTATTTTTATTAATTTATTTATTTGATGAAGGAGGTTGTTATGAGACGGGCTGAGGACCTGTCTCAGATCATAATCCACATCCCTGTAACATAATCCACATCCCTTTATCATATCCACATCCCTGTCTCATAATCCACATCCATCACTGTCCTTCCTTTATGGTGTAACAGGATAGTGTGAAACTATGTCGCAAAATGGCGACGTACCACACCTCACCCACTCCACCTCACCCACCCCAACCCACACCCCACCCACACCCCACCCATGATCTTAAGTCCTTTAATTAGATGACTTATCCCCTGAATTCGTTGCCCCAGCCTGTGGATTGCATTAGTTGGATATGTTGTCCCCTTCTTCGGTAGGATGAGTTAAGTCCTGATAATAAAAAATGGGTCATTGTACTGTGGGGCTGAGTGTGATGGGTGAGTGAGGGGAGGTGATGTTTAGGGGAGAGGTGATGTAGGGGTGGTGATGTGGTAGGGGGAGGTGATGTGTAGGGGGGAGGTGATGTGTAGGGGGAGATGTAGGGGGAGAGGTGGATGTAGGTAGAGGTGATGTGTAGGGAGGTGATGTGTAGGGGGGGAGATGTAGGGGAGGTGATGTGGGGAGGTGATGGGGAGAGGTGATGTAGGGGGAGAAGTGATGGGGAGGAGAGGTGATGTGTAGGAGCAAATGTTTTCACTCTGTACTGGACTCTTGGTAATACTGCTTTCTGGGGAAGTGATGGTGGTGTGAATGAGATGGGCGGGTGGTGTTAAGGCAGTGATTCTTAACCTTTCCTGTTCGTACCCCTTCCAAGCCGTTCTCGCACCCTTCCCCGGGTTGATGAAAGAACATATTGTCGGGAATTAATAACAGATCCATCGTGGTTTGTTATCTTATTGACAACTCAAAAATAATAGTGGAAATGCAATGAATTACCAAAGTGCAAAAAATACATTGTAAAAATTCAGATAACTACGAATGTAAAAATTATTTTACAAAGCATACTTTGCATGGTATGTTGCGGATGAAGCTGATTGAATGCTTGCGCACCAAACTCAGTGACTTCGTTGCTGTTGTTCGTCCTCCATAATGGCATCGAACCTTGGCGTCTAGGTGCAGAGCGCTACTCGCATGTCGTGTTGAGGATCCAACCGAATCCTGCACTTGGTTTTGATGTGAAGCAGATATGTGGTCGCGAACGGCTCCAGCACAGCGAGGGCCTTCCTTTGTAGTACAGGAAATGTTTCAAGCTGAGAAGCCCAGAAGTGTTCCAGATGACCCTCGGCCAACTCCATTTGGATTCCATGATTGTTCCTCAAATCGATGAGATCTTCCTTGATATCGCTGTCATCATCAATGTCTTCCAAATTCAGTCGGTAAGGGTGCCGGATCCAATTATCACAGATTTGCAGCTCTCCACACGAGAAGTCAGAAACAAAGTCTGGATACAAGGAAGCATCCTCATTAACCGTTCATTCAAGAGAAGGAAAATTCATAACATAAAACAGAAATTTTATGCTAAATTTTTGACGCCACTCCCCTAAGATGAGCCACGTTTGATGACAGCATCTGCACCCCAAAGAACCCGGTCTCGTACCGGTTAAGAACCCCGTGTTAAGGGGTTCTTGTTAGTGGGGAGATGATGTGTGTGTGGCAGGGGGGAGCCAGTACTTAGGTAAACACAAACTGATTAGTCAGGTAATATGTGATAATATTCCTGTACTGATCCTGTTAGTTCATCTCTGTGTACGGTGTGTTATGACGTAGAGCTGAGGTTGTTAGAGAATAGTGCAGAATTTATCTCATTCACGACGAGGACCTCTGTTTCTTGTAACGTAACAGCTACAGTACGTCTATTGTCCTTCATTCCGGTGTGTTACGTAACTTTATGTGGCTGTTTCTGGGTCAGTTATGGATGGCCAACAGTCGCGTGGGTTAGATATGACAAGCTTGTATCAGGTCGTGAACTTAAGTGGACGTTATGAAAATGATTGTTTGATTTTTTTTTTTGGGGGGTTCCTGATACATTTTGCTTTGGGGAAGAAGGCAGCTTATAATTTACCCAGTGGCTGTGTGACGCAGTCTAGGAGTTGCTGCCTCTGGTATATTGTAATGGAAGGTGATACACAACACTTAGTCAATAATGTGTTTCTGAGCTGCACTAACTAGATTATAGAGGGTATTGACACGGTAGGGGGCGGGGTGTGAGGGGTAGGGATCAGTAGGTATCCTGTTCCCCTGAAGATTAGTGTGTTTGATGAAGTGGGATTCGTTTACCAGGTTAATAGAACCCGCTGGTGACCTATATCACGGCGTATCATGTTTACCTCTCTGTGTTTGGGTGGCCTCAACCTCACCCGACCCAACCCTAACCCAATATGGAGTTTATCACACCTGTTGTATCTGTTCCATCACCACCTGACCCTATCACCCTGCCGTCAACCTGGGTGTTGTGCTATGTTAACTATTCCTCCTGCGTGGATATGATCCTCAGGTCCTGTTGCTACCTGTGGCTGCCATATTAACCTGGACTGACACACCTGCCTCTAAATGTGGTTGGTGGCGTATAACTAAAGCAGCCATGATGTTGGGGAATGTGATGTTAATTAAGTTGATGAGGAAGAATTGCCCTAAGGAGGTCGTTCATCACAGGACTGTCAGGGTCTTAGCTTGGAGGGGGGTCGTCCATTACAAGACCTCATGTGTGGCTCTCAGGGTCTTAGCGTGGAGAGTCGTCCATTACAAGACCTCATGTGGGCTCTCGGGGTCTTAGCGTGGAGGGTCGTCCATTACAAGACCTCATGTGTGGCTCTCAGGGGTCTTAGCGTGGAGGTCGTCCATTACAAGACCTCATGTGTGGCTCTCGGGGTCTCTTAGCTTGGAGGGGGAGGTCTGGAGATGGGAGAAAATCTTGGTTGATATAAATCTTCTGAGGAACTTTCTGGGATCTTGATCCACTGCTCAGCTTATTTGGTTAAGTGATGATGATGGTGAGTGTGCTATTGTTAATAATGATGACAGTATGGTGACGACGATGGTGGTTGAGAAGGAGTGACGTAGGTGGGAGTGGCGGCCGGAAGGTCCAATTATAACTCTCTGCGGGTTCGACGCCCTGGTGCCCCCCCTTCCATGTTTCTATTCCTTCCCTGCTATCTCCTTCTCTTCTCTACATATCTCTTTCTCCCATTTATTCTCTTTCCTTCGTATCTTCTCTGTTGCCTCTCTTCCATTTCCCTTCCTTCACTCTCTTTTTCCCATGTTCTTCCCTCTCTCTTCCCGTTTCCCTTCCCTTCCCTCTTCCCTTCCCTCTTCCCTCTTCCTTCCCTCTTCCCTTCCTCTTTCCCTCCCTCTTCCCTACCTTACTTCCCAGACAAGCCCCAACCATCATCTTCACCCATTAAAGTTTTTGTTTTCTAATTTGCATGTAGACGACAAGATGCGAATAATGTTTATCATTATGTGTGGTGAACGGTCGGTGAGGAAAGGCTAGTGGTAGTTAGAGGATACATTGACCGGGAAATAATCTATGTAATGTGGATAAAATATAAAATTCTTAAGGTAATGGGAACAGAGATAAGGGGAAAATCTATCAGGTGATCAAGGCCGACTTAGAGCTTATGATACAGTCTATTCAGTGTTTGTCTGGTAGGTGGCAGGTGTGTTGGCCGGGTTATTCATGGTGCTCGGCCAAGCTTAGTACTTAAAGACTTTTAGCCAAGAGTTATAGCCATATTTACCGATGATGGAGGGGAGGGGGGGGAATGAGAAGTGGAATTAAACTAGCGGGAATAATAAAGTAGTGATTTTGTGTTTTGTTGAGAACCATCTTTCGTCTTTACATCCGCGAGACGTAAAAGTCCAGAACCTCTCACCAGAAAAGGATTGTCGACCATCGGGAACACGTAAGCTAACTTAACCCACGTCGAGGGAGAATAATTGTAAATACCCCCTGCCCCCACCCCTACTTCTGCATCCATTATCCCTCCCTCCTCCCCCCACCCCCGTCCTTAACCCCCTTAAACACATCTTCACTACCACACTCCTCTACTACCCATCCCTCTGGTCTAACATTGTACATCTTGTCAAGTTGAAGTGAAATATTTGAAATGAAAATTGAAGTTTATTGAGGGAAAAAAAAGATCGGGAATTTTATTTGCAGTTTGACGAAGATTTTTTTTGTAATGTCGTTTTTATTTCGATGATTTCTTTTCTTTCAATGACCACCATATTGGGAGACGTTTGAGACCAGTTTTGTACCTGTGTGAGGGAGTAGAGAGAAAAGCGATGAAGAAAGAAAGGAAGGGAGGGTCGAGGAAGAAGGGAATGAGAGGGAGATGAGTGGTGAGTTTGGTGACACAAGTTTGGAGAGGAAAAAGAGGGAGAGTGTTCAGTGAGGATGGGGGTAAGGGAATTGGTAGAGGCAAAGTTGGAAGAGTAATAACAGAAGTAGGAAGAATAAGCAGAGGGAGAGGAAGGGAGTGATGTAGGTTGACGGAGTATGAGTGTGGAAGGGGAGGAAGAAAGTAAAGAGAGGGAGGAAGAGAGGGGAAGAGAGAGAGGAGGAATAGCCGAAATTAAAAAGATAAATTTAAGAGACAGGGAGGATGGATGGGGAGGGAAAGAGGTTGAGAAGAGGTAATAGTTAGAGAAAGGAAGGAAAAAAACACGAAGGGAGAGATGCGTGAGATGGAAGAGTATGAATTGAAGGAAGGAATGAATGAATGAAGGAAGTAACGATTTAGTTTAGTTTATAACTTTATTGTCAAGACTGGGGTACAATTTTGCAGCCTAGCTATGAGTAATTCGGCCACTGTTCACTGCCACATAGGACAGAGGTTCATACACAACAAGAGATAATAGAATAGATCGTAGTCATTAGTGTTATGTTTTGATTGAGGACTAATCAGTGTGGGCTAGGAAATTCAGGATAGACTGTCAGAATATCCTCAAGGACTCCTGATTCAATGAAGTAGTTACATAGTTCATGTTGCAATAAACCAGGTGGTCTGAAGTCTTTAACAGTATCACATGCCGTACTATAATGTTCGAGTACATGGTTTAAGTTTATCACAAAGCTTACCTAGTGTTGGGATACAGCTCATTAACTCGTCAGATGTGCTTGTATCCTAGCGTAATTCTGGTTACGACTACAAAATAGTGTTTAGTTCTGTATGCTTGAGAACTGAAGGAGTTAGAGAGGGGGAAAGAAGGAGGTGGAGGGGGGGAAGGAAGGAGGGAGGAAGGAAGGAAGGAAGGAAGGAAGGAGTGATCCGGGGAACCGCTTGTGGTAAGATGGATGTCTTCTGAAGGTGATGTATTGGTCTGGCTATCTGTTTGCCTCTGTATGTCCGTGTTTGTCTCGTCCATCTTGTTGTTTGTACCTGTGTTTTTCCTTGCATTTGGTTGTTTACACGTGTGTTTTGTTTATGCCTTTTTCCTAACCTAGTTTTATCACCACACACCTGCTATCTCCTTTGTATTTGTTTGTTTATGTTGATATGTTCGTGTGGTTGGTTGTTTGTGCCTGTTTGTGTCCATATGCCCTCTTATTGGTCTGTTTGTGTTTTATTCCCCAACTATCTCACAGTTAAATTAATTATTATACTCCTGGTCCCTTTCCCTCACCAGCCTGAGATCCGGAGACTAGCTAATGTTATGCCAAGTTTTAAAAGGTCATATTAGACTTCGGAGTTGGCACTGTACACATTGTTGGAACGTGTGTGTGTGTGTGTGTGTGTGTGTGTGTGTGTGTGTGTGTGTGTGTGTGTGTGTGTGTGTGTGTGTGTGTGTGTGTGTGTGTGTGCATGTACATACCTGTACAGTGTTTGTATACAGGTGGTGGGTTCACAGGTAAGCATGACACTGTGACTTTTAGGTGCAGACACACACATCTCCTTTACATACACACACCAGGGTGAGGTTGTAGGCAGGCAGACTCTCCTTTTATCTTGTTAATAGGTCGTAACGTAGTTTACCTGTGTCGTCACCAGGTAATGGAAGGTAAAAGCTAAGGTATTTAAACATTAAAGTCGTTTCACCTTTATTAATCGATAGTTAGTCGTTATGTTATTATTAGTATTATTATTATTATTAGTAGTAGTAGTATTTATTTATTTATTATTATTATTATTATTATTATTATTATTATTATTATTTTCATTATTATCATTATTATTATTATTAGTATTATTATTTATGTGTTCAGTATGGCGTCAAGGGAAGATATGCGCCACCAGAACACCACACACAGAGTCAGGTAGCGGTAGTGGATGTTTATCTGAGGGGTTGATGCCTTAAACACACTGCATTACTTATAGGTCGTTGATGCCCCTTCCTTCAACATATAACAAACAAAAAGTAGGTGAATATTATATAGTAAAGGCGTTCATAGACATTTTATAGGTTATAGGATAATTATAATATATATTGACTTTAATTAATATATTATGGGTGGTTTTACGCGCTAGATTTATATATTATTGGTCAGCAGGGGTTGAGTTTATCGGGATATGGGTGGTGAGGAGTAAGGAGGATGTTAAGGAGAGGGTGGGGAGATATGATAGGTAGTGAGGGGAAGGATAGTGAGTTAGGCTCAGCTTTATACTGTTTTGTAAAAGGAGACCCCCCCACCTGGATGTGTGTGTGTGTGTGTGTGTGTGTGCTCCTTGCCAAGACGGAAATGGGTCTTTAGTACACGCTTGTTGTCACCTCATTCATCGCCTCTCACCCTTAACTCATTCATTCTCTTTACTCATCCCGACTCGTTCCTCATCATGCGTCTCACTCTCACTCATTCACTCAGCAAACGGATCCAGGGTGGTGCTGGAGGTCCAGACCCATTTGTCACCAGAAATTAATACTTTTTCTTTAATGCAGTGTTGTACTCAGGCATTTTTGTATAAAAGTAATTACTATTGACATCAGAGCATCTCCTAATATCAAGTGCGTATGGCTTCAAAAATGCATGTTTCCCACCCACAACTTCTTGATTTATAATATTCCTGGATCCCGCCCCTGCGATTCACTCCTCCTTCACCTCACTCACCTGCAGGAAGGAGGAGGGTGGGGAGGACGCGTGGGAGGGAGGCGTGTAGGAGGGAGGCGTGTAGGAGGAGGCGCAGGGAGGGCATGTGGGAGGGAGGCGTGGGGAGGGGGGGCGTGGGGAGGGCGTGGGGAGGCGTGTATTGCTAAGTATAGCCATATCACCTTTCTGAGTTGTTCTATGGTCACCGGCCCTCATGACGCTGTGCCCAGGACGTGATGTTTTTAAATCGGGGGAAAGGGGTGGAGGAGGGGGAGGGGGTGGTGGAGGGGGAGGAATGGAGGAGAGGATTAGAGGGCAGGGGGAATGGGGGTAGGGAGGGTAGGAATGGAAAGAGATTAAGGAGGAAAGGAGAAGAAATGGGAGGAGGGAGTGGAAGAGAAGATTAGGAAGGGGGGCAGAGGAGAAGGAGGAAGGGTGGATAGTGTGTTCTTTTACTTCAAGGTTGGAAGGAAAGGCAGGATTGGAATGGGGAAGATGGTCTTGTTAGATACGGGGAAGGAAGAAGTGGGGAGATAGGAGGAGGAAGGAAAGATAGTGATTTCTCAAATTAGGGGAGAAGTGTAGATAGAGAGGGAGGGGGTGATGGACTTTTTAATGAGGACATGAAAGGAAAGGGTGTTATGAGGAGAGAGAGAGAGAGAGAGAGAGGATGCAGGGAAAGGGTTAGAGTTATTATTAATGAGGTTTATTTTGGTATGTAAAATAGGGATGGTTTGTGTGTGTGTGTGTGTGTGTGTGTGTGTGTGTGTGTGTGTGTGTGTGTGTGTGTGTGTCTTAACATACCTGTACAGTGTTGTGTATACAGGTGGTGGGTTCACAGGTAAGCATGACACTGTGACTTTTAGGTGCAGACACACACATCTCCTTTACATACACACACCAGAAGGTTAATAGGCAGGCAGACTCTCTCCTTTATCTTGTTAATAGGTCGTAACGCCGTTTTACCTGTGTCGTCACCAGGTAATGGAAGGTAAAGCTGAGGTAACCTTAAACATTAAAGTCGTTTCCTCACCTTTATTAATCGATAGTTGGGTCGTTATGTTATTATTAGTATTATTATTATTAGTAGTAGTAGTAGTATTTATTTATTTATTATTATTATTATTATTATTATTATTTTCATTATTATCATTATTATTATTATTAGTATTATTATTTATGTGTTCATTGTGGCGTCAAGGGAAGATATATGCGCCACCAGAACACACACACACACACACACACACAGAGTCAGGTAGCGGTAGTGGATGTTTATCTGAGGGGTTGATGCCTTGAACACACTGCATTACTTATAGGTCGGTGATGCCCCCATGCCTTCAACATATAACAAACAAAAGTAGGTGAATATTATATAGTAAAGGCGTTCATAGACATTTTATAGGTTATAGGATAATTATAACATATATTGACTTTAATTAATATATTATGGGTGGTTTTACACGCGCTAGTTTATATATTGGATCAGCAGGGTTGAGTTTTATCGGGATATGGGTGGTGAGGGAGTAAGGAGGATGTTAAAGAGAGGGTGAGGGAGATATGATAGGACTTGAGGGGAAGGATAGTGAGGTTAGGTTAGGATCAGCTTTATACTGTTTGTGGTGTAAGAGACCCCCTCACCTGGATGTTGTGTGTGTGTGTGTGTGTGTGTGCTCCTTGCCAAGGGAAATGGGATGTTAGTACAGCGCTTGTCACCTCATTCATCTCCTCTCACCCTTATCATCATTCTCTTTACTCATCGACTCGTTCCTCATCATGCGTCTCACTCTCACTCATTCACTCAGCAAGAGCGGATCAGGGTAGTGCTGGAGGTCGGACCCCCATTTGTCACCAGAAAATTCAATACTTTTTCTTTAATACAGTGTTGTACTCAGGCATTTTGTATAGTAAAAAGTAATTACTATTGACATCAGAGCATCTCCTAATATCAGTGCGTATGGCTTCAAAATGGCCATGTTTCACCCACAACTTCTTGGACCCCCTTTGATATTCCTGGATCCGCCCTGCGATTCACTCCTCCTTCACCTCACTCACTCACGGGAAGGAGTGAGGGGGTGGGGAGAGGCGATGGGAGGGAGGCGTGTGGGAGGGAGGCGTGTGGGAGGAGGCACGGGGAGGGGGCATGTGGGAGGAGGCGTGTGGGAGGGGGGGGCGTGTGGGAGGGAGGCGTGTGGGAGGGGGGCGTGTATTGCTAAGGCATAGCCATATCACCTTTTTGTGTTGTCTCTATGGTCACCGGCTCTCATGACGCTGTGCCCAGGACGTGATGCTCTTTTAAATCGGGGAAAGGGGGTGGTGGAGGGGGGGGGTGGTGGAGGGGAGGAATGGAGAGAGGATTAGGAGGGCAGGGAAGAAATGGAATGGGGTAGGGAGGGTAGGAATGGAAGAGATTAGGGAGAAGGAGAAGAAATGGGAGGAGGAGTGGAAGAAAGATTAGGAAGGGGCAGAGGAGAAGGAGGGAAGGGTGGATAGTGTGTTCCTTTTTACTTCAAGGTTGGAAGGAAAGGCAGGATTGAATGGGGAAGATGCGTGTTAGATACAGGGAAGGAAAGAAGTGGGGAGATAGGAGGAGGAAGGAAGATAGTGATCTCTCAAATTAGAGGAAGTGTAGATAGGGGAGGAGGGGGTGATGGACTTTTTAATGAGGGACATGGAAGGAAGGGTGTTATGAGGAGAGAGGATGCAGGGAAAGGGTTAGGGATTATTATTAATGAGGTTTATTTTGGTATAAAATAGGGATGGTGTGTGTGTGTGTGTGTGTGTGTGTGTGTTGATGGTGGGGGAGTTGTGATGTATCTTAAGTCTTGTATACTGTATAACATGTTACTCTTCCTCCTCTTGTTCCTCCTCTTCGTCTTCCTACTCTCTCCACCTCTTCCTCTATCCTCCTCTCCTCCTCCTCTTCGTCTCCCCTCCTCTCTTCTTCCTCCCCTCCTCTCCCCAGACCGCCCAGCCCTGGAAGAAGTGTCGCTCCCTTAAATTCCATCAACCTTAAAGAGAACAAGAGATCGACCCTTGCCCTCTCCTCCCCACTCCTCCCTCTCGCTTTACTCCCTCCCTTCCCTCTCCCTTTACTCCTTTCCTTTCCCTTGACCTTAGCCCTATCCCACCTTTCCTCTTCTTTCTTTCTCTATACGTCTTGACTCACCTCACCCCCTTCCTCCTCCTCCCCTTCCTCCTCTTCTTCTTCTTCTGACTTCATTTACTTAACCAATCTTTCTTCTTCTCTCTCCCTCACCTTCTCTCACTTCATTCCTCCTCCTCTCTTCTCCGTGTCTCTCTTCTTCCTTAAACGAAGGGAAGAGGGGAATAAACAGGAGAAAGAGGGGAAGAGAGAAAAAGACGCAAGTGATTGGAACAAGGAATTAAAGATGAAAGAGGAGGGTGGTGGCTAGGGAGGAGACCAGAGGGGGCAGTGACGTCACGGATCCGCCAGCTGAACACAGTAATCCCTGTACATAACTCATTATCGATCTTCTCAATGTGGGTGTGTGTGGGTGTTGGGTGTACAGGTAGGTGGCTCCTGGGTGTATGTGGGTGGGTGGGTGTGGGAGTAGGTGGCTCCTGGGTGTATGTGGATGGGTGAATGTGGGGTGGTGGGTGTTGGGTGTGGGTACAGTATGTAGGTGGCTCCTGGGTGTATGTGGGTAGCTACTGGGTGAATGTGGGTGGGTGTGTGGGTGGGTATGTGTGGGTGTTGGGTGTATGTGGTTGGTTACTGGGTGTATATGGGTATCGGTGTTGAATAGTTACACAAATAATAAAGTTGCCAGTGGGAAGTAGGAAGGGGAGGAAGGTGATGGGAAAGGGAGGAAGGAGGGAAGGAGGAAGGTGATGGGAGGAAGGGAGTGGGAAGGGGTAGGGGGAGGAGGAAGGGGTGATGCGTGTAGGTGTTCTGAATTCTTCTTGACGAGGGATGTTCATTAGCCTAATTATCTCAGATGCGAAACACTACCACCGGGTCTTGTTGCTGTAGTGTAGTGTAGTGTAGTGTAGTGTAGGGTAGTGTAGTGTAGGGTCTGGGTTAACACTAACAACTGAGGGTCGTAATCTGGCTACCACGGCAGAATTTACACACACACACACACACACACACACACACACACACACACACACACACACACAACACACACACACACACACACACACACACACACACACACACATACACATACATTTAAGAGTCTGTGTGTGATGTTGTGTCTACCATCTTTGTGCTAGGACAGTCAGCGGCGTCATAGTTACGGGGAAATGTAATGTTTGGGTTTTTGACAATTTCAGCTGTGGATCCGGATTCTTTTTGGAGTCATACGTCGATTTTTTCTCGTCTTCTTGTGACATTTTAGTCTTAGTGAATTTTAGACGCCATTTTGACTGCTCCATATAGGTTTTTAGTCCTAATGGTCCTCTAATTTAATTATCAGTCATTAATATCGTCGCCGGGAAGCTCCACCTATCAAATCCCTGGACTATACTACCAAACATTATCATTGGGTGGGATGCTTGTACTGGTGTTGAGACAGGGAGGCAGCCGTGTTTGGCCAGCGATCCCACGTAACGAGTGTAATGGGAGGAGATTAAATACCTGTGGCTTCCTGGTGACGACTAGCAGAGGTCATCGTGGTTGTCATCATGACCTCAACACCTGGTAGAGTTGGTAATGTTTATCCCTTATTATTATTATTATTATTATTATTATTATTTGTTGTTTTGGGCAGACTGTTGACTATAATCAGTTGTGTGCGCTGTGGTCACGGTATTAATGAGTGTTGCCACCTGGTAGAATGTCAGGGCAGATGCTGACAAAAACGACATTTGTTTGTACACTCGACCTCTTGTTATGTTGTCCAATTACGTGATTATTGTGTGCTGTTTATTCATTGTTTTAGCATGTTATTACCACCTGTTGCCTTGAAAACTGTGTATTGTTCACGTTGACAGTTTTTAAAATCCAGGTGAAAGGTGTTCATTAAACGCGTGATATTCAATCCAGGTGAAACACGTGCTTGTCAGGTGTTCACACGAGTTTTGAACATTTAGTGAGGGTGAAGGGGGGTGAGAAAGGGAAGGGAGGGTGAGAGGGGAAGGGGGGGGTGAGAAAGGGAAGAGGAGTGTGAGAGGGAATGGGAGGTGGGGAGGGAGGGCGTGTGATAGTTACGTGAAGGTGTACAGTATATATAATTTGTCAGACCTGGAATTAATCTGTCTTTGTGTTCTGTGTGTGTGAGTGTGTGGGTGTAATTTTCTTTGTTATTTTTTGTATTACTTAGTTTGCTGTTGTTATTACAGTCATTTTTCTTCATCATTATCTCCTTTTATTATTATTATTATTATTTTTTTTATTATTATTATTATTATTATTATTATTATGTATGTGTGTTGCTCTTGTAGCCGACAGATGGTATGAGGCCCACATAGGAGGCAGGACTGGGCGGTCCCTTTGTGGTGCATACATGAACTCAATTTTTTAGCACGTGTTTAAACTTTGGTGTAACAGACATAATTAATTGACGTGCAGGTGTTGCGTTTTGTGGTCGCGTTTACATCATGTTTTTCGGGTGAGTGTAGACAAGGGAGCTTCTGTTTATTATTATTATTATTATTATTATTATTATTATTATTATTATTATTATTATTATTATTTCATTAGGGTTTTAGGACCTTGTTGCTTTCAGATGTTGAGTTTAATTTGTGATGTTTACGGATGTTTTAAGTTTTACTCTGCCTATTACACTTAATGGGGAGTGTTGGTGTTATTGACAGTTAATTAGAAAGTTAGCTGCTGTACCTGGCTCTGGTGTGGTTGTATCTCTTCTACTTTTATATTTATATCTGTCTATCTATATTTTTATCTGTATATCTTTTTTCTCTGTTTTATCCTCTTTCTCTCAGTCTCTTTTCTCTTTCTTTCATTGGCAGAGATGGAAGAGCCTCACACTCTAACTTGACCTCAGTGAAGGTGTCTGGGCTTTCTCCTTCTCTTCCTCCTTCTGTCACTTCCTCCCTCTCTTTTACTCCTCCTGTCTCCCTACTCCTCCTCTCTCTCCTTCTGTTCTCTCTCTACTATTCCACCTCCACCTACTGCTATTATTCCTTCCTCCTTCTCTACTTCTCCTCCTCCTCCCTTCGTCTTTTCTCCCTACTCTTTCCTCCTCCTCTTTCCCCATTAGTGTCCCCCATGGAGAGGCGACGACTCTGGCCTCCTCTTAAATTGCTGCAAGAATGACCTGGTCCCATAAACCCATTAGTGCTGCTCCGGCTTCACTCCCCCATTATCCCTCCATTACCCAGCCCCCTCCCCAGCCCCCCTCCCCAGCCCCTCTCCTCAGCCCCCCTCTCCCCAGCCCTCCCCTCTCCCCAGCCCCCTCCCCCAGCCCCCTCTCTCCCCAGCCCCCCTCCCCAGCCCCACCCCAGCCCCCCACCTCCCCAGCCCTCCTCTCCCCAGCCCCCTTCCCAGCCCCTCCCCCTCCCCAGCCCCTCCTCTCCCCAGCCTCCTCTCCCCAGCCTCCCTCTCCCCAGCCCCTCCTCCCCAGCCACCTCCCAGCCTCCTCCCCAGCCCCACCTCCCCAGCCCCCTCCTCCAGCCCCCTCCCTCCCCAGGCCATCAACTCCACCCAGCGCAAACTCCTATATATCCACCTCTCCACCTTCCCGTCTCCTCCACATCCCAACTCCACCCTTATCTATCCACATCCATCCACCTCTGCCACACTCCAACCTCCACTCCACCTTTATCCCTCCACACACTACCACTACACTTATCCTAATCACCCCACCCCCATTATCCCAACCAACCTACCTACCCTACCACTATTCCAACTAACCCCCTTCCACCAACCATTCCCACCAGGGTTGTTGTAGTCCTTGTATGATTCGCTTTCCTGTTGAAGTAGTATTTTACGTTTTTCATTTCCTGTTCCAGTGAGTTGGACGGTTTGTTGTGCTTCTGTGGGCGGGAAGGGGTGGGTGGGTGGGGGGTGGAGGAGGAGAGGAGAAGTGGGTGGAGTAGGATGGGATGGATGGGAGAGGTTTGGGTATAGGTGAAGGGGAGGGGATAGAAGGGGGTGATGGGAGTGGCTGGAAGGGGTTTGGGATGAGTCAGGATGGGTCAGAAGGCGAAGGAATGTGTGAAGGGAAGGAACGAGGAGGAAGATGGACGGTGAGAATGTAGGAATGGTTGAGAGAGAGAGAGAGAAGAGAGAGAGAGAGAGAGAGAGAGAAGGGGGGCAGGGAGTCACTCTTAACACGGCCTCGGACAATATAAACATTAGCCTCTATTAATATTGAAACATTTAAATTTCCTTCTCAGTGTTCCGACGCCTGGTGGATGCCGGGAAGGGTTTTTATTTATTTTACTTGCAATCCTCGTGACAAGACTATAAGGTGTGCTGGTTGGCTCTTCTGTTTTCTCCTTGTTCCTCTTTCTAAGGTGGTGGGTAGGTACTTTTAGGCGGCTGTGGCGATGTGTTTCACTTTTAAGTTTTCAGAGTTAGGTGATTTTTTTTTTCGTGTTTGTATCTGTAGCCTCTTCCTTCCCCTTCTTCCTCCCTTCCTCTTCCCCCTCCCTTCCTCCACCTATCCCCATTTTTTTTTACCTGGAAATTCTAATTTGCTTAATTTTCTGGTTGTGATTTTTTTATGCGTTGCCTCGTGTTCTTAAAATTCTTGTTGCGTGTTGTTAATTTGTATCTGGGGACTTGGGTCTTTTTTTTTGTTCTTTCTTTCTTTGGGTGTTGTTTATTTTTAGCGAGTCGTGAATTTATTCAGTCTCGCCGCTTAACCATGCCGCCATCACACGTCCAATGGGGGCTCTCTCTCTCTCTCTCTCCCGTTTATCTTTATTTATGCCGCATATCCTGTTTATCTCTATTTTCCCTTCCCCCTGGTTTATTTTGTTAATGTTTACTATTCACTGTTCTTGTGGCTCCTTGTTTTGTAACCTTGGATGGCATTGTCTTTACTCACCGCGATGAATTTTTCCGACTACTTGTTTAAATAATTACTACATCCACCTCAACATCCACCCGTAACATCCACCTCAAACATCCACCTCAAACATCCACCCGTAACATCCACCCTCCACCGTAACATCACCTCAAACATCCACCTCAAACATCCAGCCCAAACATCCACCTCAAACTCTTACTTGAAAAACATACAATGAACGTCCTTCTCTGACCGCCGGTGGTAAACACTGTGTCCTCTTGCTTGCCAACTATTTACTGACCTCCATCCCACCACCACCACCTCACCTCCCTCCACCCCACCTCACCCCACTCCCTCCACCTCACACTCCCCTCCCACCTCACCCCACTCCACAACCACCCCCACTCCACCAACTACCCCTCCACCAACCACCCCACCCTCCTTTGTGCACTGTCTCCTCCTGCCGGCACTTTCCTATTCTCTACTGTCGGTCAACCAGTACACATGGATTACTAGCCAAAATACATTCCCATTACTGTATTACGGTTTAGATTACAGCATTACAGCGCTATCAGTAAACGGTCCCTAGTACAATACACTTGGTAATCAGTGAAGCCTCGGTTTAACCCTTAAACCTTGAGTACGAACACTTAACTCTGAGTACTGGGAAACTAAAGATATGGTACTCAAGGGATTAAGTCATTGTTTTCAGTGATTACGTCTTTCTTACTCCAGGGTTATTTTATGTTCACTTGGCTAATGTTTGTTTCTTGAGGATGTAGAGGGACACACACACACACACACACACACACACACACACACACACACACACACACACACACACACACACACACACACACACCTACATCTCTCTCTCTCAGAGCCTAAGAGGTTACTAAAAGATTTTGGAAGATTCGCCATTGTTTTGGAATGCCTTTCATGTTGTCATTTCTCTCAAGGGAGAATAAAAGGTGTGTGTGTGTGTGTGTGTGTGTGGTGTGTGTGTGTGTCCAGCTGGAGACGCTCACACACTAAAACTCAATGGTTTGTTTTATGGATTATGAAGTCTCTTGCTACTCTCCTCACGTTTGTTTTGCGGGGTTACAATTCTCTCTCTCTCTCCTTCTCTCTCTCGCTCTCTCTCTGATACCTCTCCGAAATAATAATGATAAAATAGCAGAGCCAGAGTATGGATAAAACCTGGATTATTATTATTATTATATAGTATTTATCATTATTATTGTTTTTATAGTTGTTATTCTTCATTATCATCATCGTCATCGTCATCGTCATCATCATCATCATCATCATCATCATCATCATCATCGTCTGTCATGTTGAGTCTCGTTGTCCGTAGCATAATTCCAACATCGCTTCACGTGTCGTAATTAAATGGTGTTTACAAGAGACTGTAGCGTTAAATATGCCTCTTTTGTTAACGGCTGCTCGGGTTCCAATAATATTTACCGGGAGGAGGAGAGGTACACGGGAGGAGAGGTACACGGGAGGAGAGGTACACGGGAGGAGGAGAGGACACGGGAGGAGGAGAGGCACGGGAGGAGGAGAGGTACGAGAGGAGAGGTACACGGGAGGAGGAGAGGTACACGGGAGGAGGAGAGGTACACGGGAGGAGGAGAGGTACACGGAGGAGGAGAGGTACACGGGAGGAGGAGAGAGGTACACGGGAGGAGGAGAGGTACACGGGAGGAGGATATCTACACGGAGGAGGAGAGGTACACTGGAGGAGGAGAACTATACACGGAAATTGACGCATGTTATTTGTCGTCTTTTTTCTTCCCTGTTCTGTTCTATTCCTCCTTCTTCCCGTCATTCTTCTATCCTTTCCTTATTATTGTTGCCTTTCATTACAACTTGAGGGAGAACAATAAAATAATTGTGAACTTTTTAAACCAACTTATTTTTAGTGTTGGGGAGAGAGAGAGAGAGAGAGAGAGAGAGAGAGAGGAGAGAGAGAGAGAGGGGGGAGGGGTCAGGTACTTGTCAGTTTTATCAGAGAAAAAATGAGAAAATTAAGACTCCTGATTCCTGGATCACTGACGCTGCCATTTCCAGCTCTGGCCACTGAGACCTGGAAAAATTATATCTGGAGTTTTGGAGGATTTACGGGAGGGGAGGGTGGGAAGGAGGGAGGTGGAAGGGAGAGAATAAAGAGAGGGAAGAATGGAGGATAGAGGGAGCGAAGGAGGGAAGGGGGAGAGGAAGGTAGGGAGGAAGGGAGAGAAAGGAAGGGAAGGATGAGTGATATATACCAATCGTAAAATCCTGTAGGGTCCGGAGAGGGTTGACCTGTGCCAATATTTATCACCCCGGCCACAGCTGATGATCTTCCCCTCTCTCTCGTGGGGCCATTCTCTTTTCCCAGGAAGGACACAATTCGCCAGGAAGATAGGAATAAACTTAATCTTTATCTTTCTGGTTTCCTTCTTAGTGTTTTGTATTACCAGGATGAACTAGAAACCTTCATAAATAAGGTGTTTTTTTTTGTTTGTTTTTCTGATTGAGTCGTGGATGTATTTGTTTGTTGTTTTATCTTGGGTCTGACTGGCACAAGTACCTAAGACTTAATGTTGATGATAGTAATAATAATAATAATAATAATAATAATAATAATGGTGTAGCAGTATGTTGGGGATGTGTGTTCATGGCAGAGGTGGATATACTGTGGCCAGGTGTGTGATGTGGCCAGGTGTGTGGTGTGTATGCAGAGGTTGTCATTCCTTTATGGTGAAGTGAGTGTTTAGGTTTTACACGCGGACACACTCCAGGAAGGCGTGTACAGCAAATTAGTGGGATAAATGTTTGCACTTTTTCCCACAGTGAGTGAACAGCGGTGTGTGTGTGTGTGTGTGTGTGTGTGTGTGTGTGTGTGTGTGCAATGGGTTATTTAAGGTGTATTATTATCACAGGGAGGGTCCACACCACACCACACCTGTAATTTTTAGTGGTAATAATGTAAGAGGAGCTCACTTACCTTTACCTGAGATACACCTGTCTTATACTCTCCTCCTCTCCATCCTCTCACCTTCCCCTCCCCCTCCGTCACCCCTCACTTTGAGACACCCCTCCTTCACCCCTCACCCTAGGACACCCCTCCTTCACCCCCCACCCTAGGACACCCCTCCTACCCCCCCACCCTAGGACACCCCTCCTTCACCCCCACCCTAGGACACCCCCCTCCCTCTGCTGATTTATGTCTCCCTGAAGTTCTCATAAACAAAATATACGTCAGGTCTTTGTTAGTCAGGGTGTTTTCATGTGAGGTCACCGTCTTTAGTTTAGTGACGTAACTCTTGACAGGATGGACGTGGTTATAGGTTAGGTTACGTCATGTATCGTTGGATTTAGACGTATATGAGGGCGTTTAATTTGATCGTGTCTGTTTGGTTGGTTAAACGGATTTGATCACACAGGATTAACTTTTCAAACTCGACTCTTTTATTCGGTCTTATTATCATTATATCGATCATGGGAGACAACTGTTTATCGTCTTCTTCAGCGTAGCTACATTATGGCGTAACATGCGTATGACTTTGTTTACTGTTGTTGTTGTGTTTGCCGGAGCCTCGCAGGGAGCATCATTATGTGTTGAGGAGTGTTTTTGTCTTATGATGTTCCCCAAACACCTAAGCAGCTGTAAAACCAGAGAGCGGTGGTGGCCATATTGCTTCTTAAAGGTAATACGCGCCAACATGTCCGTCTTATGGCCTTGAGGCGTCAGCTCTTTTACTTGTCTTCAGTTTTATTTCTCCAACTCTCCCGTAATTATGTCTCGGTTCCATATTTTTGTTGATGTCTATTTTTACCTTCTCTAGTACTTTATTGTTCAAGGTTATTAAGTATATATTAAGGAGTTTTGATCTTAGTGTAGTTAGGCAACAGGGTTTAATATGTCCGGGGGTTTTCTCGTTTGTCTGTTTATAACTTTTACTCAGTTCAGAAATACATCCATCCATCCATGTGTCCATCCATCCATCCATTCATGTGTCCATCCATCCATCCATCCATTCATGTGTCCATCCATCCATGTGTCCATCCATCCATGTCCATCCATCCATCCATCAACATGTGTCCATCCATCATCATCCATCCATATGTATCCATCCATGTGTCATCCATCCATCCATCCATCCATCCATTCATGTGTCCATCCATCCATCCATTCATGTCCATCCATCCATCCTCCATCCATCCATGTGTCCATCCATCCATCCATCCATTCATGTGTCCATCCATCCATCCATCCATTCATGTGTCCATCCATCATTCATGTGTCCATCCATCCATCCATCCATGTGTCCATCCATCCATCCATCCATCCATGTGTCCATCCATCCATCCATCCATTCATGTGTCCATCCATCCATCCATCCATTCATGTGTCCATCCATCCATTCATGTCCATCCATCATCCATCCATGTCCATCCATCATCCATCAATTCATGTGTCCATCCATCCATCCAACACAAGACTATGTGGTCTAAAGGCAGTTGGGACACAGTTTTGTTGATGTGTTGTACAGGTGTTTTGATGTGTTGTACAGGTGTATTGATGTGTTGTACAGGTGTGTTGATGTGTTGTACAGGTGTGTTGATGTGGTGTTGTACAGGTGTGTTGATGTGTTGTACAGGTGTGTTGATGTTTTGTACAGGTGTGTTGATGTGTTGTACAGGTGTGTGTTGATGTGTTGTACAGGTGTGTTGATGTGTTGTACAGGTGTGTTGATGTGTTGTACAGGTGTGTTGATGTGTTGTACAGTGTGTTGTGGTGTGTTGATGTTTTGTACAGATGTGTTGATGTGTTGTACAGGTGTGTTGATGTGTTGTACAGGTGTGTTGATGTGTTGTACAGGTTGTTGATGTGTTTATCAGGTGTGTTGATGTATTTGTACAGGTGTGTTGATGTGTTGTACAGGTGTGTTGATGTGTTGTACAGGTGTGTGTTGATGTGTGTTGTACTGTTGTGTTGTACAGGTGTGTTGATGTGTTGTACGGTGTGTGTTGATGTGTTGTACAGTTGTGTTGTACAGGTGTGTTGATGTGTTGTACAGGTGTGTTGTACAGGTAGTGATGAGCGTGGCTATTACCTGTTTATTACGTGTATATAACAGGTGAGGAGACTGCCAGTGATGGGTCAGGAGACTAGTGCTTCTCTCGGGTCATATAAACCTTTAATGACGCAATCCTTTGATGGTGATGATGATGACATGTGAGGGTGGTGATGATGATGGTGTGGTGATGATGATGGTGATGATGATGATGATGATGTGAGGGTGGTGATGATGATGGTGATGATAATGGTGGTGATGGTAATGGTGATGATGGTGACCTGTGATGGTGATGATGGTGACCTGTAGCGGGTGATGATGCTTGGTCTGTTTAATGGTGAGGACGACCATCTGGGAAATTAACGCGTCGCTTTGTCATTCCAATTTTTTTTTTGACATTGTTAAGATTGAAAGACTTTAATATACATTTTTCGTTTGCCGATATTTTTACATTTTATTTCTGTTGTTTTTTTTTAGTAGTTTTGTGAACAGTTGAATGCTCTGAAGTTGTAGAATTGTGTAGTGTTGATAGTGGCATTGAGTGTTGGGGGAGGGTGGGTGGACATGGGGTAGGAAGGAGGTGGTGGGGTCATGGGGGAAGGAGGTGGTCATGGGGAGGAGGTGGGTGAGGTCTGGGGGTGGGTGAGGGGTCATGGGGCAGGAAGGAGGGTGGGTGAGGTCATGAGGAAGGAGGGTGGGTGGGGTCATGGGGAGGACGGAGGGGGGTCATGGGGGAGGAGGAGGAGGGTCAGGGGGGGGGAAACAGTATCTCATCACCTGACTAATTGATTGAGATTCATTGACTGATAGTTTAATTGATTGTCTTGACTGATTCATTGACTGGCGGATCATTGACTGGCAGACTGTAATATATTTTCCAGTCTGTTGTTATGGTTGCCTACCTGTACCTCCACCACTCGACAGGTATAACCAGATTAATTAAGCATCTCATCAATCCCATACAACTCAGGTAAGCAGGTGATGACTGGCATAATTGTTAATTAAAATACTAAATCGTGACTCGTTTAAAGTTTTTTTCCGGGTCTTAAAGTAGGTAATTTGTCAAGGGTATTTTCTTCCGGAGTTGGAATTAGGTGCTGGTGGGTCGTTAGGCGTGATGAAAAACGATGTGGCTGATCGTTTGGTGTAATGGATCGTCCCCCCACACACCCCGTCGTGATGAGTGTCTAGGGGGGGATGGGGAGCTGGTAATGGTGTCAGGGTGTGGGTTTGAGGAGGGGAAATCTAACTAAACCTGACTTCATTGACTGTAATCTAACCTGACCTGACCTGACCTGCCCTAACCTAATCTGACCTGACTTACTGTAATCTATCCTGACAAGACAATAATATTATAGTCTAACTTAACTTTAAACTCTACTAAGCTAACCAAAACCAGAGTCGACCTGACCTGACCTGTACTGTCCTGACCTGACCTGACCTGACCTGACCTGACCTGCCCTTTTTTCCGAACATAGATTAAATTAGGACTTAAAAGGAAATTTGAGTGTTTGTAATGTCTGTCTAATGTAAAATAAATATAGACAACATGTTTTTTCTCGAGGTTTTGTGGGTATATATATACGGCGGTGTGTGTTGTGGTGATGGAGGCAAGCAGAGGAAGGAAGGTTCTCACTCGATTACACATCTTGAGGAGAAGGTCATTGGATGTGATTGATACTTGACCTCGAACCAAACTCGGGGTGAGGGCGACCTTTTGGGGGAATCTCTCTCTCTCTCAAATTATTATATAGAAAAATGAAGTAGTTATTTGAATTTTGAGGAATAGTGGGAGGGTTTTGGGCAATTATTTGTATATATAAAGAGGTTTAAAGGTGTATATGAAAGGTAATTGGAAAACCAGGAAATTTGTGTACGCTGTGAACGAGAGGCAGGTAAGAGACTCATATTATTTGGAGTAAAAATAGAGAACTTGATGGGTTAAAGTGAGGGGAAGGGAGGAGATGATAATAAACACGAGGAATTGGGATATAGTGAGGAACATATGTAGTGAGAAATATAGCTTATGTTGAGTCGCTTTTAGAAGATTAGAGAAATATGACGCTATTAGGATGAATGTGTGTCTCACGAGTGGTTCAGATAGATGGGTTATATGTATTGCAAAGTGGCTATAAGAACACACCTGGGGCTTGGACACCACCCACTAACCTAACCTAACCCACTGAGTGATTGGGAAGGGAAGACAGACCTAACCTAACTTCAACCTCCAGACCGAGTTGGAGTTGTCTTGAAGTTGTTTGTGAGTCTTGGACACACACACACACAAACAAACAACACACACACACACACACACACACACACACACACACACACACACACACACACACACACACACACACACAAGAGACCTTCACATTACAGTTCTCCAACGTATAAATTTAGTTAGTGGTGCATAATGGGTGACCAGGGGCCGCTCTTAAACCTGCGTGAGGTGCAGGATGGCCTTATCCAGTGGTGGCAGTCCTCATTATCTTAATAATTTTAGCTGTACTGACCATAATTAAGTGGTGGAGGTGAGTTGTATGACCAGTGGAGGAGGACCTGTTGAGGGGGATCTCTGGAGGGGGACCTGTGGAGGGACCTGTGGTGGGGACCTGTGGTGGGACCTGTGGTGGGGGACCTGTGGTGGGGACCTGTGGTGGGGGACCTGTGGTGGGGGCATGGTGGGGGACCTGTAGAGCGACCTGTGGGGGGACCTGTGGAGGGGGACCTGTGGTGGGGGACCTGTGGAGGGACCTGTGGTGAGCGACCTGTGGAGGGACCTGTGGTGGGGATCTGTGGCTGGGTTATACAAGACGTTCTAACTTCACCCCGGAATTTTCTGTGGTGGTGACGTCTGGGGGGCAGGATATACCCAAGATCCGAGAGAGGATTGAGACGCCTTCCCCTGTAATATAAATTCCTGCCGTCTACTGGAGAGGAAACGTGATGGACTCTTGACAAACTTGTGCTCAGGAAAATAAATTAATGGGAGATTTTGTGTGTGTGTGTGTGTGTGTGTGTGTGTGTGTGTGTGTGTGTTATATTCTACCCCAACTCTCCTCTTTCATCATTCTCACCCACTTATCCTTCCCTACATTACACCTCTCTTTCCCTCCTCCAGGCCTCTTGATATAATTCCCACTGCCGCTTTACACACTTGTCTTTCATCCCGGGTTTTCTGTGGTCTTCACCTTGCCTGCCATCGACCCCCCCATAACGTGTGGCGGGGAAGGACGTATTGAGAGTTGCTTCGCTCCTCACCCAACGCTGACGGCCACTTTATTGAAATTCCTTCAATTACACCTCTCGGCCTCGTGCCCATTTCATATCTTCAATTATTTGGGTGTTGGTGGTGCTGCTGCCTGACCTAACCTGACCTGACCTAGTTCCACCTGTCGATTTTACCTGTTGATATGTGTTTACCTGGACGCTACTCATCCGACTACTGTACTTTAACTCACAGCTGGGCATTGTTACCTGGTCCATCATTAACCTGTCCTCTCACCTAGCTCTCTCTCTCTCTCTCGTGTTCTTCTTTTCTTCATTCTTCTCTTCTATGTGTTTGATTTCTTCACGTCTTCTTCTCTTTCTTCCTTTTCTCCGCTCCCTCCTCCTCTGACCCTTCACCATCCTCCTCTTCCCCTTCCCACCCTCTTACCTCTGCTTATCACGAGGCAGCAATATTCCCTTTGATATCTTCCTTCACCTAATGTCGGAAACTGTATTGATATATGAAATGGCGCTCACGCAACACACACACACACACACACACACACACACACACACACACACACACACATGTATGTCATATCACAAATGTTTTAGGAGCATCAATAACGAGTCAAGTTTTTATTATTATTATTATTACTGATGCATA
Source organism: Homarus americanus (assembly GCF_018991925.1). NCBI lineage: Eukaryota > Metazoa > Arthropoda > Malacostraca > Decapoda > Nephropidae > Homarus > Homarus americanus. Next base: position 2,260,661 of record NW_024720811.1, on the reverse strand, counting down.
AGACATGTTGTAAGCTCAGGAAGGTTGGTGGGGGGCATATTCTGTCCGTGTGTTAGGATTTTTTTGGTGGGTGGAGGCAAGACAACTCGAACGATGCAGGTGGGTTTTGACTTACATCTCGCTACGTCTAGGTTCAACACAACGAGATCTCCGGCAAGGTTTAGAGTCTGTTAATTATTTATTTGGTTAGTTTAAGGGTTACGGTTCCTAGAGGTGTTCCATATGTGCTCTTGTAGTCTATTTCCTGGTTGATTTAGAGGATATTGTTACAATAGATTATGCCTTTAAGTTCTTTTAGTTGAGAAGGTGTCCTCCTCCTTTGACTCCCCCTTGCTCCTTTTTTTCTCCTCTTCCCCATCATCCTCTTGCACCTCCTCCTTGTCCCCTCTTCCTCCCTTCCTCTTCCTTCTTCTTTTCTCTTCTCCCTCCCTCACCCTCTTCTTTCTCCCTCCTCCTACTTTGTCCTCTATCCCCTTACACCTCCTCCATTCTTCTGCCCTCCCCTACACCCCTTCCATTCTATCCTCTCCACAACCTCCCCCCTTCCCCTCTTTCCATTCTTTCCTCCCTCCCCTTGCACTGCCTCTCCTTCCTCCTCCTCCGCCCCTCTTCCCAGTTTGTGCTGAGTAACTGCCGATTTTTCTTCGTCTCTTGATATATCTGTTTGCTTTTCCCTCGTCCCAGTGTTGTCAGATTGAAATAACTTTAAGGATTTATTCTGTTCATCATTTGTGCGCCATTATCATCAAATTTCTTCCCCAATTGTTGTTCCGTCGTGGGTTTTTTTTCCCTGCCAGATGTGTGTGTATTTTATTTCGCTTTTCTGTTTGTTTTGTTTTTCTCGTTGCTCCTCCTCCTCCTCGTATCTCCTGCTCACTGTACCTCTGATCTCTCACCTTCAACGCTGTACATCACACGTACCCCCTCCTCCCCTTCGTAGGTCATTGCTGAGGTCAAAGGTCAGGGTCACAGGAGAGAAGGATGATTGTGAGGGATTATGAAGAGAGGTGATCTAGTGTCCTTTGGCGTACCTCAAGGGAGGCTTATGGTCCCCCACCTCTCTTCAGCATCACCATTTAGGGTCGTTTGGTCGTCCTGCAAGTGGTCGTTGTGTCGTGCCTAATTAAGGAGAAGAGCCATCATTGGTGTCGCTCTTGTCGTTGTCGTCTGCTGCTGTGTCGTCCTCTCGGTGTTGTTGGGTCTATTGTCGTTCTTGTAGTAAAACATACACCTTCAGGATTGTTATTGTCGTGGTGTGGTGTAAACTTTCATTTGTCGTTGGGGATGTAGTGTTTTTTTTTGTCATTGTCACAGGTGTTATAGTTTGTCGTCAGGTTCTGTCATTCCAGGTCAAGGAGTCGTTGTTTTGTTGTTTTTAGTCGTTGTTAGTCATTGTTAAGTCGTTGTTAGTCATTGTTAAGTCGTTTTAATCATTGTTTTGTCGTTTTAGTCGCTTTGTCGGTTTTTTTTAATTTTAGTCATTATTAAGTCGTTTTTATTCGTTGTTTAGTCGTTTTTAGTCTTTGTTTAGTCGTTTTTAGTCATTGCTTCAGGTCAAAGGTGAGGTTGTAGGTTGGCAAAGTGTTTTTATAGGTGTCAAGGGATTGGCTAGTGTGTCGGAGGTGAGGTGAGGGTGACGGGGGAGGGGTATAGGCTTTAAGAGGAGGCTTTTATCAGATTATCCGTTGTCGTCGCAGAGTAGGTCAGGTTATGTTAAGGTTGGGGTTAGGTCAGGTTAGGTTAGGTCGTGTCTACCATAGAAACAAATCGTCGAGTTTTGACTTGGTTAATTATGTTGCCGCTTATTATTACAGAATGGGGTTGAGGAGGAGGTGGAAGGGTGATCGTGGGAGTTTAACTGAGGCGGGGAAGCAGGTGGGAGGAGGTGAAGCAGGTGGGAGGAGGTGAAGCAGGCGGGAGGAGGTGAAGCAGGTGGGAGGAGGTGAAGCAGGCGGGAGGAGGTGAAGCGGGCAGGAGGAGGTGAAGCAGGTGTGAGGAGGGTGAAGCAGGTGGGAGAAGGTGAAGCGGGTGGGAGGAGGTGAAACAGGTGGGAGAGGTGGGGAGTGGGGTGGGGGAGGTGAGCAGGCAGGGAGGAGGTGAAGCGGGTGGGAGGAGAAAAGGGAACATGGAGGCGGATTTACAGACGAAACAGAAAAAGCAAGATTGTATTAGTGTTCAAGGTGTGTGTGTGTGTGTATGTTTGTGTGTATACATGTTGGTGTGTGTACGTGTATGTCTCTACGTGTGTGTGTGTGTGTGTGTCACTTCTATTTTTGCCTGCCCAAATATTCTCTATATTTACGACCGTGTGTGTGTGTGTGTGTGTGTGGGGGGGTCATAACATTCGTACACACCCAGGCCCAGAAAGCATGTGTATATTTGGAGAGAGAGAGAGAGAGAGAGAGAGGAGAGAGAGACTGTATACTGTACATGTTAGAGAAAGACAAGAGGCGCCCAGGAAGATAGCGAAGAACTCGGGGGGTTCAGTCACCCATGAGAAAGAGAAGAGAGGGAGGGAGTATCTGGTATCCGAGGAAGCAGGTGGGAGGAGAGGAGGAAGTGGGAAAGAGAGGGGTTAGGGGACCCAGGAAAAGGGGGGAGATAAAGGAGAGTGGGGAGAGGATGGAGTGTGGGGGAGAGGAGAGGGTGGAGGGGAGGGTGCTAATCAATGGGCGTCAGAAAGATCTCACAGGAATCGTTTGCCCGAAGTAGGAGTGAGCCAAGATTTAAGAACATAAGAAAATAAGGAGTCTGCAATAGGCCGGTTGGCCTGTGCATGGCAGCTCCTGTCGAGAGTTACTACCACACTCTATCATCCATGAATCTATCTAGCCTCCTTTTGAAACTTTCCAGAGTTCCAGCACCTACTACAAAGTTGCTAAGCTTGTTCCACTCGTCCACCACCCTATTTGTGAACCAGTTCCTTCCTATCTCCCTCCTAAACCTAAACTTATCCAACATGAATCCGTTGCTCCGAGTCCTATCCTGCTCGGATATTATAAGAACTTTATCTATATCACCTTTATTGATTCCTTTCACCTACTTAAATACTTCTATCATATCTCCCCGCACTCTTCGTCTTTCTAGGGAATGCAAGTTAAGTTTCTTTAACCTATCCTGATATGGAAGGTTTCTAATTCCCGGAATCATTTTTGTCATTCTTCGCTGCACCGACTTTAGTGAATTTATATCCATTCTATAATAGGGGCACCAGAACTGAACCGCATAATCGAGGTGCGGCCTGACCTCTTGGCTGCGCCCTCCTCCTCCTGCTGCTCCCCAAGTTGTTGTCTTGAGGTGTTGGATTTGCCTCCTCTTGTCATTGTGTTGCTCTCTTGATGTTTTCTTTCTTAAATCCTCCCTCCAGCTGTCCGTATCTTTGACTGTCTTTATTTCTGTGTTTGTGTGTCTGTTTCTGCACGTTCCTTTCCCACACACTTCTAATTATCAGTCTTCTCCTTTCCCATCCTTAGCTGTTCCTCCTCCTGTTTCTGGTGATCCTCTTAAGCTAGGAGGAGGAGGAGGAGGAAGGAAGACCACTCCGTTGATTGGACAGCTTGATCCTAAGTAGTGATGATCGTCAGTCTGATCGGGTATTGTTCCAGTAACTCAGTTGATCCTTCCTGAACGTGGCGCCCGTCCGTGCTCAATCGGTGTTGCTCTCAGCTTTTGTGACATGGGGAATCTACGTCATCTGTTGGCAGTTCACGACACGGCTGGCTGCTATTACCAAATTTAACTCGTATCACGAAGAGCAGCAGCAGCAACATGTCAGGACGCTGCAAGGGAGGCAAAGTGAAGGGCAAGGCCTTCCCTAGCCTCAAGAGTCCTCTAATGTGGCACTGTTGACGGAAGACAAAACTTCGTCTCCGCAAGGCGGATGGCCAACCTGCTGTCAACCTCCTCCTATATTTCCCACTTGTGAACTTTACCTTGTACTGTACCCTTCTTGCACCCTCAGAGCCCAGGCTCTCTTCTCTCCGTACCAACCAACTATTTCACTTGTGTATTCCCCCGACGCAACAAACCGCTCCAAAGATACGCAGCGGACTTCTTCAGTTGCGTAACGTACAGTCCACGACGTAACAAACTTAACAAGGGCTGTAAAAGTAAACATCAAGGTAAAGCTTTTTTTTCCGGACGTGTCCTTGAGCGTGACTGGTGTGTGACATTATCCCAGGTATTGCCAAAGTTGGGCTGAGAGGTAAAGGTGAGAGTAGAGTGCAAGGTCTTGATGTTCAGGTGGCTTTGTTGTTGTTGATCAGGTGGCTTTGTTGTTGTTGATCAGGTGGCTTTGTTGTTGTTGATCAGGTGGCTTTGTTGTTGTTGATCAGGTGGCTTTGTTATTTACAGTCGGGTCCCATCTCGTGCCTCTCCACTCATACGAGAGAGAGAGAGAGAGAGAGAGAGAGAGAGAGAGAGAGAGAGAGAGAGATAATTTATTGTTTTCATACCAGGAAGAGGTGATGTCGGAATGAGGATGTGTGAGGTGATGTGTTGTATGACTGTGATGTGTGACTGCGGTAGAGGGCAATAGGAAAGATGAATGATTTTGAGAACAGTAAAACACTCTCTCTCTCTCTCTCTTCAGGATAACAAGAAGGATCAAGCGGTGGATTGTACTATAATTCGGGTTAGATCAAGAGTGTTAAGAGGATCAGAACATAATACCGGGGATTTGGTGGGTCTGGGGGGGGAGGGGATCGGAAACCACTTGTAATGAAGGCAGGGATGACTCACACACATCTTACGAAACGACCACCTACTTCGTTATATTCCATCGTATGGCTCTTCACTGTAGTCTATAGCGATGAACACACACACACACACACACACACACACACACACACACACACACACACACTCACTCAATAATTACTTTAGTGGCTGGCTACATATCTTAACTTGAAAGCCTCCCGATCTACAGTGTGTGTGTAGTGTAGTGTAGTGTAGTGTTGTGTAGTGTAGTGTCTTTAGGGCATTACACCCACCCACTAGAACATGAAGTCTTGAAAAAATAATCCACGTTAAATATTTCCTCTAACTGGTGACTACAGGAAGGATCAGCCAATGTTGTCGTATCTCAGAGGACCGACCGACGAACACTTATCGTTGTGTCGTAAACCTGTGATAAAAATAAAAAAAATAAAAAAATAAAATATACTTAATTATATGACTTAAAGTAGAAAACAAAAACAAAAAAATAACTTAGAAAATATAACTGAGACTCAAACTAGAAAACTGAGACTGTGTGTTTGATGATGTAGATTCCAGAGGCAGTTGAAAGAATGAAACAATTGACCTGGTAGAGATATGAAGTAACATTGGTGATAGGGGAGGGGTGAGGTGGGGTGGGGTGAGGTGGGGTGGGGTGAGGTGGGGTGGGGTGGGGTGGTGAGGGTGGGGTGGGGTGGAGGGAAGGGAGGGGGAGAGTCGTCATAGCCTACTTTTCTTCTCCACCTGCTAGTAGTAGATACGGCTATTGGTACAGGTGTTGGTTTATTATAAGTGTTTGATAGGTAAGTAAAGAGATGTGATCCCTGCCCAGTGTTCACCAGGGCCATCAACTTAAGTTAGATACCTCAGTGGCGTGGTGATGTGGTGGTGGTGGGAGTGGTATGGTGGTGGTTGTGGTGTGGTGGTGGTGGTGGGGGTGGTAGGTGGTGGTGGTGGTGATAAATAGGTGGTGGTGGTGGTGGTGGTGGCGTGGTGATGTGGTGGTGGGAGTGGTATGGTGGTGGTGGCCATCTCAACAAGCGTCCTCTGGGTGGTGTAGTCTTATACCCAATGACCATAATCTTCTTCCCTCACCCCACCATCACGCTCACCATCACCACTACTACCACCATCATCATCACCATCACCACCACCACTACCACCATTCTCACTTGTAAACTCTCCTGTCTTTCCTCCTCATCCCTTGACACCACTCCACCTTCTCATCTTGCCTCCTCTCCTCATCTTGCCTCCTCCTCATTCTCCTCATCTTCCCACACACACACACCTCACTGTGTGTGTGTGTGTGTGTGTGTGTGTGTGTGTGTGTGTGTGTGTGTGTAATAAAAAACTACAGAAATAGATTATCTCTCCTACTTATTCCCCAGCCCCCTGCCCACCCCCCTGCCCCACCCCCCCTTCACCCCTCTTCCCCTACCATGCCTCCCGCTGGTAATTAAAGTCCGTGGGGAAAACAAAACAGACTCACTATTGAAAGGATATTACCGAGTCACGTATTGATCGTGTTTACAGACTGTCTGGTTATGACGCACAGTAGGACTTAATTAACCTGTTTTGTGTTGTTTGTGTCAGAGGAAGAAGGTTAACGCGGGTAGGCTGGAGGACCTGTTTCAGCCTGTAGTATGGTGTAGCAAGTGTGTGATGTCATAAGTTATCTAAGTTAAGTTAGGTCAGGTTAGGTCAGGTCAGGTTAGGTCAGGTCACGTTAGGTTAGGTCACGTTAGGTCAGGTCAGGTCAGGTTAGGTCAGGTCACGTTAGGTTAGGTCACGTTAGGTTAGGTCACGTTAGGTCAGGTCACGTTAGGTTAGGTCAGGTCACGTTAGGTCAGGTCACGTTAGGTCAGGTCAGGTTAGGTTAGGTCAGGTTTTAATTAGTAATTTTGTAAGACAGTGTTGGGGTGATACAGGTGACCCACAACACTGTAAACTGTCACGCTCTAACATTCCTGGACAAGGGTGTGGGTGTGTGTGGCCAACATGCACGGTATTGTTAGTTAGTCTCAGGTGTTATGTGGAGAAACACCTGAGTTCCTGATGCAATTTCTATTCACTCATCAGACACACTAACTCCATCTTTTTGTATTCATTGATTGCTCTTGTCATTGTGGACCGTCGACTTAAGCTATTTATACTATTAATTACTTTAGATATTTGTGTTATTATTTACTTTAGCTATTGATACTATTAATTAATAAAGCTATTTATGCTATTATTTACTTCAGCTATTTTTGCTATTATTTATTTTAGCTATTGATACTATTAATACCACCATAACATTGTGACTGTGATAGGAGGTGCGGTGTGATGACCAACCTCCGGAAATCAAACCTCACTCTTGTTTTATGTCAAGGTTTATCTCTGGGGGAAACGTAGTGTGTTTAAGGTACATATTTATAAACCTGCTTTTAATATATAGACGCTACATTTGGCCTCGGTGCTGTAAAGGGTCAGAGTTGAAACCTAACCTAACCTCAAACACACACACACACCTTAACACGGTCCAAACATTAAACTCCTGATATGAACCTAAAAAAAAAAAATAATAATAGCCGCCTGTGTCATTGGGAATCGTCGCTTGAGAAAACTTGGATCCTGGGTTGAAACTTGGGTGGGGAAAGTGGTGTCTGCCGCCTCATAATCTCAGTTTGGTAGTTTGGTTGTCTCTTAAATTGGTCGCCGTTCGTAAGACCATCCCTTAGGTCGGCAGTAACGAGTCTGGCTGCAGGAATTCAAGTGAAAATTTGTCCCGGTATCGAAATGTGGTGACGTAAATGAAAAAAAAAATAATATACTGATTTTTCTGTTTTTAATAATGTTTATAGATTAGTATAGTTTTAACATATATAAATCGAAATTATTTATATAGTGTGATTTTTATTTGATATTGGTAGTGAGTATCCCCTAACGAGCGTGTTAACTACAGGTGGTCAGTACAGTGGCTAGTGATATCGTGGGGGGGTGTGTTGGTAGTCATTTGCTGATAGTGTGATGGTGGTGGTCACAGATGATGATAGTTGAATATCGTGTGATGATGATAATGATGGTGAAAATGACCATAATAGAGATGATGATGACAATGATAGTACTAATATGATAATGTCAATACTAATCATAACTCCCAAAAAATTCATTGAAATAAATAAACGACCAATTAAATATCTACCTTATAACAACAACAACAACAACACAACGGGAAATGTTTACGAGGAATTAATTGGCAGTGTGGCGTAGGTAGTATGGTGTGGCTAGTGTTATGGTGTGGCTAGTGTTGTCATGGTATGGGTAGTGGTGTGGTCAGTGTACCAGGCTGACTGCCACCCACCCACCTGTGCCTTACTCCTACAGCACAGCTTTAAGATTTACTAAAGTAGTTTGCTCACTGAATATCTCTTCTCTTCTCTTCTCTTGCAATTACTGAATATTTTGGGGGGGAAATTAATTAACCATATCAGGGGTCGCATTCCCGTGGGGGGGGGGGATAGTCGCGTTAAATTAATTCCGTACACACAACTTTTTCCTCTCTTTGGGATTTATTTTATATTGCATTTCTCGTTGTGTTTATAATGTTTCATATTTTCTTTGTACTAGGATTTGTATTTTATTAATTTTTATTTTATTTTTGTTATGTCATTGTTTACGATTGTGATGGTCCTTGCAAATGTACAATAGCTTTCAATGCGATTCTGTTTATTTTTTTGTTTACTGGAGGATATGTCTTTACCATGTGATGCACGAGGATGGAAAGGTAACTATATACAGCTTATGACAAAACACACACACACACACCGTTCCTATGTATTCTCCTGACGGTAATTTTCCTCCGTCAGACAGTCGAGAAATGACCGTGAATAATTGTGAGTGGTGATGACAAAGTTGACTTCTGACGACGGCGGTGTAGGAGAGGATATCGGTACGGTACTGACGGCGGTGTAGGAGGATATCGGTACGGTACTGACGGCGGTGTAGGAGAGGATATCGGTACGGTACTGACGGCGGTGTAGGAGGATATCGGTACGGTACTGACGTGTGTAGGTGATATCGGTACGGTACTGACGGCGGTGTAGGATATCGGTACGGTACTGACGGCGGTGTAGGGAGAGGATATCGGTACTATACCAGTAACGTATGCGATGGTCAATGTGTTGGTGGCTTACCGATACCTCCTTGACACATTACACCTGCCCTGCCTGAGTGTGTATTGACCGTGGTGGGATCAATAGTGTGTTTGTAAACATTACAGTCCCTCTCTGGTAGGTGATAATAATAATAATAATAATAACAATAATAATAATAAAAATAATAATAATAATAATTTCAGACGAGAGGGAGTAATGCTTTTGTCGTTTTATATACAGTAACTCTGTGTCTGAAAATGTAAGCACGGCTTCGTAGTTCTGCTTTAGCGTGTTTGTTTATGGATGAACTAACACCATAAAGGTAGGGAGGAGGTTTGATGACGTCATAGCCGGCGTGTGGTAGATTGATGACGTCATACCCGAGGGTGTAGTGGACGATAACGTCATACACCATACTGAATGATGGCGTCATACCCGGCGTGTGGTAGATTAATGACGTCATATCCTGGTTACATAGTGAATAATGTCGTCATGTCGAGAATTCTAAACAAAAACTACTGATCTCGTCATTATCAGTCAAGTAACTAACTGCTCTATGACGTCACGAGCTCTTGATAAACTCGTGTTACCAGTTCGTTTGATGATTCCTGCAGGAGAGAACCCACACCTGCTACGGTTCCTCCTGCTGGTGGTGTCAGACTAAATCACCACTTCTGATGACTTAAGCTGTAGTACTGTACTGTATAGAGTGGCTTATCGGATATAATTTTCGTATTTTTTTTTTTTTAGGTAGTGAAGATTAGGACGATATTACTGCGTAGTTACTGTAGCTTAATATGGCCGACTCTGTTTACCTGAAGTCGGGGGGGGGGGTCGTCTTCTGAGCCAGGTGCAGGAGAGGCTTCGGGTTCACGGATATTAGTTCCAGAGACAGTATCCGGAGCTCCCAGGATGGCTCATAAGACTGATTCTGAGGCTCACGCGCCCGCCAAGACACAGGTGTGGCGTTACGGGAGATACAAAGCTAATTAAACCATCCCTAGGAAGGTGTTATGTAATGGTTGTGTTGTGAGGTGTTTGTGGTAGGGAGGTGTAGGTTGTAGTTAAGTAAATATGTTACTAGTTAGAGACGGATGAGTAATGTTGATTATAATGAATTGGTGGCTGTGTGTGTGTGTGTGTGTGTGTGTGTGTGTGTGTGTGTGTGTGTGGTTATTACCTGTAAATTTCTGGATGGAAAGGTGAGGAGAGGCGCAGGGGTCGAGTGGCCAAGGAGAGGCGCAGGGGTCGAGTGGCCAGTACTATTGGATATTTCTCGTCTGACGTAAGCAGTGGGTTTGTGAACGGCTGAACCTCCAAGGTCACTGCTCACTCACCTGCCCCTCCCAACCCTACAGTACACCTCGGGCCAATGGAACGACAGGTAACTCGACACTCCTACACCCAGCCATTCTCAACACAACACTTCCTCATTATTCCTACTCTCTCTCGTTAGTGTCTCCCTCGTGTTGGACTAACGATTAAACTGACTCACTAAAGTTCCCGCTTTTGGTGCCGTAACTACGGACTCAGGCAAATTAGATTATCACCTTCGCCAATGGAGGTGTGTGAGCGAGCGTCCTAAAAACATTGTCATAATCATACTACCTTGACTACTTGCCGTCGTCACTTGAGCACCGGACGTAAATAATGAAGAACTTCTTTAGGCCACAGATGTATCACAGTAAGTTGATCTTGTAACTGGAATTAAGTGATCATAATTATTGTCTAGTTAAGGTAGTGTCTCATAGATTTGTTTTCTTTGTCGATATTTTTTGTGTTCAGGTGTGTTAAGAACCACCGTTGAAAAGAGGAACTGGAATTGCAAGAAAAGATTGTGAGTTGGTCGGTTTTGGGGTCAGCTTTGAGGTCTAAGATGCCAGACAGTGGACCAGTATGGCCAAAGATAAACCAGTGTGGCCGGAAATAACTAATATGGTCAGGCCGTACAACTGTTTTACTGCACCGTGAACCAATATGGCTTAGCTAGCACTAACACGGGTAGCTTAATGGTGCAATAAGGTGCAAGACGGCCGAGCCTTTACCTCTTCCCCCCCCTGAACGAGAACTGTGTGATCTAACGTCATCGGTCTGCTCCTGTACGAGTAATATTGTGTCCCGGGGTAAGTCGGTGTAACGATGGTGAAAGAAACAAGGAAAATGAAAAATAAATGGATAAAGGGAGGGAGGGAGAGGCTAGATGGAGGGTGAGAAAAAGAGAGAAAGGTAGACAAAGAGGAAGGAAGGGAGTAAGGTTGCAGGACGAGGGAGGGAGGGGAAGGGGGTCAGGGAGAGAGGGAGGGTGTGAGAGAGTGGTAGGTGCGGGTAGTTGTTGTGGAGACAGTCACAGTCTGACAGTGGTGGCAGAACAACACGCACTCACTCTACCTCGCCTCCCCGCCAGTGTTCACGTCTGTAATGGTCTAGCGTCCCCTCAGCCCTCACCACAGTGCAGGTGTTCGTGTAGTATTGGAAAAAAAAAAGTCTATGAGGAGCGGATATATATAATTTTTGCCCACAAGTTAATTAAAGTTAAGCACGGCCGAGGTACCATGTGGTGCTTAGGCAGTGTGTGTGTGTGTTTTTGTGATTCTATTTCACTTCTTAACACAGTGGGTAGTGTTTAAAAACTCGTGTCATAAGTGTAGTGACAAACTAAATAAGAAATGGATAGAAAATACGCCAAAAAGATGATAAAATGCAAATGAAATCATAGATAGTGTTAGTATCGGGGTTACTCAGGTGTTGTGGGCAGCTGCGGTATTTATCAACTGAGAACTGCCCAGCTGATCATCCTTGGTTTTTGTACTACGTGTCGTCTAGTCTAGTCACCTCCCACTGTGACCTTTATCTAACAGTGTCTCTACCTCACTCTGGCTTGCATGTATATTTACAGTGTAGGTGTGTGTGTGTGTGTGTGTTTTGAGGAGGGAGTGGTGTGACTCGAGGGTTCAGCAGTGTGTGATGGGCAGTGGTTAGGAATGGTACGGTAGGGTCAAAGGTACTTATACCATCATTCACGTTAACCTTGCTGGCCAGTCGTGGGGTTATGTTAGGTATTAATATTTGTCCTTAGTTAATCATTATATCCAGGACATGTTCAGCCGGCAAGGGGGAATATGCCAAGGTTTAAATGTACTTTCAAATTACACCTTGTCTCTTTCATCTCTTGAGTCACCTACCCAGCTAAGGTTTAAGAGAGAGAGAGAGAGAGAGAGAGAGAGAGTTCTTCCGCCACAATTTTTCCTGAAAAGCCGTAATTACTGTTAGTGTTGCTGGCTATCAGAGCACCGGGCAATATTGATATATGAGACCTGTTGTTTGCTTTCGTCATGCCTCGCTCCCTCAAGCTCATCCTGCGAACCACAGAAACATAACGGAGTCAGAGCTGGGGGGTGGTGCCTGGACCTATCTTATGTCCTGATCTCCTCCTGACAGTTGGGAGGGAATGTGGGTGGAAGAGGAAAGATGGGGGTGTGTAGATGGCTTGAGAGAGAACGGGAGATAATTTTATGTTGTGGGCGGTGTTGGTAAGTATGGGTGGATGTGGAGTAACGCTGGTGCTAAGGTGTAGGGGACTAGACGGAAGTGTAGGTGTTAGAGAGTGTACAGGGTGTAGTATTCACCCGGTTGACCTAATGGGTTTCTGGGAATAGACATCCTTTTGAAATCAGGTCAGTCTAAAACCACTCGACTCATTCTATTAATTGCATCGAGTAATTCCTCTTTACTGTTCTCAGCTGACGGCGGCTTTAATTTCCTTTCCTCTAGACAAAAAATACCCCCCATCGTCTCCATACCAGCCAGTCTGACATTAGTACACATTCTTTTCCCAGTTTTAGATTCTAATAAGCACGAATTCCTTCAGTGTACGTTCTCTGGCCCTCCATTGTCCCAGTGTGTGGAGTAACTCACGACATGTATCACCATCAGCTGCTACAGGGCTTGTTAGTGACGTAGGTATTTGTGTTTACTGCAGCAGTGGACGGGAACCATCACTTAGCCATCACCATGAGTCAGACGTGTGTTGTAGATGTTGCTGTCAGTGAACGTCGTGTTGTATTTACTGCTGTACCGGTGTAGTTCATACATGTATGATTCCTTGTGTGTGTGAGAGAGAGAGAGAATATTTATATGGACGAACAAAGCCAGATACACACTAGTGCATATACTTAACCCTTAAGTAGAATAGCTGGTTCATCTTTTCCGTGTGAACAAAGAGGAGGAGTTGGACACTTAAAACACACACACGCACCATATAGACACTTTTAACTGACACAAACAATGGCGGTGTAGATTGAATTAATTTTTTTTTTAGTTTATTTCATTTACGACTGGTGTCATGTGTGGAGATATTTACGAACACTTTAAGGTTTCTACATCATGTGATTTTAATGTGTAACAGGATACGAGTGTGGCGCTGCCCCCTCTGGTAGGATACGATTCCAGGGTCCCAAGGGTTGCCATTTCAGTGTTATAATCACCATGGCTCTGTATACTGTTGTTGATGGTTGTTGTTGTTGTTGTATATAATCATCGTCGTCGTTGTTGGTGGTGGTGAGATGGTCGTGGTGATGAGATGGTCGTGGTGGTGAGATGGTCGTGGTGAGGGCCTTGTTTGGTGTAAGACTGTCGGTGATAGTTCGTGGTGGAGGTGCCGGGTGTTACAGTGCCATGGAGTGTCGGGCTTCTTCGGGTTTCGCCTCTCATTGACGGACATAGTTATCGTTGGCCCTCCGTGGTGACGTGACCTCTTACATTTGACTAGATCTGTTGTTATTATCTGACCTGTTGTTTGGTGACTGACTTGCCTAGATCTGGTGTACAGGTACCTGAATTGTTCTACCCTGACTAGTTCTGTTTTATCCTAACATGATCTTGTATACGGTAATTTGGTCAGACTTGCTGCATGACGACTTGACTTGTTTCGCTGCGACCTGACTTACTTTTGGATAACTTTCGTGAAGCTGTAAGGAAGTGTGTGTGTGACTCACCCGGGAGCCTCGGTGTTGATAGATCTGTACCCTGGATGCGTCTACCCGCCCACTTGCCTCCCAGCCTCAGGTATTGGCCCACATGTGTTGATACTGATTCTCTGTTGTTGTTGTTGATGATGTCGGTCTGCTGGTGTTGGTGAAAGTGACCTGAAGGTGTTGATGAACTTGGCTTCTTTACATTGCCCAAGAGATGCTGATAATTTTCCAGCGTGTCCCCTTGTTCCTCAGACACACCCGACTTAGTGCTGCGTCACCTCTTCCCTGATACACACATGAATTCCCAGATTACAGCGACCCGCGACTGGTCCCCTTAATGACAGACTGGTAGCTAAATTAACGCTAAAGCACGGTCGTGGGCGGTGCCTGTGTAAGAGCCTGACCCAGATAATACAACGTGATACGGTGTGTCACGCCTTTGACTAATTCGCGGTGACTGTCGTGCGTCAAGTATTTGCGATTTTTTTACATTTTGGATGCGAGACCGAGTGATGTGGTCAGTTAAGGTATTCAGAGGTGGTAGGACACAGTTTAAAGTCGCTATGTGTGGGGAAGGCGCTAATTAATGGTCTTTCTGTGTGGCATAAAATCAGCTGTGTCATGTCAACTATGAATCATTAAGGGGATATATAAACAACTGTACACAAATTCATTGAGTTGGAGAGAGAGAGAGAGAGAGAGAGAGAGAGAGAGAGAGAGAGAGAGAGAGACCTCCCCAACCCAGGCTAGCTGTTGTACCCAGACCCCGGGGTTACCTTAGCTCACACTTGGCATAATTCGTGATATTCTTCCTACAGGGACAAACTATTAACCATCTCTTGTATTGTGTCACCTCAGAGTTCCAGAAATGACTTATAAACTGGTGTATGCGGGGGAGAGAGTAAATCGAGGCAGGACACAGACGCATCATATTTTTTATTTACTATTGGAGGAAGTGCGTGAGGATAAGACAGGACCATTACGTTAATAGGATCGAGAGCCACAGTAGTGATAAAACCACAGTTAGTGCATGGAGTGAAGGCATCTCACGTGTTAAATGAAGACCTGTAGCAGAGTCGAGGTCAAAATATACCATGGCCCTATAGGTATAAGGTATGAAGCATGGTGAGTGAGTCTATCGTCTTGAAGGGTCGTTTAAGGGGGTGAACTAGGTGGAGCCTTGCAGTGGTCACAAGTGCTGCCTTCCCCACATGTTCACCTTTTAAAATTCACAGGATTTAAAGCAGACTCCAGGGCGGTGGGATAGCGTCAAGGGGTTTTGTGGCGTCGTGGTGGTAATTAGAGCCCTTTAGGATCGAAATGGTCTTAAACCTAACTTTAAATCCTTCTAAACGAGGCTAGATTATCGTCGCGGCGTTAACAGTGGTGGAGGTGTGTTTCCTGTGAGTGAGTCAGTCTGTTTTGGCACTAGTTGTTGGGCGTTTGTGGTACCATGGGAGTAAACCTAAGGTGGGTAAAGGCAGGGAAGGCACCATACTGTTGATTACATGTCCACCACCACCAGGCTGTTGGCTCTGCCCGGTCAAACCAGGCTGTTTTCTTTTCTTCCTGCCCGCCTGTTCACTCACTAGACAGCCGGGGGAACCTTGTAATGCCTTCGTTTTGACTATCTGACAGCAGTTAGACATAAATAATATACTACCTGCCGCCTCACACCTTATTTGTTTACCTCTAAGACAGCCTGACCTGTGGGGGCCATGAACGACAGTCGTGGAAAGTGTTTAAATGTTTATACTGGACAACACTGGCCATTATTACTGAGGGAAGGTTCTTGACAGGTTGTATGTTGTACTATTGAACACCTGCTGTAAATACAAGTCTTATTTTAATATTTACTGAGACGAGGGGAAAATACTTAAGAGTTCTTTAATCGTATTGGTTCCTAAGTTCATTTCTAACCTAACCCAACACCTCCCCTGCCATTCCCACCACTCACACCCAAGACCTAACCTAACCATCCTAGCCATTAGTGTTAAGGGTCCAGTCCTAATATGTAAATCAGGTTGAACTTCAAAATAGTCTCACACACTGTTTATATTTCTCGTTATTATTAGTTCTAGTTTCTCGTTAGTCTTATTTATTATATTATTTTTACCACTAAGTATACTATTATATTATACATAAAGTAGAGAATAAAGAATTAGACAACACAGAGCTCGAGGTGTGTGTAGGTGTAGGGGGAGGTGGTGTGTAGGGGGAGGTGGTGTGTAGGGGGAGGTGGTGTGTAGGTGTTACCCGGGAGAGTGGTGGTCAGCGCACACACACACACACACCATTCTTATCACGTTTCTAAAGATCATTTTGGTGTTTTGAGTTGATGTTTATAAGACTCGACTCAACATGTATAAAATCACTAAGGGAACTTGATTTTTTTTTTAATATTTATATATACCAACTTCAAACGAGAGAATTCCTGGCTGTTGAACTGTTATTGCTTGTGTCGATTTATTGAGAAATCTGATTGGTTGGGCCAGGGGACGTGTGCTTGTTAGTATGTGGAGCTATTGATTATTATTGTGGGGCTGATGTGGGTGTAAGAAGGGGCTAAATCGTGTTGTAATTATCCCGATATTGAACGATTATTTAATCCGTTTCATTACACAAGTACCACCGCTTTTTATGCTTGAAGTGTAATGTACCGTCAATTACGTAAAGGAAGTGGGTATTGATCAGGACCATTTGTACACATCACCACCACCTGAGCCAATCACTGCACCGTTTATCTGATCTAGTTATGTAGGTTTTACATTATATTATCATAAACATACAAAGTTAAATAATAGTCAGGTTCAGTTTTCATCAGTTCTGTAGTTCCTTATAAGAGCCACGCCAAAATACCTCCTAACTAAATTATTCATTACAAAAGTTTTATAACTGGTCATTTTTAGTCATTTCCTGGTGGTTGAGTTTCTGTCCTTTAGTGACATATAAGGCACCATGTAGGTCATCTGTAGTAGGTGTGAGCGAGCAGTGTATTATGTTGAGGTACTTATGATACTGTAGTCTGCCTCACCTCCAGCGGATGTGTGTGGGTGTTATTCCTGTTATCTACGTGTTTATTGGCCTTTCTTGTATTGTATCATAGACTGAGATTAGCTTGGTCGTGTTACATCTCTCGTATTTGATATCAGCGTGAATTAAATCAACAGTAACCTAAGCTGTCGAACTTTTCAAATTATAATAATGTTTTAACAGGACACGTATAATTACTCATTTATCTGGCACCAGATCTAGCTTAACCTAACATAACCTGACGTAACCAAACACGACCAGACCTGACGTAACCTAACATGACCTGACGTAACCTAACATGACCTGACGTAACCTAACATGACCTGACCTGACGTAACCTAACATGACCTGACCTGACGTAACCTAACATGACCTGACCGTAACCCAACGCGACGACCTGACGCTAACCAAATAGCGTAACCTAACATGACCAGACCTGAGACCCTAACATGACCTGACCTGACGTAACCTAACATGACCTGACCTGACGTAACCCTAACATGACCTGACGACGTTGACGTACCTAACATGACCAGACCTGACGTAACCTAACACGACCAGACCTAACCTAACATGACCAGACCTGACGACCTAACCTAACATGACCAGACCTGACGTAACCTGACCAGACCTGACGTAACCTAACATGACCAGACCTGACGTAACCTAACATGCCCTGACCTGACGTAACCTAACATGACCAGACCTGACGTAACCAAACATGACCAGACCTGACGTAACCAAACATGACCAGACCTGACGTAACCTAACATGACCAGACCTGACGTAACCTAACATGACCAGACCTGACGTAACCTAACATGACCAGACCTGACGTAACCTAACATGACCTGACCTGACGTAACCTAACATGACCTGACGTAACCTAACATGACCTGACCTGACGTAACTTAACATGACCTGACGTAGCGTAACATGACTTGACGTAACCTAACATGACTTGACGTAACCTAACATGACTTGACGTAACCTAACAACCTGACGTACCCTAACATAACCTAACGTAACCTAACATAACCTAACGTAACCTAACATAACCTAACGTAACCTGACGTAACCTAACATGACTTGACCTAACCTAGCATAACCTGCAGACGTTTACAACTCAGTGGTCTTGTGTACGTCGTCGATTTAGGAAAGCTCCGTCAATGGCATGCACTCGTAAGTTTCAAGTGGATAATGGTTATAGTCATTGATTTTCGATGAGGTTGACTTAAAGTTCCACTAGAGAGCGTGCAAACCCCCGTGAAGGATGGTGATTATTGACACCAAGTAGCTGGAAAAATGTCGATTTCTGGACAAAACATTCACTGGGTCTTGGTACAGTAGAGAGGAAGAAGGAGTGTTGAGTGACGTCCAACCGTCCTTTGGGTCTTAATATTCCAGGTAATTTACTGTTATTATGTAGGTGTTCAGGGCTGGGGTTAGGGTGAGGGCTATAAATAATTAATGTGTTTGTGTTGATCTTCGGTGAGGGTAGTGTAGTCAGTGTGTGTGTGTCAGTCATTTAATAGGGGTGAGGAGAGACTATTGTACCAGTGTTGATGATGTTAGATATTTTCGTTCCTTGTACAGTATTAGTTAATAGCCCCATACGTCGCTCGGTTGCTTGACTGGTTCACTCTCTCTCACTGACGGAGGAAAATTGAGTGTTAGTGATTTCTATGTTGGCAGGGCTTTGTGTTAGTTTAATCGTTATTTCCTTCATTAATCAGTGTTGTGACATATCAGCTGTGTCGGGTATGTGAAAAGAAAAACGAATATTATTTTTTGCCAAACAAACACAAGATTTGATGTTTCTTTCCTTCACACAGTCATATAATGTGTAGACCGAAAGCCATTAACACACACACACACACACACACACACACACACACACACACTCTCTCTCTCTCTCTCTCTCTCTCTCTCTCTCTCTCTCTCTCTCTCTCTCTGATGTCATACTGCCAGGCTTACCCACATCACTTCTTGACCCAGAGAGCGGAATTAATTTCACTCCAGAGTTTACTGCCTTAGTATCTGATAACAATGACAACATACTAGCCGATCTCTTTATCACACCCCTCCCCCTTATATAACAGTGGCTCCCTCACCTCACCTTGGAGTATTATCTTCTCAACCTAACAGTCTTCCTTTCCTCCTCCTTCCAACTTTATTTTTCTCCTCTTGTAATTGAATCCACTGTCGTCACTATATTGCCACCGCCATTCACCATCACTCCCATTACCCCACCACCATCATCACCATCACCCCACCACCATCACTTCCATTACCCCACCACCATCATCACCATCACCCCACCACCATCACCCCACCACTATCACCCTCAGCTATCAGCAACGCCTGTTACTCAACGGTGACGTGTGAGCCATGATTCATTCTGCGTGTTGTTCGGTAATATTCTTTATTTCATATCTGAAAGCTTGTAAAATCCCAGAGATGATAATATATATTGATTTTATTTTCTGTGCGTATTGTTTGCTTGTGTGTGAATTATAATGTGTATGTGTGTCACTGTACACTTGTGTATATATGTGTATAGGTTTGTGTTCGTATGTGCGTTCATATTGATTTGTGTACAGTATGTATGAATGTATATATCTATATATATGTTACTGTATGTATGTATCCATATATATTTGTGTATGTGCGTGTAAGCTGTAGAACATGAAATACTAAGGCGACACAGTCATGAGGCTGTTATGGCAGTCCCCCCAACCATGACTAGACGTAATCAGTGGCCGCGATTAGGTGCTTACACAAAGATAACCCAGAATTGTAAAAGGTTGACAAAGGAGATATTGGAGGTGCGTGAACTACCTGTCATTACAGGGCGAGACAGGCTCATGTGTAGCTGCAGGTAGGTGCCGCTCACAACTGTACTCTTCCTGAACTTGACTTCATGTGGATGATGTTGGTACACCCGCCTGGTTAACCTTAGTAGCGGGTGTAGTTGAACGTCGCCCAAAGTGTAATGAAACTAACATGAGAAGATTGCGTTAGTAGACAGTACGGGTGGTCGTGTCTCTTGTGTGATGGCTTTACTGGGGGCGGCTGCTAAAGTGCTCAGCCGCCCACACCCTCGCACTGTGTTTTGCCACACCTGCACCTTCTGGAGGGCAGTGTGGCCACGGCCGCCATGCTAAGTTTGGGCGGGCTGCCGGAGTTGGCGGGTCCGGGGGGTCACCGTCGCTCCAAGAGTGAATGTGGCCTGAACAAGCGGGACCAAGTGGCCGACCTGGCCACCCTTAACCCCCACTACCGCAGCGGCTCCCCATCCAGACATTCCCGTAACCATGACCAGGTGCACGCCCACACCCGGCCTAACACGCCCGTCTTGGTGCGCTCTCCGTCCACCTCCTCCATCCCCGAGATCTTCATCAGTAGCGAGGATGATGCTGGCCCCGGCATCTCCCCTGTCACACGCCTCGCTGTCTTCTCCCTCGCTGACTTCCTCGAGACCGTCACCCACGCCCACCACAACCATCACCACCACTCACGGTGAGCCCCACCACCACAGCATCATGTATGAACAGATCAATAACATATCAGTCATTAAAACGTTAGAACATTACCATCATGCGCTTATACCAGTGTTATATCATCTGGGCCTCTTTATGACAGGTATAGCAGCGTTCTAGTCTCTACTGTAGCGCTAGTACTTAACGGCCCCAGATTAATACAGTATTATCAGAAATAGAACTCTTGACGATTCTCGCCCTCAACTTATTTCACCTGGAACTTAATCACTATCGTTAACCTAATCCCAGGTAGCGTTGGGATGGTTAATCTCCAGGTGGATTAAGCTTGGGTATGATTCTTGCTGTCGGGGCTTGAGCAATCATCAGGTGATCCAATCAACTTTGCAACATGTACAGTTTAGGATAAAACTCCCCGACACAATGGCATTATCCGGCATCTCCTGGAGGGTCAAGCAGGTAATGTGGACTGGAATTTCAACTTCTTTTTACTTTCTTTATCATGTTATTCAAGCATATTTTTTATGAGAAGCATCATTCACGAGCTTTAATAATCAGTCACATGTTGCCAAGTGTCGGGGAATTTTAGTTGCAGTTGTACATAGCTTAGTGCGGCGAGAAAGTGATGGGACGTTAGATAAATGTTTCTGATTTTTATAGCTGAGGTAAGTGAGCTGGTGATGCTTGTAGGCGAGTTGTTATTTCCACTATAGTGTTTATAAATGAAATCAATGTTCATGGTTAGGATATCCATCTGTGCCGAGTGACAGGTGTCCCGGAATGGTCATGAACGTAAGTAAGAACTGTTAACATTATAATTATGAACACTAACATTGGCACACACGAGTATTGTACACTCACTTATCAGGGGGAGAGAATGGATTTACATGAAATATATATATATATATATACATATATATATACATTATATATATATATATATATATATATATATATATATATATATATATATATATATATATATATATATATATATATATATATATATATATATATATATATATATATATATATATATATATATATATATATATTTTTTTTTTATTGGGCACTCCCCTACATCATTGTGTAAGGTGAAGCGCAGAAGCGTTTACAGCACCCAACAGGGAAGCATGCTAAGTTCATGCTTGCCTTTATGTCTCATGAGTTAAGGGCTTAGAAGCCTGAAGAGTCAAGGGTATAGAAGCCTGAAGAGTCAGTGGTTTATGTCCTCAAGTTATTGGAAGCTCCAACAACTTGTCCCTGAATACGAATTCGCAACTTTCGACTTACACCAGGTACCTACTTTACTGTTAGGTGAACAGGGACTAATGGGGGCTAGGAAGTAAGTCCAAACAACTTCCACCGGCCCGGGAATCGAACCCGGGACATCTCGCTTGCGAGGCAAGAACGGTACCGCTTCTACCACCGATCCCCCGACGGCTATATTGTGGACTCATTGACACCTGCTGTGTGTGCTGCTGAACATCTTTACACACACAGAAGTAGACAGGTATATTGTTTATCCTTGAAACAGTTGTGGTTTACAAGCTTCAGAGACTTGTGGGTATTCTCCCAAATATATTCTACAGTGGCTCAATATTTGTTGAACTAAAAAAAAATAAGTAGGATGTCAACTGCCTCCCTGTATTGCTGTACCGAAACTCAAGGTCAGGCACCAGTGACAGTTGACAGTGTGTACAAAGTGACACTGACAATAGGGGACTGGACTGTCAGTTGCCCGGTAATCGAGCGCTATATTTCCGATGGTGGAGTGATTTTAATAAACTTTTTTATAGAAAATTTATTTATCCTAACATGTTCCGTAGTGACCAACCTAACCAGCATAGACTTAATATGTCCTCCAACTTCTCGATATATTTTATATAGAAGTGTTTTCAAAGATTCAGCTGGTTGAAAATGCACTTAACTAATGTTAACTCGCCCAATGTAGGATAACTTTTGTCGAACTCACCACAACATTATTTGAAATAAATAGAACAAGTTTTATAAATACGTGATGGGTCAGTTGCCAGGGCTAGCGATGGTGATGAATATGAGAAGAAACTGCCCTTGTGATGTTGGTATTGACTGAGAACCCTGGTGTGTCCGTTGGATACAATTGCTGTCGAGGGATTTAGTTAGATAGTTGATCATCATATATTAACGTCATGTGTGCATAGAGGTTCACCGTGTTAGAGGCACCATTTAGAAGTGCAGTTGCCTAACAAAGAACGCATACTGGGTTGCTCTGGCGATATTTTTAGAAATGCGGAATGTAAGGAAGGAGCATATGATGCGATGAAAATAAAAAAAAGGTAATAAAAAAATAAGAAGATTTGTACCTGTGGGGAGAGGTGTGAAGGTAACGGGTATGTCTTGCCTCAGCTCCATCATGGTACAGTACGGTATCAGCACGTGGGTTACCCGTAGATATCAAGACATGCTCAGTCTGTATAAGAACAAGTCAGGTTTAGAGGTATAAGAGATGTATCTGGGCAGGTAACGTGGTAAAGCATGCTTGTTTTTTATACTGTATAAATTATTATTCTTGAACGAAATTTAGGCATCTCAGAAAATTTGGGAAATATACTGTACAGTATACAGTGGGATATGCTATAACGAATCTAATTGGTTCTAGAACCTTGTTCGTTATAGCATTCGTTCGTTATAGGATTAATCCGTTCCAAGCCCCCAAATACAACCACTTAGCACTGAAAAATATACAGTACAGTAATATAAAATTGTAAAAATTGTAAAAAAGTGCATACATATGCATCTAAACCCCTGAAATAAAGAATATCATTAATACTTGTAATAAAAAAACAATAAATTAGTAAAAAAAAAAAAAAAATTAAAATAATGTTCGTTGTAGGAGTTTCGTTCGTTATAGCATTCTCAATTTTATAGATAAAACCGTTCATTATAGGAATATTCGTAGTAGGATCCGTTCGTTATAGCATACCCCACTGTATAGTAAAAAAAAATAATGATTGCGACTGGATATTTAATAGTTCATAAATCAGACAATGCTAATCTTTTTTGGCTTTCAGTTCAATTGAATAGGTTATTCCAGAAGAAAAAAATAGTTACAGTACTTGAGCTATTGGAATTAAGCTGTGTGAGATGTTTATTATTTTTATGATAAATTGGTAGTGTTCCATGTGTGGTTTGGGTAACATGGTATTATTATCGTTTCATATTATACTTGTCGCCAACTTTTTTTATTTCCAGTCGCATGACTTCATAGTTTGTCCTGACTACCATTCTTGTCTTCAACCAAACCCTTTAGAATACAGTATTGGTATGAACTAAGAAGGTTGACAGTTCTTAGGGCACGTGGAATCCTAGCCATCGCCAATTCTTCAGACAATTTATTTTACTAACTACAAGCCAATACAGTATGTAATTATGATCTGCGTCAACAAATCCTTTGTTCACTCAAAGCTTGCAACAGAGGCCTGGGGTCATGGGAAGAATCACTACAGTTCTTCACTGTTTAATCTATTGTATTGATATTATGTTATTTTAAGGGATAATGACTATACAGTGGTCCCTCGGTTAACGAACACAATTCGTTCCAGAAGGTCGTTCGTTAACCGAATCCATTGTTTCAATGGGATATTGGGTAATTGGTTCCAGCTCACCGAAAAGTACATACAAAGTAAAAAAAAAATGCAGTAAAGTACACTTACTTTGAGGTGTGTATGTAGAAGGCTCCTGGTTGATGATGATGATGGGAATTAGAAGTGGGGGTAGAGGAGAAGGGAGAAGAGAAGGAAGTGGGGATGGAAGAGAAATCACCCCATGCTTGATGCCGTTATTTCACCAATAAAATTTTAAGTTCACTGGGTGTAATTCAAGATTATTTTCTTTAAATCAACACTGCACTGCACTATATATTGTCAATATGCTAAATAAATTTCAGAATGACCAATAATTGTACTGTAAAAACGTAAAAATACTCTGTTCAAGAGACCCACAAGCAAGATGTTTCCTCTACTGAACAGAGACACAAACTGAGGCCTTGGTGGGTGAGTGAAGTGGCTGATGGGCGCACCAAAAACTAGTTCTCTGTACTGCAATTATGTTAAATAAGTGTTAAAATGACTAATAATTTTAATATAAAACTTGGAAAAATATTGAATAACACAACCTTCTTGATATTTACTCCAATGGAAACGAATGTAAGCCCTAAAACCGATTACTGTATTGGCGGACTAATCTTCCAGCTGGTGAGCAAGCCTAATCATGTTGACATGTTTTCGTAAGAATTTCGTTAACCGAATTGAAGATTCTTATGGAAGGTAATTTGTTAACCGAAATTTCGTTAACCGAGGGACCACTGTACTATGTTTATCTCTGATAATTTCCGCACTTGGAGAAGCAAAAATTAGCATGTGAATGCTCTGGTAACAAATATCTTGAAGAAAACAAGAAAAGTAATACTGTACTGATGTTTATTTTTCCATAAATTAGTAATTTATTGTAGTTTAATCAAATTAAATATTCTTTCAGAGTAAGGAATTGTAGTTATTATTGATAGATATAAAATGTTGGGTACCATTAAAGGGATGTCATGCTAAGTTTTATGATTAACATGCTCCTGAGAATTTCTCAGCACCTAGAATTGTTGAAAGCTGACTTGTGAATGTGAACACTTTTAAAAATGTTGATCATAGTTCATTACTGATACTGCAATGAAGTTTCAAATAAGTATGATATGTTCTAATGATGTTTAATTAACAGATAATATCTCTTGGGCTGTATGAGTCTGGTGGCTGGACAAATGTTTCTTAGAGGTGGTGACAGTGTACAGAACAGTATTGTATTATAAGAGTGAGGGTACAGTAGTGCCAGGAAGGCAGTTTTGAGGCAACTCAGAGCAAGAAGTGTGGGGTCGGTAACAGCTGTGTTCTATTTTTCACAATTATTTGCATTTACTGTACATATTACTATATTCATGTCCTACATGCTGCTGCTTCCTCACCACTTGTTGTAATAATGTTATCAGACATTAAGCACCCTACCGTGGGAGGTAGATGAGCATTCTCACTTCTTCTCTAACGTTGACCCTTAAGTGAGGTCACAGCCACTCATAGCTTGTACGGTATTAGAAAAATCTTATCGTAAACTTAAAATAGTTAAGAATATGTCGTGACAAAGCTTATACAGTGTAATAAAGAAAGTTTGCTTTGTAACTTATGACCTAATTCTTTTTCCAAAGGTAGAATGCAAGATTTAAAATGTACTTATGGCGCTATTTTCTGTCTATGCAGGAAAAAGTGCAGTTCGAGCGAGGTGGGAGGCAGCGGTCATGGGAGCGGGAGACGTCGGTCTCCTCTGGCTGCTCGCAAGTCGACCCCGACGGGAGGAGCCAACACAGGCAGCGGTGGGAGCGAGGTGAATGCCGTAACCAGCAGCAACAACAACAACGCGACCACGGGTGGCGGGGTAGTAGGGCAGGCCACGCCGCACCAGCCCAGGACAGCTGGTGGTGGCAGTGGTGCTGGTGGTGGTGGTACTGGAGGGTCAACCCGCCTGCCCAACACTACCGCACACCATGAAGATGCTGCAGCACATTCCTCCAATGAGGACTGCGATGCTGTGAGTAACTAGACCAGCTTGTTTGTTTCCCAGGTGAAAGCTGTCATTTTCGTCTGCAAAAATTTAAAACCGACATTCAAACCTAATTTTGAGTTCTGCTAAACAGCTGATTAAAAAAAATTAATAAAAAATATCAAGCTGCCATAAAGATTTTTTTACTTTAAAAACTGCTTCAGATAATCAAGAAAATAGTGTATTGAAATGGACAGTGATAGTAGTTCAGAACCTAAGTTGAGAATTGTTAGCAATGGTATGTGTGTGAATACTGTATACTGTCTTTCTGTTGGACCACCCATATGTGCGTGCATATGTGTGTGTGTGTGTGTGTGTGTGTGTGCATGCGTGCCTGCCTGCGTGCCTGCCTGCGTGCGTGCGTGCCTGCCTGCCTGCCTGCCTGCGTGCCTGCCTGCCTGCCTGCTTGCGTCCGTCCGTCCAGATAGTTCTCAACAAAATTTAAGAGAGTGAATGTAGCCAAACAATACTTCAGACAAACTCAGTACAGTTGTTAACTTTCATATTTTAGTGACTTCTGGCCTATTTTGGTTACATTGCAGCAACAGGAGTCCTGAGACCCTTATGCAACAGTCAGTTTGTTTGCCATTTAAGTTATGCTCTACAAAATCTTAGATGGTGTGAAGACAATACTGTACAGTACTTCTAAAATACTTCATATTCCAGGAAACGGTGCCATCGTCAGGGGTGTCCAATGGCTCCGGGGAGTTGGTAGAGCCTTTTAGAGTTAGTGGAGGTGATATTGGGTCTGTGGACGATGTGGATGATCATACTCCACATATCCAGCGCACACGAGAAGCCCTGGAACACATCCAGGCTAAGATACAGAAAACTAAAGATCTCATTAAAGAGGAACAAAAAGCACGAGATGGTAAGTAAAATTTTCTGAAGAACTTATACCTGTACCCTGTACACTAATTTATGTAAAAGCAATACAATACAGTATATTACAGCTTCCTAACCATTTTGTGATAACAGGGCCAGCTCTAGCTTCTGAGGGCCCACTGCAAGATAATGGTTGGGGGCCCCCATTCCTTAGACATCCCTCCCAAGGTTTCCATCCCATCGTGCTCAGTCCCTCACCCACAAATATTCTTGATTCCTGTGCAAATCTGACAACATTGACAGATTTTTATAGACACAAACTGCCAAAGCCCAGACTTACTGGTGCCAGATGGCTGAAACGCACTCGCCTGTAGTTCTGAAATGCTCACGCTACACAGCACATCAGAATTGAAATACGAATCCTACAAAACAACAAGTGATTGGGGCCCTGTGCAGCTGCATGGACCGCACATAGCAGGGGCGGCCCTGAGCTATAACTTGCATATCTCTCACCAATATGTCAAGGGATCGAGTCCTGCTTAGCCCAGACACAAGTGAGAAGGGTGTTATCCGGTGTGACCCTCACTACCACACATCACAGGTTTCCTCCGGACACTCCAGTATCCTCTTGTAATAACACTGGATAGACCAACCACCCGGATGGCTATTAAACTGAAATGATAAATACTATATGTATAATTGATGCAGATCCTGGACCTATTGGAAGCCTTTTGAACAAGAATCAGTTTATTCAGTACAGTTATTATATTGAAAGTGAAATAGATGGATTATGTTATTTCAATTAGATTTCTTTCAATCCTTCATAAATCCTGACAAAGAAGCCCCCCACATTGCACAAGTTGTATAGCCCATAAACAAAGCAACAGATTCTTTGTTCATGTATTCAGTTATCAAAATAATTGATTTTCTTAATGAATATATTTTTTACTCGATACAGAAAATGTCAATGAATACCTCAAGCTTGCTGCTAATGCTGACCGCCAACAAATGGCTCGCATCAAGACGGTGTTTGAGAAGAAGAACCAGAAGTCAGCTGCTCTAATACAGCAACTTCAGAAGAAACTAGAAAATTACCAAAAGAGATTACATGAAATAGAGACCCATGGGTTGATAGTTGCACACCGGCAGCCCAAAGAGGTGCTGCGGGATATGGGTCAGGGTCTTAAGTAAGTATACTGTACTGTAATTGTAACTTTTTAAAAATTCTGGCTTAAGCAATATCCAGAATTTCCAAGTGTAACCAATTCCTAATTACAGAACATGAATTTTTGCCATTTCATTTTCTGTCTTTTTGGCTCTTACTTGGTAACCTTGTATTTCATTAATCCTGTAATGTACAACTAATATAATTTTTTAAATTCCATGGAACCATTAAGTTGCTGATATGGTGGTTAACTGTAGTATTTTTTCCCTTGACTTTATAAGGAAGGTTATAGTCTTAACCTTTCCTGCAACCCACCTGAATGTTTCTCTATCCATTTACTTTTTAAATATAAATCTTCTCTAAAACTACTTACCTTTGATGTGGTGGGGCTGATGACTCTTGAAATGTGGGGTTGTTTAAGGGAATCAACATAAGGAGTGCAAGGAATGAATGGGTATAGGACAGTGTTCTTAAACTTTTTCAACACTACCCAAAACTACATTGTTAACCAGCATTAATAAAAATGAATTGAAATTTTGTAATGGAGGCTGACCTCCCCTCAACTCCAATCCTACAAAATCTACAAATTGCTAGATACTTAGCTGACTTCAGCAGGAAAGAGCTATGAATCTTTAATGAAATTGTGTTAAGGCTTCAGCCAGTGTGAAGTTGTAGCTACATTGATTCTTCTTAATATTAACATAATAGAAAAGTACTATGCTCTCTTTGTTTGATGGTGGCTTAAGCAGCTCTGGCTTCAGACTCCAGCAAACAGCTCTCTGCCAAAATGATGGCAACACATTGTCACTCATTCAGTTGATACAGTATACTGTACTTTATTTTGAAAGACTCCGTGATTTCATAATATCAATACTGTAGTTATAATACAGTTGTAAAATAATATATTAGTTTATTTATAGAAACTATTTCACCAGAATTAAAGTGATTTATGAAAACTACTTATACTTATTCAGGCTACTTACCATAGTAAGTTTCCTTTAACCTCATGTGGTATGGAGAACTTTTAGATACCGTACAGTATATGTTAGTCTCTCTTCCTACCCATGTTTGTGCATGGTTGTGTTAGTAGAAACATTTGGCATGGCATCACTGGATCTTCAAAATATATTAATTCATTATTACTTACTGTCTAACATTAATACTGTACAATTTCATGAAACGGTAACATGTAGTGAAAACTTAAAGTTAAAGTCTTCATATTAAGATATTTACTGTGTGGTAAACTGCATACAGTACTGTATTTTATTGTACTGTATTATACAGTATCTCAAAAAGTATCTGACTACACTGTGTGAAACATTAAAGACCACGAATGATAGATACAGTATTGGGACATGCATTTACTTTGGTATACAGTAGTTTAACATAACTAATGCAAAATGTATTTATTTGGGTGTAATTAATACGATGTTCGGGTACCAAATGTAGTAGGATCAGTATAGCACAGAGCCACGCATACCAACCCTCCCGGGACATCACAAGTTGCATGTAGCATATCAGAAGCCATCGTACCCATCCTGGCAGATACTTTTTGAGGTACTGTACAGTCGCAGACAGTGGTTTGCTCCCCGTGCTAAAACTGAGGGACAGGAATGAGTCTCCGAGCTTAATGTCGTCTGGTGCGGTTGTGCTGTTTTATCTTGTTTAGGGTCGATGCTGTACGTCCTATGATTTTTTGTAAGGAATCGGTGATAAACAATTTTTTTGTAGTAAGTACAGTACAGCACTGTACTGCATGTTTTTTGATAGGTTCTTGTCATTGCAGCCAATACATGAACCAGTGACCAATCTTAGGGGTGATAATCTTTGGATTTGGGGTAAAAAAAAAATATGGGGGTTTAGCTTTTAACATGGGATTTTATGGGTAAATGGGTCCTGTTGAATGAGAATTCATCCAATGATCACATTTTCAAGATTACACATTGCTTAAGAAGCAGGAGCTTACAGTACTGTGCATCTAGCTGTGTCTCTTACAGTATAATGTTTACAGTGATTGAAATGTTGTGTGTACAGTAGACAGGGTTTGCAATTTGATGATAAAGGTAAGTTCAGCTGTGAAATCCAAAAAATGTTCAACAAAAATTGCCCTGTTGTGTGAAATGACAAGTAGTACAGTATGATGTTTACAGTGTATTTTAAATAGATTGAGGTACAGTTTATATCTGACTACCAATGAAAAGCTTGAAGTACAGTAGTGCTTGCAGCATCTTCTACAAAATATTTGCTTCTAACCATCGTCGAATCTTTCAGTGTCAGGTTCAGCTGCAATGCTTGAACCATTTTCTGGCATTCAGTACAGTACAGTATATTGGTTTGGCTTCAAAGTGAGTACGGTAGTCACTACTTGCACTAATAAAAAAAATGTAGAAAATTGAAGATTGACTAAAAAAACACACATACAGTAAAAGGAAAATTAAAAATATTTGGAAAAACAGTGTGGTAAAAGTTAAAGGACTGTGTCCATGAAAACAAACAATTAAACAGGAGAGAGAATATTAGTCTCATTGTGTTTCCAAGGGAGACCAAACTATCTTATCTGATTTCTGATGTACAGATATCAGATGCATATAAGCTTACCACTATATATTGCACAAGTAGGAAGTATCAAGTCACACCATTTTCTCCTTAGGACGGTCATCAGTAAACCTAAGGAGATAGCACACCTGATCAAAAACAAATTTGGTTCTGCGGACAATATCAAGGAGCTAGCTGGGGAGGAGGAGCGTGACGAAGAGCGTGTGCATCATGGGTCAGCTACATTACCTGTTGGTGCAAGTTTGGTACCTCCTACCTCCTCTAATCAAGGGAGCAATCTCCCAAGGTAAAATATCTTATTGAATTTAATATTAAGACTGCTGTTCTAAACAAACAAATGAAAAATGCCTCGAGCTTTAATAAAAGGCCTGCGGTAATCAACAACTTGGCTAGCTTTATGTGAAGATCCAATTGTTACTACATATGAGATACTTAGGAGTAATGAGCTCACTGTGTTAAGTCATTAGAACAACTGTAGATACACTGTAGATCCCTGAACAAAGGTTTAAAAATGATAAGGTGCTCACTGGTTTGTAGCTGTAGAATAATTACGGATGACAGTCAAATTTGGTACACCAATTGCATGCAGTTTTTCTCAAATCGCATGTAAATATTTTTTTGTGGCTTAACCCTTAGGCCCCGGGTGACGTTCCAGAACGTCCGACCAGCGTGCCCCAGGTGACGTTCTAGAACGTCGAGCCTATTCCCGCTACTTTTTTTTTTTTTTTTTTTTTTTTTGAGGGGGGAAAGTTGATTTTTGTCTATTTATCCCTGCGAGGGGAGGGGGGTACTGCCAGCAGCACTCTAACCCGGGGCTTAAGGGTTAAATTTTCAAGATTTGGGATATTGGATACATACAATATAACTAGGAATATTTCAGAAGTTCTTGGCGTAATCCCTCAAATTTTGAAATATGAAAAGTCTTTATTGTTTCTGCTCAATTAAAATACAAATGAAGAGTTCCACTCTAAAAGTCTGTAAAGAGCATGTAGTTGTGTTATGCCAAGGTTAAGTCCTTACCAAAACTCTTAAATCAAGCAAGGAAATGATCTTCATTGAGACAAATGGGACAATAAGAATTGTCTTCTCTCAGAAAAGCCTGAACTTTTGCAAAGCCTGAACTTTTGCAGTAATGCTTCCATGTACAACTAAACCCTACCAGCCTATTGCCAATAATATTGCTGTTAACTTTAGCTTTGCATGCTTAGCAGACTGTTGCCACTTCAGGCCTAAGTTAGCCTTGAAGTTTAGCTCTACAGATTCACAACTGGTGTGATTGGTGTACTTGCTGAGGGCATTTATTTTGTATAGATTATTTGAAGGCTTTACTGTCTGGGTTGAGATCTAGAACAATTTTCCACTAACCTTTTACCAATAACACACTTTAGTTTCCTGTCGTACTACAATATTCACTGAAGTGAATTTTTTGGTATTATACATCACATAGCAAATGGAAAAAACTTCACATCCTGGGTATGAGTTGTTAAAATATTTTTTGTGTAACTCGTTGAATGCCATTATTTGATTGTTTACAGCAGTCACCACCAGAGTTCATCAGCTCAAGGAGCAGGTGGAAGTAGCAGTGGTGGAGGCCATCATGGAAGTAAGATTGGTTCAGAAGAAGGTTCCGAATGTAATTCCTCCATCACTAGTGAAAGTGTTCCTGGAGGCAGCACCACTTTGGCTCATCTTGGATCACCAAGGAACCACCATAGCCAGGTAATTGGCTTACTCATCACCCTTTGTTAAATAACTAATAATAGTGATCAGACCATCACCACCAAGTTAATCAGAGATAACAAACATTATTCTGAGAAATCTCTGACTTAACCATGACAACAAATACTGTACAGTAGCTAAAACAACTATCTGTGCTCACTTTGTGGGAACAATATGAGACCATGGACGATAAATTTTGGTATATGAGACCTGTCACTCATCACACGTAAAATTTTGGAGCATATCGACCCCCCACCTGCACAGATACCGGGTAGTTGTTTTAGCTACTGTACATTCAATAATGAATTGTTCCTTAAAGTAAGATGTCATATCTAATTTTAACATCTCATAGATTCCTAGTGGAATAATTTCCACAAAAAGTAAAGAACAACTGCTTTACCTACACAATGATCACTTCATGTGAATAATAACTTGTAAATATTCCACGTGCCTTAGTTTCTTGACCTTTTCAAGAGTTTAAAACACTTATTCAAGGTTTAGATATTTTGGACCTCGTGCAGAGTAGAAACCCTCCACTTACTGTTGATTAAATTCCCTAACATTAAATGGGGTTAAGTTATGTTTGGTGAAAAAAGTGGGGTCCCAAATCTTCGTTAGACCCGATATTTTGGTAAAACATTGCATCGTACCATCCTCACAAAGATGGGAAGTTTCTAGGCAAAACAATATGTCTTAAGATGTAAATAGGATAGGAGATTTATATGTCAATACAGCATATATCTTGACCCTTAAAGCCCGGGTGACATAAGACCCACTGGACCTCATACGCAGGCTTATTTGGGCTCCTCCCCCAAAAATAAATACATTAAAAAAATGCAGTCACCTTATAAATGAATAAATCAATACAATGGACCCTCCATTAACGAACAGTTCAATCTACATGTATGAGATTTCAGTTAACGAATTACCTCCCATAGGGACTTTCAGTTATTATTAACGAGTACAAATTCTATTAACAACAGCCTTATAAAAAACATATTTAGGTGCACGCATCAGCTGATCGACTCGTCCGCCAATAATCGGTTCTCTGTTTACCTTTGTTTCCAGTGGAGTAAACATTGAGAAAGTTGTGCTCTTGAATATTTTTGCATTTTTACATTAAAATTATTGGTCATTCTGAAATTTAGTTAACATATTGATAACATACAGTGCATTGTTGGTTTAAATAAAAAATATCTGGAATATGTTAAATATATTGTTGTGAACTTAAAATTTTATTGGTAAAATTATCAAGCATGGGTCCAAAGAAATCTTGGAAGGCGATTTCAATTCAAGTGAAACAAGAAATTATTAAGAAATACGAAGAAGGCATTAGAGCCAATGCCCTCTGTAAAGAAAATGGCATGTCGTCATCAACTGTATCTACAATCAGCTGTTTGCATTGCCGCTATGTAAATATAGCCACCGGGAATTCTACATACACACCTCAAATTAAGCGTTAAAATATTTTTTATTTTTTATTTATTGTACAATATACTGTACAGTACACAATGATGGTGAGGATTCTGCATGTAAGGCTTGGACCACATGAATTGACATTAGGTTACATAGAGAACCCTGTGTGAAAAGAAGTACGCAATGTACTATAGTAATACTTTGACAAAAATATGCAGAAAATAAAAGTAAAACAAAAACAGGAAAAACACAAGATAAAATAATGTTCAAGAATTATCTAGATACTGCATGTATAATGGCTAACAGTCTTCATAAAATAATATTTAAATGAGGTGGAATAGGTACACAATCCTTATAAAACAAAGACCTGCAAATATAAACCAAAACATACTGATAGATCAGCAAATTACAGGGAATTCCATATAAATGAAACCAAATAGGGTAGGGTTAGGGATCAGTTAGGATTATAAAGTAAGAGCATTCTTAAAGCTAGAAATTAACAAGTTCTCGTAGCTATTTCCTAATCCTAACTCACCCCAATCCCTGTCGTGTTAGGTTCCATTTATGTAGACAGCCTCTATATTCAAATCATGGTTAATGAAACGAAGTGAGTTCAGACTTCACAATACTGTACAGTTCTTGTAAGCTGAAGTTTTATACTTATTTTACAGTTGACAAGTGGTGATTTTTATGGCGTGCCTGGAGGGACAACAGTAGAACAGCTGCTAATGGAGCTAAGAGAGAGCAGAGACGAATCAGCACGACTAAGAGAAGAAATAGATACAATAAAAGTAAGTATTGTACTTGAAGCCCAAAAAAAGTAAAACAAAAAATTTCACTATACTGTACATGTATATTATCAGCTATAAACATATTTACTTTGGAAGAGAAGGTGAAGGCTCTTTATGTAAGCTTCATGTTCTGTAATTTATATCTTGATGAGATCACGTTCTCAGAAAAAATTTTATAATATTTTATTCTGTAACTTTACTATTGAAAATTATAGGACATGTCCACAACCAGTGGAATGTAAAAGATGTCACATTCCACAAAGTGTAAAACATATGCATTATGACTGAATATCTGGCAGAGTTCTTGGGAGAATCTAAATTCTTTGTCATGAATTTTCTCGGGTTCAAATACTACCTACTGTATATGAGACAAAATCTGAAATACCAAATGTTTCATAAACAAAGTACAGTACAATATCGCACGATAGGATCCAACGATGTTCGCTATACAGTATATGATTACATGTAATCAATGGGGAAAATAGGGTTAGGTTCTGGAGGCCAATAAAAGTGACTAAACTTGACTTAATGAGTTCATTTTCTTACTAACTTAGCACCAATGAACACCAGACTCGGGAACAACAGGCTATTTCAATATCAAGGAACACCAGACTCGGCAGCTTATGCACCATCCTGGGAACACCAGACTCGCCAGCAGATGCCACACTGCCACCCTCACTTGACAATCCCACATTTACATAAACGAACACCAAAAATATTAGTTGCAGTATTAAATCTTTTCCATTAAACTTTACATTCTCTTCAATTCACTTTTCACGTCACTAGCAACCCATTTACACTCGTTTTAGAAGTCATAATCTGCAGCAGAGTCGGCTGCTTTCTCGTCACTCACTCAGAAAGACTGAGCGGGCGAGCGTGAATGTGTGACTGAGCAGCCACGGTGGCGCCTCTGGTGAGCAAATAACGCATTTGCTTGCCATGGTGATACATTTTAGATATTTCCTGCCTGATTTCCCTTGCGAAATAAAAAAAATAACGCTATACAGTATAGTCTCAATTTAAAGATTTGGTTTACGCATTTGGTCATTTACGCGGTACCTTGCCAGACCGACAATTTTTATTCACGCGGTTCATTCCATCATTTACGCGGGAAGCGGCGCGGGCAGGGTGCGCACAAGGTCGCCCAGTCAACAAAACATTACCGAGTTCTTCACCCGCCACCCACCACAGCCAGCCCAAGTCATTGATAGTGAGGATATGGACTTTGAGGGGTTTGACAAAGAGGCCCTGCAAGCCTCTGTGGTGGATAGTGATGCAGGTGAGGGCCAATAATCTGCCCTCTGCCTCAGAACCAACCCCAATCCCCGTGTACCCAACCAGAGTCAAAATATTCTTAAGTGTAGGAATTTGCCTGGTTTGAGTAGAATGAAAGGATTTTTTGACCCTTTTAAAACAATGATCAACAAACACAGGAGGGTATCCAAGTTTTTGTGCAATGGAACGAATGTGTTTCAATTCTTCATCAATAAATTCAGCGTCACAAATACGCAAACATTTCAAAAACATAGCAGAAAAAAACTGACATTTTGGTAGACTCCAGGTGACTCGATAAAAAATGTATGAAACTGTCTACCTGTGTAGGCTTTCTGTACACCTTAAATTTGTAGTTATGGCCATTTCTAATGATAAGCATATCAAGGAATGGAATGGAAGGGATGTCTTGAATAAAGACGAAAGCTAAGGTGTTCCGTTGTTTCCCTTTTCCCTGTGTGATTTTATCAATATATATATATATATATATATATATATATATATATATATATATATATATATATATATATATATATATATATATATATATATATATATATATATATATATATATATATATATATATATATATATATATTGACAAAATCACACGGGAAAAGGGAAATACATACCTACTTTTGAAAAAGTAATGTTTTTGAAGTGTTTAAAAGTACACCTGTTATTAAAGTCTTTCTCCAATATTGATGTCATAGAATGTAAGCTGATCTAAAGGAGAGATTAATTATATGAGGATATATTTGGTTTTGTATATGTATTATTAATGCAAAATAAAGTGATTGCTTGATTGATATAGATTTATAGCTTACCATAACTTCATGTGTGAAGTGTGGTGTGGTGGCGTGGATGAAGAGGAATACACTAAGGTGGTATGGACATGTGCCGAGGATACATGAAGATAGGCTGACAAAAAAGTTTATGATAGCAATAGAGAGGGTAATGTTTGGAGGGGTAGACCAGTTGCCACCTGGGAGAAAAGAGTTAAGAGAGTTTGTTGAAGAGAGAGCAGAAAGGGGAGGAAGAGTGTTTGAGAGAGCAAGTGAGGTGTGCAAGGATAAAATGGCCTGGAGACACTTCTGTTGGGGAGTTCCCGGGAGGGAACAAGGCGTCGGCGATATTGATTGAGTGATCAAAACAGAGGTGCCGGAGCGACACTCCAGTGAGCTCCAGCAGCACTGCACCCCTGCCGACCGTACTATACTGTAAAATGTACTTGTAATTTACTTTTATACCAAATTAGGTATGCAAATCACCCATTGCCTTGAAAGTACAGTACTATACTGTGTGGCCTTGAGACACCTGAGGATATACTGTACCAGATACCTCAAAGAATGAAAATAAAAATGTTCTACTTTCCTTGACACTGATATTAAATGTACAGATGTATATATTTCTGACTACAACCATTCACTTGACGTTACACCCATCACATGCTATAACTCTTTATAAAACCCACTATTGCCATTACAGGTGCAAGTTTACTCCTATTTTTGTAAAATTAATTTCTTTATTCCACTTCATTTTATGCAGCAAGCATTAGGAGCTGAAGTGAACTCAATGCGTGATGGTTTAGCAGAAGAACGATTCCGATGTGATAGGCTTGAAGAACAAATAAATGATTTAACTGAACTACATCAAAATGAGATGGCAATTCTTGTGACCAATATGGCAGATATGGAAGAAAAGGTGCAGTATCAGAGTGAAGAACGGATACGGGACCTTCATGAGATTGTGGAAAACTGTCACACCAGGGTGAGTACAGATGAAAACACAGGTTAGACTTTAATTTTAATATTAAATTACTATTTGATTTTGATACTGAAGTAAGTGGAGAAGTTTTGAAACCTATAGAAATCAAGGGAGGGTATTGTAGGGAAATTTGGAATGACAAAAATGAATAAAAATACAGTATGCCCGGATAATTCATGGATTTTTATTTCTCGGTCTTCTATTATTTGCGGATGATACCCTGGATGTACCCAAGAATGTCTGCGGGTAGTTTTAAAGTTACCGGCATTTTCACGGCTGGGACAGGGAGCCATTCATTCAAGAGACAGTAATTTCCTTTACCTGTATTGTAAAACACATACAAATAAATAATACCTGTAATGGGAAAATCCTCTCACAAATGATCAGAAACAAATTTATTAAAAATGTGAGTCTACCCTCAGGTCTACTCTGTGCTTTATTAATAACAAAGAACGGAGTAGACTTGAGGGTAGACTGTCACATTTTTAATAAATTTGTTTCTGATCATTTGTGAGAGGATTTTCCCATTACAAGTATTATTTATTTGTATGTGTTTTGTGTGTGTCTACACACACACACACACACACACACACACACGTATGTACAATACAGGTAAAAGAAATAATTATCCTAAGGTCAAACACATAAGGGAATATACATTTCTTTGTACACAAGTAAAAATGTAACCCCTCCCACTGGTCAGCATATGTTATTCACTGATTTGGTGATTCGCGGCCATTTTGAGAACTTAACCCCCGCGAATGTGAAGGGCATGCTGTACAGAGAATGATGGAAGTAATGTATTCAGAGAGAGTTCATAGTAGAGACATAGCTCCCAGAAAGTCTTGGAATTACAGTACTGTACAGGTATTTAACTTTTTTCATTTCTTAAGGGAAAAAACATGAGTGAAAGATTAATGAAACAAATCTTGGAATTTTACATGTGTAAACTCAAAATGAAATACAGTATGCAACCTGTAAAAGATGTTGGATATAAGATAAATATGTACATATTACCAAAATTCTGTACGTAAATGTGAGGAATAAATCAAAATTATACTAATAAATAAAAGAAAAGAAAAAATACTGCATTTCTTGTTGGCAATAGTTTCACTCCACGCAGGAGACTGAGATCTCCAACACTACTCCCTCGGTCCCTCCTTCCACACACTATGGGCTAACTACTGTACTACTAATGTAAAATGCTGTTTATTCCATTAATGTTTTTGACCATATGATAATCATTTATTTTGTTTGCACATTCTGTGGGAACGATTGTGTATGCATGTACCAGTATAAAAAAAAAAAAAAAATTAGGCATATCTATGCAAAATAATAAGTTGAAAATTAACTGACGGAGCTCACAGCTTGGCCCAGTAGGGGGAGTCGGAGATTCCAGCTCCTCACCACTCCCCTCTGCCTCCCTCACAATCTGCTCACTTATTCCTGCAGACATAAGAAATTTTTATTATATTTTTTTCACCTAATGGTAAAGATTTGTTTTTGTACAATCTGTATGAATAATTGTGTACATGCATGTAAGAGAAAAAAGGAATAAAATTATAAAATCTGCTCATAATTACGAGTTGAAAAATAATAACACACACACACGCACACACACACACAAACACACATATACTCACACACACACACACACACACACACACACACACACACACACACACACACACACACACACTCACACTCACACTTACGCTCTTTATATTCCATATTTCAACATATTTTTCAGTATACAGGTACAGTACACACAAAGAACACCGAGTGAGTGTGTGTATGTTTATAAATGAGTGTAAACATTTAAACTAGCATTTACCATTGGCATATTAAAAATTCTAGAATGCTCGGCTTATTTTTTCATACTGCGGTTTGGGAGTACAGGTACAGGCTTGGGGAAAGTGTTCTGTTAAACTTCATTAATTTTGAAACCGAGTGGGTCTGTATTCACCGAACAAAAAAAAAAAAAACTTTGTGTACCGGGCCTTGCATCTGAATATGAGGGCTGTGGCTAGCTCGCCTGGTTTGAAATACTGTAATGCTGTAGGGTATCGTAATTTTTTCTTTTATGAATAAGTGGGGTATGCTTTGCAAATATGAAATAGGGATGCTAAAATATAAATTGCGGATAAGCAGGGTTGCGAATAGCGAAGTATTCCTCTATTAGAACATTAGTGGAACAATTTTGTTTTGTTTTTTTTATCTAGAAACCACTAAAAGTCCTGTTTTATACTTTGGCCAGATCTCTCGGATGGAACATCAACAAGCACAGCAGCAGCAACAGTATCTGACATTAGAAGGTTTAGAGAACAGCAATGCCCGGGCTGTGTTTGTAAAGCTCATCAATGTTTTACTAACTGTGCTCCAGGTAAGCACACCAGTATGGGACCGATTGTTCCTAATAACTTCCCACTCATTCCTGTTTGATTGTTTTTTTAAATATTCTTTTTGAAAATTTTAATGGGAATAACGACCAAGAATATGCAGTTTGCCTTGATTATAGCCTATTTAAATACTAAGAATCACTTTGGACTTTGTTAAAATTTGTTTTAATGAATGATACTAATAAATGTACAGTATTAATTTCATTACATCCTTTCAGGTGTTGCTGTTGGTAGTAGCAACTGTGGCCAACATCCTGACGCCACTACTGCAGACTCGTACCCGTCTTTTTGTCTCTGCAATGCTCATTTTCCTCCTCATCTTTGTTTACATACAACTACCTGAGTTGAGAGAGATGTGGCTAGCAGTAGTTGACTGGTATATGAAGATTTTCTCTTTAAAATAGAAAATTCTTATGGACATAGTATTAATTTAACAAAAATATGGAAAACTGAGCACATAGCTGAAATATTTCTTGTTCCTCGTTAGGGTGTGTACTCTTGGCAATGTTGTTAAGAGCATCATTGACTTGTATTCCAATGATTTATTTATTTATTTATTTTTTATTTTTTTTTATTTATTTTTTATTTTTTACATTTTCAAGTCGACACAACTCGTCTGTCCAATAACCACCGTAAGCAAGAGAGTCATATTGATTCCTTAGCTCAAATATTTTCAGATAAGTGAGTTTGACTTGGTACTGGCACAAGTATGCCACAGTGTTATGAAGTTGGGTTTTTGAACATTTTCAACTAAGTAGCAAGTTGTTGAGTATTTATGATGAATTACAGAAAACTTCTCTGATGCAACATGATATTCTGTTCTGAACAAGTCGCTACAGAGTGATGAACAAGAGGTTTTGAGACTGATATGAAAAGACATTTAACTGAGCAGCTTGATGATGCAGTTGAATATGAATACCCAAGTGAATGTTGGCATGACATTGACTCGATCATATAGACAATTTCCTCCAGCTCAGATGCTGCTTGGAAATGATGAAGATGGCTGGCTCTTGTGGGGCTCGTGTGATAGCATTAACCAAAGTTGGACAACATAAGGTACAGCAAGTTTTTTCTTTTTTATTTTTTTAGTGTGGAAAGCCGAGATCCTTATTTGGGTGCAGCTTATAGCCACAAGGTTAAATGGTCAAAAGTGAGTACATGTAGTTACCAGATCAGTGGTCAGCATGAAGTTAAACCATTAGGTATTTGGTAGATTAAAGTGGTCACTTAGTTATATGTTATATGAATGAACCCTTGGAATCACATATTCCTGCCAATATTTTATAAAAATCTGAACTACTGCTACCACGTGCTGACGACAGATCCGACACAGTACAGTACTATGCTAATGGTTGATGATTTACTATCCTCTGCTCTCTACTTTTTTCCTTGGAACATATGTTTGTTCCTGTTATCTCTTTGAACAGGTCTGTGATGTATTTCTAATTAGAACAGACCAGTTTTTCCATCATAAGTAATTTTTTGCTCTTTCTGTGGTTCAACACATTTTTTGTTTTCACTTGTTATAATAGGGTGGTTAAACAAATTTAGCAGATTTGATAATATGGAGTGAAGATATTTTGGGTTTTTGAATGGTGCTGGTGGAAAATATATGCTGTTCACAATCGTAATTCAGTTTTTGCTGAATAGTTAACATATAAGTGGGTTCCTACTATAATGAGTGGGTCTTTACCTGCAGTACCAGCATTATTCACACCTGTCATTCACATTAAAATTTTGTCAGTAACATGTAATATATGATGTTTGTGAAAACATCATAAAAACTTTGTGGACTGAATTCATTGTCACCTAATGAGTCCTAACAGTTGACCAAATGTCTATCAATCCATTTAGTATTAACATTAAATTCTTAGTCACTGAATTGCCTGTGATATGTGTTAATAAAATAACTAGCTCTAAAAACACATTCAGCAGCAAAATTTTTAATAATAATACACAAAAAGAAATAATACTGTACTGTACATTGAAAATAAATAAATCTGACACAATAATTAAAAGCTGGGAACTCATATTTATGCACATTATTGGCTACTAAAAATGAAGAAAAATTATTATTGTATTTACTTGTCTTCTGTAATAAGAGACATTAATTGTATATGAATATATAAACTTGGGCAATGGTAATATTCAGTGACTAGATGAAATTAAAAAGCTTTTTAGATGTAGACATGCCATGTACTTACATACACTCAGTTGATGACTTTGTGTTCAGGCCCCCTGAGTGTGAGTAATGTGGGGGAAACTACCAAGAATAACTTCACAGATGCTATATCTTGGAAATGTAATTATAATATATTATATTATTTCAAATAGACGGTATTGTAGCAAGGAAAATTTTAGTAAAATGTGAGAGTAACAATTGTTGGTCTCATTGGCAATTTACTGCCAAGCCTTCACTATTGAGGCTCTTATTTATTTTTCCTGATGTCACCCTTATGTACATTTTACACTATCATGAGTCTTTTCATTGACTCACAGAGTATGGAATTGTTTTATGAGGATGCTCATGTTATCCTCAAAAATGCACTTCTTATGTCACAAGTATTATATACCCCAACTATGGCAGACCATCAAGATGAAACCATCTAATAATAAATTAGTCATTGAGTCCCACATTTTTTTATAGTATTATCAGTAAAACAATATACAGAGGTCCCTCGATTAACGAACGGTTCAATTAACGAAATTTCGGTTAACGAATTGGCTCCCATAAGGATTTCCAGTTCCATTAACGACTGCCTTATGAGAAACACGCTTTGTTGTGCGCATCGGCTGATAAGCTGATCGGCTGGTCCGCCAGTACAGTAATTGGTTCTATGTTTACATTTGTTTCCAGTGGGGTAAATATCAAGAAAGTTGTGCTCTTGAATATTTATGCATTTTTTATATTAAAATCATTGGTCATTCTGAAATTTAGTTAACATATTGGTAATACAGTACAGGGAACAGTTTTTGTGTGCCCTTCAGCTGATCGAATCACCCACCAATGCTTCTCAGTTTAACTTTGTTTACAGTGGAGTGAACATCGAGTTTGTTGGTCTCTTGAATATTTTTGCATTTTTACATCAAAATTATTGGTTATTCTGAAATTTAGTTAACATATTGATAATATACAGTGCAGAAAATATTAATAAATATGAAGAAAGCATTAGAACCAATGCACTGTAAAGAATATGGCATGTCATCATAGACTGCCTTTACAATCAGCTGTTTGCTATGGCAACAAAGCTGCCGGGAATACGACATACACCCCTCAAAGTAAGTTAAAATACAGTATTTTATTGTTTTTTATTTATTATTGTACGGTATACTGTACAGTACAGTACTGTATTTAGTTTATATTTTATGTTTTGTTAATTCTATTACCGGGATTCAGTACTTTGTATGTATACTTTTTCTATGAGTTGGAACCAATTACCCAATATCCCATTGAAATAATAGATTCAGTTAACAAAATTTTCGGTTAACAACCAACTCTGTGGAACCAATTGTGTTCGTTAATCGAGGGACCACTGTATTGGATTTATGGTCAACTGCTTTTTATATAAATGGTTGGCCACAGGTATGGATTCATTTTTTGGGGTTGATGTTGACTTGGAACCATGCATATTGCTTTAATAACAGTGGCTTCTGGCATCTAGGATGATTATAAAGTTTTGAGATGCAGTCTTTTGCTTTTACAGTTCACTGCTTTTCTGTAATTTCAATGTTGAGCTATGATGCTATGTTTGAGCAGGAAAAACCACTTTTTCATTCATTCCTTGGGTGCCAGTCTCTTATTCCATTGGCTGGGCAATATGGCTGTCAAGTTTTCTTATTATTTTGCTGACTTCATACACAATTTTTATGCATTAAGTTTGAGATCTGATTTTTTTTTTTTATTCTTGTCACAGTTTGAGGCCAGTTTGGCAAAGTAGGCA
This sequence comes from Homarus americanus, assembly GCF_018991925.1. NCBI lineage: Eukaryota > Metazoa > Arthropoda > Malacostraca > Decapoda > Nephropidae > Homarus > Homarus americanus. The sequence continues at coordinate 2,216,833 of NW_024720811.1, read as the reverse complement.
TATTATATTAGTTTTAAGTGATTTTTTTTCTTAGAAATTTCTAGTAAAGATGACACTCCACTGGAACTTTCATTTCACACAATATACCTCTTGATTTACATTGACTTACAAATTAATCCAAAATACTCGAGATCAAAAAAGACAGAAAAGTTTAAGAAAACGAGGTAAGCTGAGTCTGAGCCTGTCTAATTCAGAACACATTATGACGAGCTGGAGTGTGATGTCATATCTATTCTCTAAACCTTAAGAGAATGTCTAAGGCATCTGTTTGTAACACGAGAAGCTGTATATTTTTAACTATACAAGAAAAACAATTTGTAGCAAAGAGTACTGTGTACTATATAAATTGAGTTTTAATAAGCAGAGGTTACATACAATGTATTACTGTACAGTACAGTATTAAAAGGTATGGATTATCCTGGATGCCCTCAGATCGATGATGGGAGTGTGGAGATTGGTACTAATGAGTTTAGCTCCTCAGAAAATTGTATGTACAAGTACTGTACTGTACCAGGAAAAGAGAAAAATCATTGAGGTATTTCTGCAATTGTGCAATGCTCAAGTTTTCTGGTAAAGCTGCGGTCACACTAAATTTTCTACCCAGAATAAATCCACTGTAGCGTTGATTCTTCAACGAACTCCTCAAGTTGTCTCTACAGCAACAACTTATTTGTTGTCGAAAGTGGGACGATACGGAGCATTTGAAATCCACGGTACGGTGGGTTGACATTTGCTAGAGAGAGAGTATTGTATTAATAAAATTTTCACCATTCATATTTTTTCTTATTAATGTTAAAATGTAAAAAAAATATAAAAATTATATTTCAATAACAAAACACCAGCAAAAAATGTCAGAGTAAATAAAAAATTATAAGAATACAGTACATCACAATGGGAATTTCATTTAACTCTTAGAGTACTTGTGACACTTTGTAAACAAACATTGCCTAGAGGCTACAATCGTTTCTCTTTCATTTTAGTCTTCTTTAACAGGACCACACATTTCACAAAAGTGGTTAATGCTGCCATAGAAGTATACAGTACAATGAAGCCAGCCTGCTCCAACTGGGCTCAAACTAGCCGCATAAGCTGGGCGCTTGGCCAACAGCACCTTTCGCTGGTGTGTGGATCCTACCGTTGACTTCTTGCCAATTCAATTTTCAATTTCAATTGTTTATTCCTTGATCGAGGAAGCGGGATCCTAGTGCTGTCACAAGGTACCCCTGTACAATGACACCAGAAGCATCTGGCAAATGTGACAAGTATATACAGTATAATTATTATAAAGGGGCTTACTAAAGCCTAAGGAAGGATATTCCTTTAACACATAATCAATGTTATTTACATAATATCTGGCCAGTATGGGGAGGATCATCTTGTCTCCGTCAGGGGGTCGTGGAGTGGTGGTCCAGCAGGCGTCACGGAAGCGTTGTGTGTGGTGACATCTTAGGAGGTAGTGGATAAGGGTGCGGCTGTCGACTTATTGCCTGTGGATATCTTACACAGAAAACTCTAGTGTGACTGTCACTTTAGATCAATATTACTGAATCAAGGGGTTGAAGTGCTGTAAACTATGAAACGTCCAACCCACAGATGAACAGCAATATTTCCTGTGAGGTAGTAGGCAGCTATCAAATAGGGAGGTATTACTGCCTGGGAAGATATTGCTGCCATATGGCATCACAAAAATTTTGACCAAGTCCCAGGTTACTGATCTGACTGACTTTCTGCCTCATTTACACACGATTGCAGGGTCTAAATTGCCCCCCAGGTCCCGATGTAGTGTCATTTTATAATAGCCAAACCTCAAGAATGACAATAATGGTGCCACGTCACTCTCACCTTCAACATGTCATGTAAAATTTCTACCCCTCTGAATTATCTACCCCCTTTTCCCAACAATATCAATAAAATGGAGCAAGGCCGTGCATGCACAGTCTAGCACTGGGGTAGAAATTTCTACCCATGTGAAATATCAACCCCTTTTTTCACACAATTTATAAAATGGAGCAAAATGCAAGTGACAGCTATCAATACCCTTCTTATTTTAAGGTGCATATATTTATAATCAACCAGCAATAAGTAAAATCACCTACCGTCACTTGTAAGTTGATATTTTTAGTAAAGAGGTGGGTCTTGTAGTGTCTATTTAGAAGTGCAGAACTGATGTTTTCTGGTTCTGTTCGTGGCCGGTCATGCGCAGTTTATCACCGGGATAGAAATCTTTTGAGGTAGAAATTTCACATAACACTGGCCATTACCCCATACCCACCACATCCAGAGCACATTGTACCTGGAATATTTCAGATCTACTCTTAAGTAAATCATGGTGACCTAAATTGTTTTTTGTTGCCATTCTTGACATTTCTCGTGAAATCGATTAGGGTCACTGGTGTCCTGTCCTTGATCACTTAGCTTTTCTAAGGACCCCAATTGAAATAAGTTAGTCGAACTTTTATGGGCTATTCTTGATTAGATGGGCTTACAGTTTACCGATGGTTGTGTACCGTACCTGGATTATCGCTTAACTAAAACCAATGTGAATGCATCATATATACAGCTCCTCCCCGACTTACAACTGGGTTAGGGACCCAAATCCAGGTCGTAAGTTGAAAATGCTTGAATAATACAAATGAAATCTAAAATGGGTGTCTCTTTTTCTTCTCGGCACCAAAAAACTCTCACTTTTAAGCTTGCCAGCCATTTTAAAGTGAATTACAAACGAACATTTTCTCTGTGTAATGACGTTGGGGACTCGAAAATACGTAATTTGACAAAATTTTGGTATGACTAAGGCAGGTCGTAAGTGCGGGTGGTCGTAAGTCAAGTAGGTTGTAAGTTGGGGAGGAGCTGTATACAGTCAGCCCTTAGCATACGCGGGTTTAACATACACGGATTTGCAAATACACAGATTGCCACCGGAGGAATATACATTCAAATCGCGCGCGACACCACACACACTGCACACCGCCCGCCACACCACACACACACACACACACACATCGCCCGCCACGCCACCCTGTGTTCCCGCGCTCCCTCAGTCAGTCAGTCTCGCTGTAACCACGCTTGTGTTGACATCAGCATTGTAGTTGCTACCCACATTTACCATGGCCCCCAAGAGAGCTTCAAAGACACCAGTGTTTGTAAACATGTACATAGTGTTTTTCTTTACTGAAATAAGGACATGGGGGGCCAGGGGTGTTTTTAGGGTGGGGGGGCAGCAAAAATACGCGTATTCTTAACAGTACCTAACCCCCGCGTATGTTAAGGGCCGACTGTACTGAATATCTTTTAATCTGATAAGGCAAAACAAGATGCCATCTTATTCTCCCATGGGATGGGTATGACACCTCAAAAATCATCACCAAATAAAGGTTTTGTCAGTTTTACTAACTCTTCCGCTTTACATATAGGCCATCAACATCAGGATACGAACCTAGTTCGTGACCCATTACCAAAATCAGTTGTTATATAACCCATAATAAATACTGTTAGCAGGAGAAAGTGGGAGGTAAATCAAGCTGGCCAAAAAGTGGAAGCGGTAGTTAAGTCATGGTGGCCAACAGGAAGGAGTGACAGCTGAGTCAAGTAGGATTCACTAGCTAGTCTGGCACCTGAGGACTAATATAGAAAACTCCCTTCATGTGGCAGGTAATATAATTTCTCTCCAGGTTTATGCCAAGAGATTAGAGAGCCTCGGGCTGTGGCTCAAGCACAGGTGTGTGGTTACTACTGTTCACCCACGCAACTCCTTCGAAAATTCATTTGCGTAATTAATTGTAACTTTATAGACCTGGAGCAATACAATCTGTCCATCCCCTCAAGTCGAACCAAATCTCACATAAATTAATTTCTGTATGCAAGTAGAAGTGCGTTCATATCATCACACACCGAAATAAAGGCACCACATATACCTTAATGCTGTATACGCATGGTAATAATTACTTTCTTCCCATTAAACTTGGATGAGAACACATTATAACGGGATTACACACACACACGCAAGTCCCTCATCACACCATCTGTGAGGGAATTACTACACCACGTGAGGTCCCTCATAACACCATCTGTGAGGGAATTACTACACCACGTGAAGCCCCTCATAACACCATCTGTGAGGTAATTACTACACCACGTGAGGTCCATCATAACACCATCTGTGAGGGAATTACTACACCACGCCAGGTCCCTCATAACACCATCTGAGGGAACTACTACACCACGTGAGTTCCTCCTAACACCATCTAGGAGGGAGTTACTACACTACAAGTTTGCTGTTCAACACCTACATTAATCTGTATGTTCACTGTATGTTCCTTTACCTTTCTCTAATGAAGGCTTTTGTTAAACCACCAATGTATGTAATAAGTCATTTATGTCCAATGTATATTTTCAGCCTTCGGGCTGCAGAATTTTTTCAATAAACCGTTAATTATTATTATTATACACAACATTATACAGTATATACAGGTATTGTTATTGCCACGCACAGCGTGCCAGCCACATGTTAAGTGAAGAAACTGTTTACAACTCAGAATAGCTTACTAAGCGAGATGGAGCTGGTAGCAGCTGTGTGACTGCCTGAGGGGCAGACTATCGCCTTCTACTGTAGAGGCAACATCTTGATTCTCGTCAGCCAAAATCTTCCTGCAGGACATTATATTTGTTCTCATTGGTCTAACCCTAGACCCGAAAACGTGAGTGTGATTGTGAACTGTTGAATCCTCTATGAACTCTAAACAAGCACTGTCTCTAGAGCCTATAATGTTGGTTTACCAAACTATCAACAGAATTAATGCCCTTGAAAAAAGAGAAGCCTCTGGTAGCTTTTTGAGATTCTCCAAGTCCAGCTGCTGTAGAGAGAGGGATAACTGTGAATAAGTGAGGTGCTGTATAGGAAAAAGATTGGATTGCAAATATTTTTCACACAGTTCGAGATTTAAGAAAGTAATGAGCTGGCATTTACAGTAGAGGTATTAGAATTTGAACCAAATATTTTGGCTCACAAAACTTCAGTTTGAATTCTAATTCAGCTTTAATAACCCAATGCAAAATGGTGAATCAAGAGCACTCAAAGTTCTTGGTGAAAGTGAAGAGATATGCCTAAGTACATAAATGAGCATGAGTTAAGTCAGCCATTTTGAATTTTAATTTGTTGGGGGCAAAGGAAGATCATTGGGAATATGGATCTACACTTGGCACAGTGTATTCCAGTCAAGTTAGTTGTTTGATGGTCTTTTAGAAGATTGAAACCACAGAAAAGTTGAGAAGAATTATGATGAACACATTGCAAAAACTAATTATTATTGATACAAGAGAGTGTACTGGAGTTCCCTAATTGTGACAAGTGTTAATTTTGTGAGTACTGTTCAAAATTAAATTGGAAAATATTGTATGTCTACTATTTTCCCTCTGAAGGTGATTGTCAATTGTACAATTTAGATTAGTACTTTACTGCACTTATATGTCGTCAAAGAATACTGAGAACTTCCCTGATCTTTATTTTTTACAAATGCAAGTTGTATGCTTATCATGATAAATATTAATTTTGTGGAGTCTTCAGGAAACAGTGAGATAAGAGAGGCAGATTAGACCAGAAATGTAGAAAGGGGAGTTATTTTGGCTATTGTTTGAAGTAAGAAAGGCGCGAGTCATAAAGCTACCAGTAGTTGTCTGATGTACTTTGTAATGTTCAGAGACCAAATGGAGAATGAAATTGAAATAATTAAAGAATGTATAATTGAATATTAAGAACAAATTTTGGGTTCTTCAGGGGAAGCAAATGAATACTGTCACGTGTTGGGAAGACTTGACCCATGAAGAATAAGTCCTAGATTACCTGCAGAGTGAGTTTATAGTAAATTTAACTGAGAGAGTTAATTAGTATTTTTTATTGAAATATGACCGTAAATTACAAGAAAATTTTGTGTGACAAAATCTGGTGCTATACTTTATAAGCAAATTATTCTATTACAGCATGTTGTTTATTCATGTATTAAAGAGTAGTACTGCACTTTATCATTTATGTATTAAAGAGTAGTATACTGTATTATGCAATTTGTGAGCACTTCATAAGCGTTTGCCATTCTTTAGGAGTGGGGTTCAAATGCTAGTTTTAAGTCCAAACCAGGAGGTCAAGTTCAAGCCTGAGAGTCCCAGAAACCTTGCAGGAGACATGGTAGTGAAGAGTCTCAACTGCTTGACTGAGGTTGTCCTGAGGATTGAAGATTCTATGGATTACGTCAGGTCGTTTCTGTGTTTGTTTTAAGTGTCAGTACTGTACCTCATAGCTATAATACAGTAATTGATATTCAGTCAGTTAGAGCAAGATGTTAATATGTCATTAAAATGCAACATTTTTGTTCAATATTTTTCAAAAGGCTGGAACATTAGGGCCAACTTAGTTAAAATACTTTGCCTCGTGCTGCCCAAATTGCAATTCATTTTTTATTACCCAAGGGATCATAAGTTTCTCACTGATTTCAGCAAGAGAGATTCCCTACAGCTCCTCCTCATTTTCTGATTGGTCAAATCATAGGTGAAGATAACATTAAAATTAAACATATGCTATTGATAAATATATATTGTACTAATACTGTAGTTATTTTATACAAATATTTCAAACACAAACATTTTCCTAACAGCACAATACAGTAACTGCAGGAATGATCATGTCTTTGTAGGATATGTTGATTATGGTTTTTTGTACAGAGTGTCAGACGATAAAAATGCCACAAATCATAGCAGAAACCTGAAGTCATATTGTCAGGTCATTCGGGTAGACAGCAGAACAGGTTTTGCACCAGCAGCGCGAATAGAGCGAGGTGCCACCACTGATGACACACAACCTTGAACCTACAGGAAAAAGAATGAATACTTCAGCATGAGAACCTTTTGATATGAGATGGCCTTTACTGAAAAACTTAATTTTTTTTAACTACAGTATTTTCTGAAATATGAAAAATAAACCACGAACACTACAGCAATACTATATGATGTTCAGTTCATCACTGTGCTGTTGTTCTGGCCCATCTTCAATTCCAGGGCACTCAGAGCAGATTCCTGAGAGTGGTCAAAAGTCAAGTCAGAAAAAATAACCATCCCATATAACCCTGCATAGAACACAGGCTTCTGGCTTACTAGGGGTCCCCTCCATCTGAGGAAGAAATGGTAGTCTGTTCTTACAACTGAAAGTGTGGTTGTGACTCACTTTTGAGTTGTTACTCACTTAGTGGTGGACTATGAGTTACCTGTCAATACACTGATTTAACCTGGTAATATGGTGACTCCTGGTGATGAGTTATGACTCATATGGTGATGAAATGTGACTCACCTGACAGGGTTATGCCCAACCAGGTACTGTAATGGGTTATGGTGGGGTGTGACCTACTTGGTGGAGATAGGTAATGATGAGGCTGTGAAGTCGTTTGCGGAGGCCCCTTAACCTGTTGTCAGAGGTACCACGTGACAAGAGATCCAGTCCCCGACGTGCTAGATTCCTCAGTTCTGCTGCAGTGCGCAAGCTTGCTGGCCCATCACCACGGCTGGGGTGGTATTGCTCTACCTGTCACGGACACACATTAGCATTTACTTTTGTGCAGGTATTATGAATTATCATATCATATAGTCTTTCCAGGCACATAATGCAGCACTCATAACAATAAATATCATGCATATTGCATGGTAGACTGAGAAGAACAAACCAAATATAAGAGCAGAGTTTATTAACATCATATGGTCCAAGCTAGTAACAGAGAAGCATGTGGTGCTGTAATAGTAATTTACTGTGTTAGCTGGTTTTCTTTTTTCAAATCATCCATAAATCTATAAACAATAAAAATATTAATTACTGTATTTGAGAGTGTGTTGAGCTGTTGAGCACGAACTTCTGCTGTAGCATCTTGTTGAAATGCTGTGGCAAGAGCTGCCAAGGTTCTTATAGGCTGTGTATCTGGTGTCTCCACTTCCACCCCTCCTCCAATTACACCACCAACCTCCCACACCTGGGCACGTGACACCTATGGGAGTCAAGAATTATCAGTTTGAAGACTTCATTCACCTAAGGTTAGCAGGACAGGTGACCACATTCATGATTACTTTATACTGTACCTACCTTCATAAATAATAAGTAGAACAATAAAAGTTATGAGAATTGATTTATAAAAACAGAATGCACTTTATTAATTATAACAGGTAAAGTGCCGGCACAATCAATTACCTCCTGCAGAAACCTTGCTATGGCAGCATTTCTCCGTCTGCCAGAACGGACTGCTCTGTGAACCTCCAGGGACCTTAGCAGCTCAGTCTCCTTGTCCAGAAGGGCCACCAGTGCCCGTCTCCGCTGTTTTCCTGTCAGTGTCGCATTCACCTGGTCAACCTGTTTTCTGCGCCAGCTTTCCAGACGTGAGTATAACTCTGTCATGGGCACTGGTTGCTGCCATGTCTGCTGGGGTGAAAATAAGTTTATATTTCAGTTTACTGTATATAATAATAATAATACGTACTGTACTAAGAGAAGGTAAGATGGGCATGGAACTGGAATTAGGATGGATTATCTTAAGATTTTATAAAGTAATGCAGTACTAGTAAGGCCAGAAAGACAATGTCATGGGTAAGGTGACCAAACCTTCTTTAAATGTAATGTAGTTGAAAATTCTTAAAATTATTTTTGTTTTTTACTTACAGTATTCACAAAAAATCAGGGAACCAAAAGTGCAGATGGGCAGCTGAGGGAGAGCATATCATGTCAAGTACCTTTACCTTCCCTCCCCAAACTTACTGTTAGTACATGTATTCATTCAGCCACTTTAAGTATTGTGTACAGTATGGTATATACTCTGTTGTAGATTATGTTTATTAGACTATGTAATCTATTTAAATGAATAGTTTAACGTTATCATGACTGTAATATTATTCCACAGTTGGTGGCACTAGCTGAATAATATTGTAATCTTAGGAACAGATCCAAATCTTCATACTGATACTAGATCTTTGAGGAGCCAATAAATAGCAGAGGGTGAACTCAGATCACTCTCTAAATATGTGTTGCTGAGGTGAGGGTGGGTTACCTTGTGTTGCTAGGGTGAGGGTGGGTTACCTTGTGTTGCTAGAGTGAGGGTGGGTTACCTTGTGTTGCTGGGGTGAGGGTAGGTTACCTTGTGTTGCTGGGGTGAGGGTGGGTTACCTTGTGTTGCTGGGGTGAGGGTGGGTTACCTTGTGTTGCTAGGGTGAGTTGGGTGGTGCTAGGGTGAGGGTGGGTTACCTTGTGTTGCTGAGGTGAGGGTGGGTTACCTTCTGTTGCTAGGGTGAGGTGGGTTACTTGTGTTGCTGGTGAGGTGGGTTACCTGTGTTGCTAGGGTGAGGGGTGCTAGGGTTGGGTTACCTTGTGTTGCTGGGGTGAGGAGGGTGAGGTGGGTTACCTTGTGTTGCTAGGGGTGAGGGTGGGTTACCTTGTGTTGCTAGGGTGAGGGTAGGTTACCTTGTGTTGCTGGGGTGAGGGTGGGTTACCTTGTGTGCTAGGGTGAGGGTGGGTTACTTGTGTTGCTAGGGTGGGGTGGGTTACTGTGTGTTGCTAGGGTGAGGGTAGAGGTTACCTTGTGTTGCTGAGGTGGGGGTGGGTTACCTTGTGTTGCTAGGGTGAGGTTAGGTTACCTTGTGTTGCTGGTGTTGCTGGGGTGGTGGTTACCTTGGTGGGGTTAGGTTACCTTGTTGCTGAGGTGGGGTGGGTTACCTTGTGTTGCTGGGGTGAGGGTGGGTTACCTTGTGTTGCTAAGGTGAGGGTAGGTTACCTTGTGTTGCTGGGGGTGGTGGGTTACCGTGTGTTGTGTGGGGGTGGGTTACCTTGTGTTGCTAGGGTGAGGGTGGGTTACCTTGTGTTGCTAAGGTGAGGGTAGGTTACCTTGTGTTGCTGGGGTGAGGGTGGGTTACCGTGTGTTGCTGGGATGAGGGTGGGTTACCTTGTGTTGCTGGGTGATTGGTCTATCCAGTGTTAGTACAGGAGGAAACAGGATTGCTCAGAGGAAACCTGTGATGTGTGGTAGTGAGGGTCACACTGGATAACACCCTTCTCACATGTGTCTGGGCCAAGCAGGACTTGATCCCTTGACATATTGGTGATGGAATGATGGTTGATGTTAGGGGTTCACCTTGTGTTCCATGGTGGAGCTGCTGCTGGTGTCTGATTGCACACTGGTAGGGCTGCTAGTATCACTCTTTACCGTTGCTAAGCGTTCAGACTCTCGTACCTACATAAAAATGCTCGTTTATTTATGACATTTCGTTGTTGTATGCATCATTTGAATATGTCACTATCTTTCATTTAAATAAGTGAAAATGAGTTCTCAAAATTTCTGAACCAAGAAGTGTGATACCTGTCGCAGGTGTCGCAGATACCTTCGTGCCAACCAACCACGCACTGCCTGCTGCACTGCTATTACCTGTCCACACATATATGTACATTGAAACTTATCTCCTTCCTCTTACTTAATGGTACATTTTTGCCATCTTTTAACACTTGTCTAATGTTATAATTTACAAGATTACAACAATAATAACATGCAATTTTCACCATCTCACCAGACCTATCTACATATTTTATCTTGCAACAAAGCAGTAAACTCATGCATTGATCTGTTCCTTATGCTCAACATGTATAATATTGTAATAGATTCAAGAAGTTTATGTTGGAATTTGAATTAGATTGCAATAACATGAAATGCAAAATAATTGGCACACAGTTTCATTGGCATATTTAAGCATACATCTATTGCTCACCTTAGTGATGTCATAGTGATGGGTAGGACTGTAAGGTCTTGGAGTGATGAGGACAGGTGTTGGTGTGTCAAGGAGCGGGTGGAAGCATGTGGTCTGAGTGTGGGTGGTGCGGCTGGTCTGGCATCCACGCCCGTAGCCCCACACTGTCTGGGTGCCCCGACTCACTTGACCTGTGACAGGGAATAACTAGTTCAAATACTCCACCTCAATTACAGTTCATTATGGTGTATTTTAATACCTGTAATTATATAAACCATTAATTATGAAATTTTATCAATAAACACTGTTGCTGAGCATTATCAATAAAGACTGAGTTACTGAAAATTATCATTATCGGTAAGTATTATGAGTTTCCAAACAATATCATTAAATATTATGAGTTACCGAACATTATCAATACGTATGGTAATATCCTTAACAGATAAGTGTTCTACCTGGGCCCTTGACGAGATTTGCCTTGTTGATATAATGTGTTATGATCTGGGCGGACTGAGCAGTTAGGCAGTCTGGCATGGACCAAAGGGCCCATGCCAGAACAAGATGTTACACACCACCAACACAATATGTCACACCACTGATGAAAGCTAAGATGGGACACACACAACATCACAAACAAGAGCACCTCAAAATAATTTTGTTGGTTTTGGAAACCTGTCAAAGAATCTTTTAGTTATCCTTAAAAAAAATCAACTGACTTTTGAAGATTAGTGTGGTATGACATGCAGAAATTGATGGAAAGTCTTTGTAATTTTGAAACCATCTTAGTAGCCTTCACCTTCATTCAAATTTTTTATTTAACAATCACTGTAGCTGATTATTTACAGTCAGATGGTTTCGATATGCAAGTAAGGCAAATGATCAGCACTGCTACAGCTAAACTTGGCAAGATTTTGAGATGTTTCACTGGTGGCATTAAAGCTGCAACTGCATTTTTTATCAACTTGTTTGAGAAATGAACTGCTGACAACATTTTCATCAATATATGTACTGTATAAGGTTTCCAAACGTCAGATGTAAAAGTTACTCAGGACCCAAGGAGACTTGTGATCTCATAATGAGGTTTGTAATTCTCCTGCCATGATGTGGTGCTTTATAGTAGTGCTTTATAGTAGAGCAAATGGTGATACAAGCATGAAATTTAGCATGATCATACCCTAGGGGCTACTTGTCAAATCTGTCTAATTGGCCATTTGGAAATCCAAGATGGTGGCCATTTTTCAAGATGGCTGCCAAATTGACCTTCGAAAGATGTTTTTTTTTTATAGAAATTGATGTAGTTGGTCAATCTAAATGATCTTAGTATCGATATGTATGTTTTCAAGCATTCTCAGATGATTTTTTCTATTTCTGATACTCTCAGATATTGTATATATTTGTCTTATTTATGACTGGTTTTATGTACTGGTTTTATGTTTTTTCCAACTAGGTGAGGGTAGCATGCAGAGGGTCTCTGCATGTGAGGGAGTGATTGTCGGGCACTACCAGGGCACACTGGTGACATCACTGCTGTGCAACCCAGCATGGGGTTCAGTGTCAGCTAAGAAAAAGCATGTCATACTGCAACAGCTTAGTGTCCCAAATGCTGCTTAACCAACCCCAAATCAGTTAAGATCAGGCACATCCTGTGGCAACCATCAAGTATGTCAAGGAAAAGGTTCGTGATACAGTGGCTTTTCTGAACCCAGGTCAGATCCCAGTCATAGCTGCTGACCAGCCACTGTATGCCCTGGCAAAACAAATCCAATGGCATTGACCTGAGTATGGAGAAGACAGGTATGTTATTATGTTCGGGGGACTTCACATAGAGATGGCTGCACTGAGATCACTAGGAATGCTGCTACAAGACAGTGGTTGGACCGGTTCCCTTGTTGAAGCAGGAGTGGCTTCATCTGGTACAGCAGAGTCTTTTCTGTCTGTATCAAGTGTAACTAAGACAAGACTAGCACATCAAGTCACAGCATGCAGCTTGTACAAACTGATGAAGGAGGCATACCAGGACTATTGCTTTGATGAGTCAGAAAGGTCAACTTTGAAGACTGGTATAAACAATGGAGGCTTGAGAGTTCACAGTTCCAATTCTGGAACCTTGTGCTGGACATGGAGCTCACCATCTTCATGTTGATCCGCTCATTCAGGGAAGGCAATTTCAAACTACCTTGAAGCACTCTCAGAGCTGATCCCTTACTTCTTTGAAAACAACAATGTTAATTATGCCCGATGGCTTCCAATTCACTTTCGAGACATGATGTGCCTTGAGCAACAACATCCAGAGGTAGCGAGGGCGTTCTACAAGGGGAACTTTGTTGTCCACAAGTCAGGAAGAGAGTTCTCTGCCATTGCTATTGATCAAGTCCATGAACAAAACAATGCAGTGATTAAAGGCGATGGAGGAGCAATTGGGTTGACTGAGGACCCAGCAGCACTTCGTAGGTGGATGGTGGCTGGACCTGAAGTGAGTCGTCTTGTTGCTGGATATGAAGCTGCGTCAGGTGCAAAAGATGGAACCACCACCAGCAGCCGACATTATGAGCAGACCCTGAGTGCACAGAAATCTTTCTTTGAGAAGGTGGAAGCACATTCCAAGGTGCTGCGGGAGATGGGCAACCCTTTCCAAGAAGAGTCATCTGACCTTCTGGTGTTAGACACAAAGAACATTGTAGATCCAGATACAGTATTGCTAAAATAGTTGGTACACACCATGACAGGGGAAAAGAGCAATTCCAGTCATTCTTAGAGGGACTAAAGAATGAAGGTAAATGTCTGTTCTCCCATCCAACCAAGAAAAACAGATTCTCCTTCTTCACACATGACCACGTTGTTCGCAGTTCCAAAGAGAAGGTACTGAAAGATGACTGTCAGCTGTTGTCGCGACTTCATCTCCAGTCAGAACAGACAGTAAGACTTGCAAGAATTCTTCAAGCATGAGAACCAGTCAGCTCCTGCCTCCCTCAGTGACAATGGCAAGCTTCATACATGTCAGAAGTCACAGCTGGCTGAAATTCTTCAAGCACAAGTTAATGCTACAGAGAGAGAACCACATGGAGATGCTATCATCATAGATGGCTCAGCACTGATCAATGCCATGCCTCCACGCACCTCAAAGACTTTTGATGCCTATGTCAGAGAAGACATCCTGCCCAAAGTGGAATTCTATGGTACCAAATACAATAGGGTGGATGTAGTGTTTGATGTGTACAAAAAGTCAAGTCTGAAGTCTGAGGCCAGGTCGAAACGAGGACAGGGGACCAGTTACAGGAGCCAGTAAGACTCCCAAAAACTGGAGAAGCTTTCTGCAAGATGACAAAAACAAGACAGAACTATTCCATTTTCTCGTGGAGAAAAAGTGTGAAGCACAGACGACAAGCACGGTGGTTGTGACAAAGGGAGAAGATGCCATTAGCAACACAGAGAAGTCCCTAGAAGCTGTGGCTCCATGCTGTCATGAGGAAGCAGACACACGAATATTTGTGCATGCTAGGGATGCAGCAATGGAAGGTAGCAAGTCCCTCATCATCAAAGCCAATGACACTGACGTGGTTGCCATAGCAGTATCTGTACTGCCATCACTACAGGAGCTTGGTCTTGATAACATGTGGATTGCCTTTTGCCAAGGAGTCAGTCATCGATGGATTCCAGTTGATGATGTAGTTTTTACGATAGGGCCTAAGAAAGCTAGTGGGATCCTATACTTTCATGCTTTCACTGGCTGTGACGTTGTGTCTGGCTTCCGTGGGAAAGGAAAGAAATCTGCATGGCAGACATGGAATGTCTGTGATGAAGTTTCAGAAACATTCACCTAACTCGGCCAATGTCCAACAACAGTTGCTGATGTTGACCTGCAGTGTTTTCCTCGTGTACGACAGATCTAGTGCAGCCACTGGTGTAGATGAGGCAAGACTAAATCTCTTTTCCCGCAAGCAGAGACCATATGACTCCATTCCATCAACCCGGGCAGCCCTCAAGGAACATGCAAAGCGGGCTGCCTACCAGGCTGGTATCATCTGGGGCCAGGCAACAATCACCAATCCAGAAACCAGCAGTCCTGTCAACTGGGGATGGACGCAGAAGGGAGAGACATGGCAGATACGTTGGACGACTCTTCCCCCGATTGCATCATGCTGTCAGGAGCTGACCAAATGTTCCTGTAAGAAAGACTGCAACCAGAGATGCAAATGCTTTCGCTCTGGACTTTCCTACACAGCACTTTGCAGCTGCATATGTGAACAGCAGTAAATGCACAAAGATGTACTGTCAGGAGAAGTCACAGGAACCAGTGCTAATAGTGAGTCCTTTTTTTTTAGGAAGTTCTTTTTTATTATATTTTTTTACTAAAAGTGTTATTTTATGTGGATAAAAATGTTACAATGGACTTAAAACTATACAAAATCATCTGAGCATGCTTGAAAACATACATATCGACACCAAGATCACTCAGATTGACCAACTACATCAATTTCTATAAGAAAAATCAACTTTTGAAGGTCAATATGGTGGCCATCTTGGATTTTCAAATGGTCAATCAGGCAGACTTGACTAGTAACCATTAGAGAATTACCATGCCAAATTTGGTGCTTGTATCACCATTAGCATGATTCTCTTGAAAATTTGCATTTAGCTGCCCCACTATTTATGTTGTCTCAGAGAGCAAATGTAAAGCTTCAACCCCCAACATTTTTAACGAGCTACTAGCCTCTCCTGAGAAAATTGAACTCAAATGTGTAGCTGCTGTAATTCCTGAAGTTAGCCCAAAAACCCAATGGGCCAAGGACCCACGTAACTGTCAGTCCATCAGTGCTTCGTGTAATGAGTTAATCACCTTTTTTATTTTTCTCCCATGGTCAGACATGAGGTACTGACCAATACTGGATAATAATGTTCTTACACTGAAAGCTATGAAAGAAAGTTTATGTATAACCAGTTAAGTACAGTTAAAGTTAGAGAGAAAAACTAATACACCCCTGTAGAGGCAGTTAATTTGGGGGGAGAAAGTTAAATGAACTGTTGTGACACACCTGGAGTGGCTCTGGCTGGAGGTAAGGTCTGTGTGGAGGCGTTGTGGTAGTATAGTCCTGAGAGTATGTGCTTGTAACCCCCAAGCCAGGGTTTGTGACCGCCTCCCCACTCCACCTCCACCACCACCTCCCGCTCCACTCCTCCACCTGCAATGGGAAGTTCAGGAAATTAAATAAAAACTCACTCTTGGTAGAACAGCCACGTAACAAGAATGAATACAATAGGGAGCTGAGTATAATATAGTCGACGTCCTACATCAACACTGCTGGAGGCACTGAACATACAGGGAAAGTAACTATCAAGTAAGCTTAGGAAGATGTAACCTTGCAGTTTGCTCAGTAGACAGAGTGTTCTACCTCACATAATATTTTATTGTTATTGGCTTTGTGTTACATGCTTAATGACCTAAGTTGTTAAAGCACGGTAATAACATTAAAAGCGACAAGAACTCGGGAGAGGATAAACACCAAGAATGCAGGGGGAAGATAAGGGGAAAGAATGAGTAAACACTGAAACTGATGGGAGGGGAACACTAGAATTGGTGGAGGGGAGGCAAACACGCTATTGTAATGTAAATACTGGCATTGAACATTCATCTGGGCTGGGCCATCATTCAAAACTCAAAAGTAGGGGGAAGTACTAACGTAGATTAATTTGCCGGAGATCAATGAATATGCTTGGGACTTCTGAAAATGCAGAGGGGAAGAAACTGAGCATACTGGAGAAGGCTGAAGACATTGGAACACACAATGAGGAGGTGACAGGTATACAATGGAATTGTTGGAGACACAAACATTAAACTAGGTCAAGTCGAACTTCAATATATTTTTAGCATGATAAGAGTCAGTGGTAAAATTTGGTCACTACCTTTGTCACTACATATGGCACAGCAAAAGAATGACAAAAAATATATATACTACCAGTATGTATATCAGATACCTTTGAAAAGTCGTTAACAAATAATGTACAGGTACAGTATACGTAAAGTTATTACTGTAAAAATTAATCTATCACTCCTACACACAAAGTTTCCTTGGCGCTTTATAATACGCACAGTTACAGTAATAATCGAGATCAGGCAGTTTGACTAAGGATAGCCAACAAAGTCATCAGATGCTTATTTCCAGCAGCATTTGGTGTTCCCAGGTGGTCCCCCATCCAAATACTGTACTAAACAAATCTAACCTTCCTTAACTTCGAAGGTAAGAAGGAGGTGGGGGGTACTTCTCTATCTCAAGCTAGTTTAAGGTAGGAGTCTGATAATAATACTGTACTATACTGGTGGTAGTATAAAAAATATCACTGACTGTGCTCTGGGCTGTTTTGCAGCAAATCATACTTTAAATTTTCCATAAATTGAAGGTGTGTGCACATATGACTGGCCTCCCCACCATCCCCAGTCACCCTTGCACATAAATATTGGCAGAAGTAGCATCAATATATGTTGGAAAATATGTAATATAATCTTTGAGAATTCGAGCCGTGACCCGATGACATAATCCCTCCCTCCCCCACCTCCATTATATTGGTTTTATTGATCAACCAGTGTGTACCAGCTTGTTAGACCACCATTATGCCACCCCCACCACCATCATCCTGTGATAACATCAGTAAGTGATCGTCCCTTCTGATAATACTGTAATTACTGGAAATATAGTTTAATGCAGTTCTTTTAGTCATCACTGATGCACTTAAATCATGAAATTTATTCCTACTTTTCTTCATTATTCTCGCGACACATCTTTTCAATGCTAGTACTTTTTTTTTTACAGAATTTTATCCTTCCAAGTAAAACAACCAACGAGAGAATCAGACAGAAAAACGAGTTTCAGCAAATTTTGAAAGAAAGAAAAAAGAACCAAAGCAAATAAGATCAGAGAACATGATCCAGAGAGGCACTTAGCTTTAGGAACTAATAATACCAGGCTAGGCTAGGTACACCACCTTCTGCCACGATGACGGTGATGACGTCTGGTGTAGGGAGAGTGGGCGTAGTCGGAGCTAGGAGGGTCAGTGGGTGGCTGTGTGGGCGTTTAGAGGAGACACCCACCTGCACCGTTTCGTTTGCCTCAACGCCCACACTGCGCAGTGTAGACTCGTCACTTAGCACACGCCCACGTACCACCAGCTGCACGCCCACATACACAGATAATTATGTCATTGTTGCTGATGGTAACAACTTGGTCAACTTTTTACCCATCAAACTATCTTTAACACAATAAACGATCTTGTGTGAAAATCTTCTAATCTACAGATCCATAAAAAAATAAATACTGTATATTCACATCAATCAAGACTTACAATATTTATACACGAAAAACAGTGTTCGTTTTTGACAACGCTTCTCTCCTTACCACTTAGCATTTGCAAAAGGTGGCAGTACTTTTGTGCCGATGCCATTTACTATTTTTATACTAATTCGGCAAAAAAAAAATGTTTGGTTAATTTTTCGAGACTGTCTTCCTGATGTGAACTTTAAAGTTGGTCTTTACTCTGTAAGGCTTAGCAAGTGTGAATTTGAGCGTAAACTAAAACGAAATCCTCCCCATAAATACTTAAAGCAGGAACTTGAAGTCTCACCTGAAGAAAATGAGCTGGAACCTGTGTTGTAAGGCTGAGCTGAGCCTTGAGGGCATGGGCAGGTTGGTGGAGAGGCCATGCCCTTGTGATGACACCCACGCCTGTCTCCAACACGAGCTTGACAGTAGCCACGGGGCCACTCTCCGTCCACCAACTCTGTAGGAAGGCACAGTGGGTGAAGTCGCTGGTTGTGTCATGGTGATGGTGTGGGTGGTGAACATGGTGGCGGTGCCTGATGAAGCAGAGTGATAGTTATGGTGTCTGTGCTGGTGATAATGAATAAAATGATGATAAATGAGAAAACAGAGAATAAAGACTGCTATCTGCACAAATAAACTTAAATGCATTTTTCCTCCACACTGTACAGTAGTATTGGCACAAATGCTCAATCCACTTTTAGATTTC
This sequence comes from Homarus americanus, assembly GCF_018991925.1. Classification (NCBI taxonomy): domain Eukaryota; kingdom Metazoa; phylum Arthropoda; class Malacostraca; order Decapoda; family Nephropidae; genus Homarus; species Homarus americanus. Next base: position 2,198,062 of record NW_024720811.1, on the reverse strand, counting down.
ATAAGAACATGTTTACCACAGAGGGACAGCTGCTATCTGTACTCGTATGTCTTCTGTACCACATCCAGACTTTTTGTAGGTCGTTACTTTTATTTATTCATTTTCTATATTCACTTCTCATGTTATGTATATACTTTACGAGTGTTTCCAGTCCATTTCTGGATCCACTTCTCTCAGTTTCTGAACATGTTTGTCATAAGTAGTTTTATTTTTTTCATTTTATCACTGTAATTTTTGCCTATTGTGGTAAATTTTGATGAATTCTAATGTGAATTCTTTGTCACAGCTGACATCGGCAATTGGCAGTAAATAGTGATCGGCAATTAGTAGTAAATAGTGAACCGATAACAGGTGGTATCATCACCGAAAGTACTGTATTTTTTTTACTTTTTACTTTTACTTTTATCCTCTTCACCACTGATCGGCTCGTTAGCCGCTTGGGCGATCGGTCACGTCTCTGTTACGCACTGCTGGCAGGTACTGGGCATGCACCGGCTCCTGAATGTACCTGAACCTGCTCCAGTGTTGGTCAAGTCTGGTCTAGAAAGAGCTCACACTCGGTGCTGTCACAACACTTTCTGGTAGATTGTTCCAAGAGTTCACAACTCTCACTCCGAAAAAGTTTGCCCTCACAGTTTTCTGGACCTGCGGCTTCTTCAATCTTGAGCTGTGACCCCTTGTGAAGGAGTATACAACGTCAGGCATGTCATTAATGAAACAAACAAACAACAGCGGGCCCAATACACTGCCCTGTGGTACCCCACTTTTGACAGGTACAGATGATTATTTCGTGCCATTCATCACCACACACTGCTTGCGATCATGTAGAGTCTTCTATCCACGCTAGGACATTTGCCCGAATTCCGTACCCTTCCAGTTTGATTTTCAACCTTTCGTGGGGTACTCTGTCAAAAGCCTTGGCAAAATCTAGGTATATACAGTATTGTCGACATTACCACCCCGTTCCAGAATATGGGTCCAAATATCCAATACCTTGAGCAATTGTGTTAATCAGGAGCGCTCTGGCATAAAACCGTGTTGACAATGTTTTACAAGGTTGTTTCGTAGTAGATGTTCCATCGCGGCATCTTTGATAATACTCTCAAGTACTTTACATATTATGCTGGTCAGGCTCACCGGTCTATAGTTGTTCGTGGAGTGACGATCGCCCTTCTTGAAGATAGGACTCTCATAAGCCACTTTCCATTCACTGGGGACCTTTTGTTCATCCAGGCATTTACAAAACAGGATCTTCAGGGGCTCTGCAAGCTCGTTGCACATCTCTCTTAGCACTCTAGGATGCACCATGTCAGGGCAGGGACTCTTATGGACCTCTAGCTTTGACAGTTTATTTCTAATACCCTCTTTTGTGAACACAATGTGGGGTCAGTGCTGTGTCGAACTGTCTGTCCTCAAACGCAGGAAGGTTAATCGCATCCTCTCTTGTGAACACCGTGGAAAAGAAGCGTTTCAATGCCTCAGCTTTATCCTGGTCAGAATCTGCATAACTACCATCTTCAAGCCTCAAGTCTGATACTCCTACTCACGTTTTTAATTTCGACTTTGCATAGCAGTAAAATGCCTTTGGGTTTGACTTGACCTCGCTTGCAACCAGCTTCTGAAACTCCTTTTCAGCTCTTCTACACTCTATCTTTGCTTGGTTTCTGGCTCTTGCATACATCCTCCTGTCCTGCTCATCGTTTGACCCAACCCATGTCTTAAATTTCTGGATTTTCTTCTTAACTTTGTCGACCGCCTCATGGTTCATGTGTAGGGATCCCCTCGTATTCCTAAAGGCACTGGGTTTGGTCTTGGGTATATATTTATCGATCAAATGGGTCACTTTACAAGTTATGATATTCAGTGGAGTGTCTGCGTTCTCGTGCCTTAATGAGTCAGGCCAGTGGATACCCCTCATCATCATCTCTCATCCCGTTGTAATTTCCCTTGTAATATTTGCACCTTGGCCTGGCCTTATCTTGAACTAGGCAATATTTAAATCTGAATGACAACACTATATGGTGACTGGTGCCAACTGGGGCAAGGTGTTCCAGTTTGGCCACCATACCCTCCTTGTTTGTTATGATGAGGTCTAGTGGCTTGGGTGTTTGCTCCCCTCTGTAATGTGTCGGATCTCTTTAACATGTTGGAACAGAAAATTATCTTTCAGAATTTCTACAAAAAGAGTAGCAGGGTTATTTAAGTCATTTGGGGTGAACTCATTTCTCCAGTCGATGTCGCCTTAGTTAAAGTCCCCCATGATAAGGAGGCGGCTAGGGTTGAGCATTGCTGCATTGTCTATTAAGGCTCTTAAGTTCCTTTGATTTGGGCCACAGTTTGGGGATCTGTAGATACACCCGACAATAAGTAAGTCCCTTCCCTTTAATTTAATTTTACACCACTTGGACTCTTCAAAACCATCCTCTCTCTGTACCCTCGCCTGGCTGGCTCTAAGGTCTTGCCTAGCATAGATAACCACACCCCTTGCTTCCACTACCCTCCCCCTGAATATAACCCATGTACACCCATCCCCGTTCCTCCTCGACTCCTCCCTCTCCTGCTTCAAGCCCTGCAGGAGCTTCTTGTGCTGTCCCCCCTGCATAACCGTGCGATCTGGGTGAATGAATACACTCCGAGATGCCTTGCTCCTTGCTAAGTTTTTTGCCTGCCGAATAACCTCCCATTTCTCCTCCTCACTCACTAGTGTGTTCCTGAGGGGAAGAGGCTTATCCCCCTGCTTTTGTCCCAGCCTCCTCACCTCCTGAGGGGTTGATGGCATCTTCCGAACCTCTGTACAAATATTCTTAAACTGCATCTTATGTGTTATCCTACTCTCAGTTCCCTCCGCCTGGTTCTCAGGGACTCCTAAAACTTTTACATTGTTTCTGCGCTGGAAACGTTCCCGTTGTTCCTCCTCTCCCCTAACAGTACGTCCGCTAATTGTCATTTCTTCGACACACTTCTTCAGAGTCCCTAGCTGCTGTAGAACCTCTTGTAATCCTGCATTGCTCTCCGCCACCTCCCGTGGCCCAGCTAAGGCCTCAACCACCTGCATTCTTTCGGCTACTTCCTCAGTCCTAGCAAGGATCTTTCCCAACTTGTTCTAGTTTGGCAATCAGCAAGGATCCAGCGTCATATATTTTCGTTCTGAGGGAACTCGTTCCCCTATAGCTTGCAATATGCATTTGCATAAGAAACGAATAGCGGATTCATGTTCAGCACATCAAAATTACCCTTTAAAAAACATTTCCTTATCGCCGAACTTGACTGGGCGCCAGAGCGAATATTTACCAATCTCCCCTGCACTTTTTTTTGGGGGGGGGTCACAAAATTTTGGGTGGGGGAATATGGCGAGCAAAGTGGGCCTATCAAGAGCATTTTGAGGCCATTTTGAAGCCATGTGCACTTGATATTAGGAGATATTCTGAGGTCAATAGTAATTACTTTTTACCATACAAAAATACCTGAGTACACTACTGCATTAAAGAAAAAGTATTGGAATTTTCTGATAAAAGGGGGGACCGCCTGACTGGATCCGTCCTTGGGATTTGTTTGCGCAACTTGTTTGTATAGACAAGTCTGTTAAGGGTTCATCCCTGAAACTAGCGGATGCCCGCTTTAGTGGAGGTCTCGGCCTTAGGTTAAAAATATAAAAAGTCCAGAACATTTTCCGGGCAAACTTTTTTGGAGTGAGACCAGACTTGAAGAACACTGGCACGGGTTCAGATGCATTCTAGAGCCAGATACAGGCCCGCCAACAGTGTGTGACGTGACCCAAGCGCCTAACAGCCCAATCAATGACGAATAAGATAAAGTAAGCTATCAAAGCGGAAGTTTGGGCGTGTGTGACAGACTTTAGTGAACTCAAAGCTTTTAATTATGATTTAACAACTCAAGTGTGAATATGAAAGAAATCGATACAACGCCAAGACCAATAAGGCTTCCGACAATATACATTATTTGCGAATCTAAGTTTGGTGGGGGTTTCTTACAACTGACTTGCTACTATAGGCTAGGGGGAGCGTTGTCCCACAAGAGTTAATTTAAGCTAGATTAGTTGGGTTTTATTCTATAACCGACCTTGGAGACATCACATAACTGCACGAACAGTGTAGTACAGCATACCGGAGCGAGTTATTTACGGTGAGACACATAACATCTAACCTACTTCCTCATCGTGACGCCACTAGTATGCATAGAGGATAGTGTGTCACTCTCCGGAGGACAGTACCTCACACTAACACTATGAGAAGAACAGTATCACTCATGAAAACGACAGTCACGCACGTGTATCTGTTACTCTCAATGGGTACTGTTATTACTTGCGATCACGGAGTCTCATCACTCTTGTAACCTTTGGGAACTGTGGTGTAAATAATGTCTTACTATTCTTCGCGTACCAATTATATTTAACCCAGCTAATTATATTTCAATCACGAAATGAGTTAGATCCTGTCAGGTCTGTTCGTGTGTTACCATTAACTATTTACGCCAGACCCCACGCCTCTCCCACACCCCTCACAGGATTCCAGGATCGGGTGTAATATTACAATATTAAGAAATCATTATTGCATGACAGTGTACAAACGGAAGCATAACTGCATGGCGTAAAAATAAGGTCAGCATTGCAGCATAAAAAACCACGATATTGTACAGATGATACCATTATAGCATACTGTGTATGTCAGCATGACAGTGTATTAGGAATAGTGGCAGCATTAAATTATACTATGAAAGCATGATAACGTACTCATAAAAGTATTCAGGAGTCCAAGACAGCATGATAGTGAACTGAAAACAGCATTACATCAGACGATAACAGCATGAGAGGGCACTACAAACAGCATTATAACATAACAGCAAATTAACACACCCTGATAGAGCGGTATTAAATCAACCATGAGGGCAAGATACAGTGTTAAGCCACACCTCTGGGTCGTCATCGTCGTCAACACTGTGTGTAGAAATACCATCAACCACACCACGTCCACCCTCTCTGTCGTAGGAAACCGCAGCCTCTCGTGACCACAGGTACCCTTCGTGGTGGTCATCATCCTCGCCACTGTGGTCATCGACGCCTCCTGGGGGACTGGCGGCTCCCTCTTCGTCCTCCAGGTCAGTCATCACCACACCTTCCCCGTCCTCTGGCATCCCGACCTGGGCTTCACGGGTCATGTAGTACCTGGAATTCGAAGAAGACCTGGCACGCGGGGAGGACCCAGGACTACGCAGGTCATCGTGGAGGGGCGCCACACCGTCCTCAGAATTGCCGCTGCTGTCGCTGGAGTGTGAGGTGCCCTCCTGGTAGGGCGTCATGGTTTTCGTCCTCACCCCACCTCCCTCATATCCCAATACTGCCAGTCCCACTCGCGACCCAACACTTGACTGTCACCATCATCAGCACTCCACAACATATCAATCACGGGCCGATGTTTAACCTCTTGATAACGCGAGACCCGACCAATACTACGACATGGTGGGAGAGGGAGCGCGATTGTGCGCACCTTATTCCAATAACGACCTAGACCACACTGACGCGGGTCAGAACTTCACAAGGAGAATCATGAGTCACGACCGTCACTCACGCGGCCTCCAGAAGTGTACTGTACTCTATTACTATGGTGTTCCATTTACCAACATGTACCTCTGCCACGCACACTTTTATTGCCCACTTTGATTGGTGTAAAGATACCAACTTTAGAATTAATTTTGGTACATACTACAGTATACTGTATCCAGAAAATTAAAGAAATGTTTCTCAGATGTCCCTTAAAACTTTTAATTGATACTTTTTAATAAAAATAAAGGAACAACAATTAGCTATATAGCGTTACTTGGCATTAACAGCCTGCGTGTAAACCTGCGTGTAAAATTTGTTGGTCGATTCTACCAATAACGCAACACTACTGAGTGACGCCAGGCTGCCACTGGTCCTCTGCCGCAATGTTAACTAGGTTGTTAAGTGCCCTTATAATCAAACCAGATAAACACCAGTTCGATACACCTATAGTTCTAGTGATTTTCCGAGATCTTCCCATGTTACTATGACATGCAATAAAAACGTTCTTTTAGTTGTAACATGCAGTGTGCGTCATGGCCGACTGTTGACACTGTGTTACCATAGAAACCGGGGGCTCTTTTTCTCCAGTATGAACGTAAAATATCCCACACAGCGAGATTATATATATATATATATATATATATATATATATATATATATATATATATATATATATATATATATATATATATATATATATATATATATATATACACCCTGGGGGTATATGAAAATCCTTCTATTTATTATAATTCAGGAATAAGTTTATTGTTCAATACTTAGTTTTTATTTCGGATGATCAATCGAGGACATGAATGTTGGTCGTACTGGGAGAAAATTAGCGTGGTCTCTCTGCCACGGAGATAGTGCATTTAATGGCTGGACGCAATATCACTAATCTTTAAAGGTGTTCAGGGGTTTAACTTCAGTGCGGTGGTTGTTTTTTGGGAACCAGCGTGGGTGTGTAAGAGAGATGATGAGGGTGTCCGTGAACCCAGAGTCAAGTGATATGCTAACATCGAATGACTCTTATAATAAACATTATCAAATATCTTACAAATATCCCCATCATGTGACATTTCCTCTGCATGCACAGTTAGCTACAGGGCCAGATTCAGGAGTGGGCAAAGTGGGCAGCTGCCCAGGGGCCTCCACAATCTGGGGGCCTCCACATATTACAATATTTTATTTATTGGATGCAAAACTTCAATTTTATTTATAGTTGAGTTAATACTTATTCTGAATCTATCTGAACCTTGGACTTAAAGAAACCTATACATGCATTCTTGGACAGAACCATTATATGAGTAGAGGTTTATCTGATTAATAATGCAAAGAATCATCTCTCTGTAATAACTAATAATATATTCTTTTCTGTGAAGTCTCTTGAAAAATTTTGACATGTGCGGTAGTAGCTATATCAGGGCTGGTCGACTTGAAACCACATGAATGACTCCAGTCATGTCTCACTTTTGTGTGTGTGTGTGTGTGTGTGTGTGTGTGTGTGTTGGGAATTTGTACACTATCAATAAATATACAGTTAATTAAAATTTTCTCAATGTTCTAATTTCCTCAATATAACTGCGTATGGCTTCAAAATTCAAAATTTTCTAGGGGGGCGCTGTAAGCCCCCCGGAACTCCCAGATGTTTAGGCTCGCTTCACTCGCCACCCCACCCTCTTGGGTAGTTATAATGAGGGGGGCCTCCACAAAGAGGCCCCGGCACTGGTTAGCTATCAACATAAAAGCTTTCCGATTATGTACTGTATCAACCACCCAAAGGTCGATAGAATAGAATAAAATAGAATATGAAAGACGACCAACAGACGCTGGTAATCGCAGATACTGTACACGGTTAGTTTTCGCGCGGTTTCATATTTTTATGCTCGGCGGTGGTGGTCAATACTTTTTATTGACGTCGTTCATTTATATTTTGTGGCCTTGGCGCTAATTCAGTAGCACTTTTGCTTGTCTGTAATTGGGAGATATACAACCGCATGCAAATGGCTGAGTATACATAATTATGCGTATCAAGTGATTTATAGGCCTTTAAATATTCCTTTGTATAAACATTGGGGGATTTTATGAGATATAAATAAATGTCCGGCCATAGCAAGCTGGGCCATTTCTTCATGTCATAAACGGTAAACCCAAGGGCATCCAATAGAATTTTTCCGGGGGGTGGGGGTGGGCAAGGGGAAAGGCAGGTCCCCACAGTCGGGTTTTGGGTCCAGTTTTTACTGCCTGGTTCCAATACATAAAATTGTGAGAACCAGACAAATATTGGTGAAATCTGGTGAAATTCACGCAGCTGCGATGAGTTGCTTTATTTTTTAATGTTCTTTTTTTTCTTTTTGTTTCGTTTTTCCTTCCTTCGTTTCTCATAGATTAATTCCCTCCGTTTGTTGGATATTTGTTGCATATATACTTTGACACAAACCTGATCTGGGGGAGGGGGGGCTGGTAAAAGAGTACGGTTGTTTACCCATGTTATCGTATCTATTATTTCTGAAAATACTACATCAATCGTAACGATAGCTTTGTGATCATTTTATTATTTGTCACATAAATGAAAATATATATTAGATGTCAAAGTTGAAGGTCACTCATTTCTACAGTCATTTGTTTTTCTTGTGAGAGGCGAAGAGTAAGGGAGAAAGGTATGGTGGTAGGAGGGGAGGGAGGTGTAGTTGAGGGGGCATTATAGTAGGGGGAGGAGGGTACCAGTTGTTGGAGGTGGGGGGGTGTTAGTGAGAGGAGGGGGAGACGGTGAACGGCAGTACCTGTCGAAGGAGGTTCAGCAGAAAGGAATCAGTGTGTGGCCAGGTGTCGTGCGTTCAGCATCTACCACCATTCTCACCACCACTACTACTACATACTAACACAGCCCGGATTATCGATATTTGTACGTATAGAATGAAGGATATTACATGATGTATAATAACAACACTACACTATTATATATGTCATAATTAACAACACTCGCTTGACTATTGACGTAACTAAATCAAACTTATAAAATACAGACTCACTAAATCTACCTAAAAATGTCCGAAATACCAAGAGGAAATAGTGATGTGAAACCAACCGTGTCTTCAAACCTACGCTGAGACCGGACCGTAAGTAGACACTGTCGAAATTTATGAAACCACACACACAACACACACACACACCATCCCAAACGCATGTAAACCAAAAACACACATTTACTTCCTAATGAAATTCCACCTCGGGTAACCTATCTCACTGAGTTAAATAAAGTACTTGAGTGTTGAATATATTGTACTTTCACCAGCTGGCTACTGTGACCACCTGTTCCACCTGTAGCTCAAGGATGTTGGGGGCCCTGGGCTAGAGGGTCATTTGGGGTCCCTATAAATCAGCGGTTCTTAACCGGGGGGAGGGGGGGTGGGCCTGAACCCAGAGCAAAACCTAGGAATGGCCTTAACAGGTGTGTGTATGTCCTTATTTGGATTTTCGAGGGGGAGGGGGGTCTCGCTCCTCACATACATCAAAATGTCGTAAATGGTAACTACGTCAATCAAAACGTAATTTGTGAAAATTTGTCAACACTGACTTCGACGATTGCTTATACAGACTGTTTTGAATAATTATAGTTATTAAAGTAACAAATGAAAAACTAGTTTCTCAAATTTCCTATTTAATTCAAGAGGAAATTGTTTTAGATTTTTAGATTTAGAATTTTATATGAAGGAAGGAGGGGGGGCGTGGAGATGAGGACCAACTGCTACGAGGGGCGCGACCCTAAGAAGGTTAAGAACCACTGCTATACAGTAGATGGTATTCAGGGTTCCCTAAAGATGGTATTCTGGAGCCCTTAAAAGAGTCAGTTCGATGATCTATAAGCAAATAGTTCTGATTTGTATTTTCATTTTACACTGTCCAGGAAACTGTAATGAAAGTCTCCTCATATAATTCAGTGTTATTAGTTATTATTACAAATAGAATGAAGGATATTACATGATGTATAATAGCAACACTACACTATTATATATGTCATAATTAACAACACTCGCTTGGCTATTGACGTAACCAAATCAAACATATAAAATACGTACTCGCTAAATCTACCTAAAAATGTCCGAAATACCAAGAGGAAATAATCTCTCTCTATATACATGCACCTCAAATATAGAAATTAATCTAAAAATATATATTTATATTAACTCAGAAATAAGGAAAAATAGAAAGGCTTTTAAAAATGTATTCTAAAAGGATAGTTGCAACTCGTAGCTACCCCATTACTCATAAAAAACGTAAGATTTTTTTTTCTGTGGGGAGGGGGGACTTTAGAATGTGAGCTCCCGGGTAATCCTCCTGTAAAAGTGAGACCACAAGGTAAATAAATATGTCTTTGCTTTCCTTCTTCTCCGGGTACGCTTGAGGCTTGATGGGTCTGACTAGGTAACTCTCTCTTGTCGCTACAAATACAGAGGGGTAAGATGTTTTGGTCAATTCTCCATCCACTTTTATCTCACCTCAACACGTTCACATTACGACGGTCATTCACGTCAGTCAGTCGTGATGGAGAGTGAGTGAGTGAGTGAGTGACGATGATCGCATATGATTTAACTCCCTCGTAAAACGAGTGACGTATCGTAAAGACGTTGAGTGACGCAAGATTTTTAAACGATCTCAAATTTGTTAAGGAACTCATAGTATTAAATGGTAGATGAGGGAAGTAGACTTAGGTGATGGAAGTAGATGGTGGATGAAGAAAATACTCATAGTAGATGCCTGAAGTAGATGGTAGATGAGGGAAGTAATCATGGTAGATGGTGGATGGTAGTAGACTTATGATAAACGGCGGAAGTAAATGGTAGTTGACGGACGAAGACTCATGGTAGATGACATATGAGGGAAATAAAAGGTAGATGTGGAAAGTACTCGCCCCTCAATATTTACAAAAAGGTTTACTCTCTTAGTAAATCTTGCTGTGTCATGGTGAACGTGGACACAGGCTTCTCACTGTGGTGGTGTGGTGATATTGTGGTGCTGTGGTAGTGGTGTGGTGATATTGTGGTGGTGAGAGTTAATAGTAGTGGTGGTACTGTGATGATAGTGGTGGCAGTCGTGGTGATAGGTTCACATCTACCACCACGACTGCCACCACAGTAGTGTTGATAGACAGGAATGATTAGCTTAGGTTAAGTTAGGATGTGGGTGAAGTGAGTCTTGTGTCTGGCAGCGGTATCGAGGGAACATTCACCCACCACTTATCGTGTAGTAATAGTAGTAGGAGCAGTGAGATGTGACGGTGATTGGTACTATTGGCGCATATGACTGACTGGACATAACAGTAGCAATGCTCCTCCTCCGCTCTCCCTCTACCTCCCACATTCGCTTGCACAACTATCATTTGAATGTCTTTATTATAATTAATATTATTATTATTATTTTATTGTTAATTTTGATATTATTATAATATATTTTCTGTATAAATTACCCAGATGACTTTACAAATTCTAAAGATTAAAAACAAGGAAGGGTAACATTTATACACCCTTGACCCTGAGATAGAACGAATAGGACAGATCCCCAAATACCCTTGAGAACCTAAAAAAAAATCAGGCTTCCAATATTAGATGCTGCGGTGAATAAGTTTTATTATAGGTGTGGGTATTTACCGCCTTGAGTATATTTCTGTTTGTAGTACGTGTTTTTCTTGGTGGGTCGGGTGTGTGTATGTGTGTTGCTTGCGGTTACTTGTTTGTGTTTTGCCTGTTTATGTTGTTTTATTTTGTTTGTTCGTCTCTGGTTTGTTTTTATTTCGCTTTTACATGCGGTTGTGTGTTTGGTTGTGTTTGTGCAAGTTTTTTGTTTGCTTGGTATTTTTCTATTGTGAATTTTAGGGTCCGTTTCTGCAGGTATCGTACACCTGAACGTTGTTATTATCAGACATATAATTTTATCATAGATCTTCCTCTTCCTCCCTTTTCTCCTGCTCCTCCCCCTCTTCCCTTTTTCTTTTCTTGAATTTAACTTTTCAAGAAATCAGTATTACATATTTCCTAACAATGTCTTTGCGTCGCGTCGTGTTGCTTGAGTGCAAATAAAAACGGGACAAATTAGAATATATTTTTTTTGTGGTCTTGTACGATCATTCTGCAAAATATAAACAAATATGACGAGATGGATGGTTAGATGGATGGATGGATGAATAATAGATTGAAAATGGAACATAACATGAAAAATATGAATGGATAAATGAGAGATGAACTGCCCGCTTTACCAACGTAGTCTACGTTCCATTTTCCGAGTTCCCTGGGAAGACAAGAGAACAAATGTCAATATTCTCGTTGACACCAAATGCTGCTGCTACTATTACTACTTCTACTACTGTTACTACTGCTAATACTAGTAGTGCTATTACTACTACTACTGTTACCATTATTTCTACTGTAATATTACTGCTATAACTACTATTACTATACTGCTATTACCACCACTGTTGTTACTTCAAACGACAACATACATTCTAACAGGACATTAAATAAACAAAACTGTGATCCTAACACAAGGCCAAACTAAAGGAAACAAGAATCCTTAAAACAAAAAAATAAACTAGTTTGACAAGGATTTCCCAGCTCAGTTTCGTGATGTAAAAAATAAACCTTCATTTACAGTAAATTAGGCGAAAAAAACCTGGATTTTTCATTGAAATGTTTTGCAGATTTTGTATTGTATTTAGTTACAAGTAATATTATGATTACCTCTGAAGAAAAAAGAAAAGAATATATATTGCTTTACAGTATATTTATTTGCAGCTGAAATTTGACTCGGATTTTTTTAGGACTGCTGTAGTCTTAAAAATTTAGGTTACAGGGAATTACAGGCTCTTTAAGATGGTGATTTAGACAATTAACGCCATTTTGGTAGAGGTGAACACAACAAGAGTCATTTATGGTGATGGTGTACACAGACTCTACATGACATAGTGCCTAGCCTCTTTACTATCCTCCAAACATTTCACAACTGTTCCTGTTATTACCACTTCGCTTATCACTCTTCCGTGTTTATTTCTTCTTATTTATAATTTTTCATCTATAATACTACTACAGTTTCTATTTAATATATATTAGTTTTTGTATAGTTTATGTGCTTCAAAATATTTATTGTAACGAAGGCAATATAACCTTACATGATTAGACAAACAAATATATTACAGAGAATACCTTACACTTGTACACAAACCCTCCACATACTGGTTTATAATCATATTCAGTTACAATAATGTTATGTGATATTATTCTTTCAGCACACACGCCATGTGCCGAAGTGGGCAAAGCAACAGGCATTAGGTTAACTTTCATGGCAGTTGTATGCAAAGCTTCAAAGAAAGAAGAATATACCCCCGTGAAAATTAAACAGGAAGGTACGTGTAGTGTGAGTTGTGACGATGACTGGACGGTGTAGCAAGCTATGCATGTGGTTGGGACATTGATGAAAGTATTCTGCTGCGAAACTGTCGGCTTTGTGACCAGAACCTGTAATCACATAACGGTACGTGTTTCCAGAAGTGACCATTTTAGGCTGTTCGATAGGTTTATTCCTATTTCGTCTACTTCCATTTCTTCTGCTACTATTTCGTCTATTTTCTAATAAGGATTATATTGATTCCTTGACTTATTGATAAGGAATTCAATATTTATTAATAGAACTTTCACTGATATCAAATAAGATTCTTCTATTTAATACACTTGCGGAAGAAGTATTGTTAAATTGTTCTTGCTGCAATATTTACATGATTTAATTTTCCTCTTCGTAATTATAGTATTTTAGATAGTTTGATTTTTATGATTAGTGAGATCAATTTTTGGAAAGTATTTATTACGTATACTGTACTGTAAATGTAGCGTTGTGAAGAAAGTTGTGCTTGTGTTGTGTTGTATTTTCTGTTACCTCAGCCATATTTCTTATCACCAAAGATACTCATAAATTATAATAAGGATCTTTACTCTTTATGGATGGGAATACAATGCATACAAGATATATCATTTGTTTGGGTCCTAAACATAATAATTTAGTGATTTAAACATGAAGATGGGTTGGCTTGTGGGGAGGAGAGGAAAAACGCATTGCACCCCAGTATTTCTTTTATTATTATTTATTGGGCACTCCCCTACATCCTTGTGTAAGGTGAAACGCGGAAGTGTTTACAGTGCCCAACAGGGAAGCATGCTAAGTTCATGCTTGCCTTTATGTCTCATGAGTTAAGGGCGTAGAAGCCTGAAGAGTCAATGGTTTATGTCATCAAGTTATTGGAAGCTCCAACAACTTGTCCCTGAATACGAATTTGCAACTTTCGGTTTACACCAGGTATCTACTTTACTACTAGGTGAACAGGGATTAATGGGGGTTACGAAGTATGTTCAAACAACTTCCACCGGCCCGGGAATCGAACCCGTGACATCTCGCTTGCGAAGGCAAGAGTGGTACCACTCCAAGCGTCCCAAGTATATACCCCAGTATGTTTGGTACGTCTGCCCGTCGACCTTCAACCCCCCCTCGTTCTCTTTCTCCCCCACCCCTCTCATTTTCTCCTCCCCCCCCTCCCTCCAGGTAACTTGTTCGTATAAGAACACCGCAAACAAAAATTTACCTCACGTACCGCGCTACTAGTGTAAGTGCCTCCGTGGAGTGCACTTGTGTTACCTCCTGCGCGCTATATACAGTGTACTGTAAGTCTCTCGCTCTACCGCCTCTCCATGGCTAGGTTTGGCGAAGATGAATCAGTGCTTAGGTTATGTTAGATGTGTGTCAAGTTTGGTAAGGTTAGAGCAAATATCTAAGGTAAGTTAGATAAATTGATACTTGAGGTTAAGTTAGATACGTTTTTCCTCAAAGGGTAGAGTCTTGGTGCAATTTCAGCATCATAGTAATACATCACAAGTTACAGGAAAATTTGGGTGATGTTGGGCCTTCAGCATCAGAACCGGAGAAGTATGGGGGTAGCTTAATTTCTGGACCTGAGTTTGGAACTTAATCTAACCTACTCTAACCTACACATGCCTACCTTTACCCTACCCTAATTCATACATACCTACCCTTACCTTACCCTAACCTATGCAAACCTACGCACATCCAATCTAACTTTGCTTACCTTTGCTTACGCATAACTTAAGCTATGCGTCGTTGCCTTTGGCCCCTTCTTACCCCCACGAAGCCTTGATTTATTTGCCTTAAATTGAATAAAACCCACTTTTTATATTTTTATAGTCATAATAGAAATATTTTGTAATGTTTACTTGAATATATTTAGGCTTATCTGTGAACCATCCCAGTTTTCTACACATATGAGCCCTGGCCCGAAGTTTGAGGTTCGTAATTAATGAACACACTCGCCTGCCTCAGCCAGTGTTACCTTTGACCCAGACCGTCGGTCAAGTCACATGGTGGTACCGTCAACCATTACATTCTGTAAACTACGTCCGCAATCAGTGCCGGATTTAGACCTGTGGAGGCCCATGGGCAGCCTCTTTGTGGAGGCCCCCCTCATTATAACTACCCAAGAGGGTGGGGTAGCGAGTGAAGCGAGCTTAAACATCTGGGAGTTCCGGGGGGCGCTGTAAGCCCCCCCTGGAAAATTTTGAAATTTGAACACTTCTTTGGAGAATTTTGAAGCCATATGCAGTTATATTGAGGAAATTAGAACATTGAGAAATTTTTAATTAACTGCATATTTATTGATAGTGTACAAATTCCCAACACACACACATCCACACACACACACAAAAAAGTGAGACATGACTGGAGTCATTCATGTGGTTTCAAGTCGACCAGCCCTGATATGTGGAGGCCCCCAGATTGTGGAGGCCCCCAGATTGTGGAGGCCCCTGGGCAACTGCCCACTTTGTCCACTCCTGAATCCGGTCCTGTCCGCAATGCATTCCTCCCCCACCCACCAACCACCCAAAAAGATTATTGAGGCATTGTCCGTCCGTGACACTCCCCCCCACCCCCCTCCCCTCCTGGATCCAACGCCTACGCTGTTACTGAAAATATTGACTCTAACCTAATCTAACATAAACTACTCTCAACTTATCTAATCTAACTTACTCCCAAATCTTACCCAACTTACCTAACTTACTCCCAAACCTTACCTAACCCTAATTAACCTCGGGCTAAATTTTGTGAAATAATTAACGATAAATATTTCCTGAAGACAACGAAAATGAAATCAGCGACCAGAATTACCTCAAAATATATACACAAGATTTTATCGTAAATAGCTTCTTTTTTCCTACGGGGAATAGCCCATCGGTTCACATCGGGCCCTAGGGGGCGAAAAAATAAGAATAAAAATATATAAAAAATAGAAAAGGAAAAGGTTATATTAATCTACACCACGAAGATGCCGGAAAACCAGCTTTTTAAAGTGAGACATTGTATGAGTATGGAAACACAGAAGAAGACAGAGCATCCCACAGTTTGGCTGTGTGAGGAAAGAAGGATGTACTATAGCGGGTTATTCTAGTATTCTAGTGTGACCGACATCCACACAGAAACGGTGGGCACCGCGGGCAAGACGTGTGTTACGAGCCCACGGCCTTGCCGGCAAGGCATGTAAGAAAGAAAATGTTGACCGTGACCTTGGCCTGTCCAATGCTGTAATTAAAAACATTCACGTCAGAATCATGAACTCTGATCTAGAAGAACTGAGAAATGCAGAGAGACCTGGCAGTTGTAGCATTAGTAAATATGACAAATTTTGTGACAAGAGGTACCGGTATGGCCAGCATAAGGACAGAACCAGACAATGTGATGTAGTCGTGGCCAGAATTAGGCTAGGATACAGACACATCTGGCAAGTTAGTAACGCTGTACCCATACCGGAACACTCAGCATGTAAACTTTGTGATAAACCTCTAAAGCATACACTTGAACACTATATTATTGAATGTGACACCGTCAAAGACATCAGGCCACCTGACTTATTGTATCTTGAACTTTGTAATTACTACATTGAATCAGGGGTGCTTGAGGACATTCTTGCTGTTTATCCCAAATTTGCTAGCCCACACTGATTAGTCTTCAATTAGAATATGACTCCAATGTATGTGAACCACTGACCTATATATACTGCTAATGAATATGATGTATTTCTTTCTTTGTGTATGAACCTCTGTCCTGCATGGCAGTGAACAGTGGCATTACCCACATGAATCTAACCTAAATACATATATAGCTGTTAATGAGTGAACCTCTGTCCTGCGTGGCAGTAAAAAGTGATACCACCCTCAGTGTCAAGACCTGACTGAATTACTCAGAATAGGCAAACTGTACTACAAGCTTTGCCAATAAATTTTTTAAACTAAAAACTTGCCGGCGGTACACAGGATGCCAAATCCACCGAAGTTGACCGAACATTGCCCGTTAAAGTACAGTACAGTACCTGTAAGAGAGAGTGAAGCAACATTACGGCGAAGAGAAAGGGAAGAAAGATTGTCAACTAATGGAGGAGAGTTAATAAGACGAAATACCTTCTTTTATCCTTAAATGAAGAGGAAATATTACGTGTAAACTAGATTTTTTTTTTTACGTTTAAAATGTGGCGGGACTTTGAATGGTTCCTGGGAAGACAAGCGTGTGGGAGAGAGGGGGTGCTCAGGCTGCTGGGTTGATAAGCTAGTGGAGGTCAAATGACTGGATGACCTTTAACTCGTAACATATTCAGGTGACAGTGAAGTAGTCTAGAAATTGTATCACGAGGAATTTCTCTATTTGGGCTAGTTTTTCCTATCCTTGAAGTTGGTTATGTTAGGTAGTCTGTTTTTGTCGTTGAAGCTATTTGTGTTAGGTAGTCTGGTAAGTTGACTATTCAAATATACGAGTTAAGGAGTCAAAAGAAGATACGATCTAGGAGAATAAAAATATGAAGTGTGGAGATGGTGGGTATTGGCGGGGAGACTCACTGTCCACTATTATCGTACGTCCGACAGGTTGTGCTGGCAAAAAAAAAAGGCGGGGATAACGAAACAATTAACAACGAGACCTGATACTGTGTAATATTGGATCATCTTGATCTCCCTGGGGTTATTACCAAGTTCTTTTTTTTTATGAATGTATAAATAAATATTTCAGTTAAGTTAAATGATTTGACATGTGCCTCAGTTTGATGCTGTGCTTGTGTTCGATTTTTGTTTCTTGCGTACTGGACTTTCAAATTACCTTAACCTCTTGACTGAACGCCGTGTAAATGTCAGTAGAATAATAGCATTTTTAAATAGGAAATTGTAATGGTCACGTGTGCAGCTGTGATGTTAAAAGGCAATGACATTATTCAGATTTATTCTTTTCGCCCCCCAGGCCTCGTTATCGGTCGACGACGTGTGCCCGGGTCGGCTATTCCCCGTAAAAAAAGACATCTGTGTAGTATTCCCTCCCCCCCACTCCTTCCATGTTGGTGTAATGTGCACGTTAGGAGAAAAGGGAGGAGGGAGAGGTCAAGTATATGCCACATTAAGAAACGAGGAGACAACATTTGTCTGTAAAAAGCCACGAGTGTGCAGGAGAACAAGGTCACCATGACAAGCAGTACATTCAGACACAGTCACCAGATGAGTGGTTCATTGTTTTAAAAATTGTGGTCTCATCCGGTGCACAGAGGTCTGGGCGCCAAAACAGGCCTTCCCTCCCAAGTTCCATCATTGGGCAGCTGTCAGGAGGGTGTACAGCTGTTTGGAGTTACAGCGTTGTATTCCCAGCTTATCTATTAACCCGAGTATATTATCTGATGCATATTTCATATATTCTTCAGTTCGTTATATATCTGTGTGTATTGATGATTTTGCATATATGAACAAGCTGCCTTGTTAACTGCTCTTGTTCTCGCCCGGACTGCAGGAAGCGCCATCAACGCTCTCGAGAAAACACCATCTTCTAGCACCTTAGATACCCTGGGGAAGATTATTACACACAACCTCGAACATAAGACTATTCTTTATTATGGGAGGGATGATACACAAACTGGTCTATTGGATGTAGAAGTTGTTTAACATTATCAAAGGTTCAGGTAATGTAACGTGATTAGATGAAGCATGAGAACTGACTAGACTCTAGTCACTAGAGTAACAAAAATCTTAGTTTACTCTGATAAGTTACGCAGAAATATTATATTTCCTGGATTTTAAAAGTTGTTGTGATGTTAAGTGAACGATATTATTAAAACTTTAATCACTGAAGCATCTCATTAAGGCAAAAATTCTTCCTTTTTCTTTGGCAGAAACCGTGTGTCCTGCGCAGGCGTGTGGAGGAGTGTTGGTGAGACTGGGTGAAGTGAAGCCCCTGTTAACTATTGCGAGGCGTGTAGGGGGCGTGGACTTTCGGAGGAAAGCAGCGTGTTGTAGGGAGGGGGACGTTGGCGTGGGGTTAGCAGAAGGCGTGTGGAAGAAGGCACCATGACCCACTTCCCCGCCCTCGCGTTGCCTCAAATCGTGTCCAGGCTTTTGGCCCTAAGCTTCCTCTCAGGCGTCGGCCACTATGACTTCGACGACTCTCACAAGTTACTGCCACAGTACGACTTCATAGTAGGTCGGTACACTGGTTCCTTGAAGGTATATGATTTGTGGGTGTAGGTGGTGGTTGAGTAGTTCCTAGGGTGTAAACACGAAACACTTGTTGCGCGAGTGTATTAGAGTATCAAGCGTTTGTAGATGTGTACACAGGTAACGATTGATGAATTGGTGGTAGGTAAAGGAGTTGTATTGTTGCAGGCCAGTCGAGTGTTTCTTGAAATTTTAAATAATCTGTAATTTTTTCTTTCTCGTTAGTTTCTTGACTTCGTCCATCTTGAAAAATACAAAGAAATTTCTCTCATCAATCTATCGACCTCTTCCACAGTGGGGTCGGGGTCAGCTGGAAGTGCTGTGGCGGCCCGACTAGCAGAAGTGCCGGAGTGGAGAGTGTTGCTGCTAGAGTCAGGAGGCCCGCCACCCCCCGAGGCCCGCGTCCCAGGCTTCAATTCGATCCTCATGCAAAGTGAATACGACTGGAACCACAGGACGGTGCCTCAGAAATACGGCCTCAGGAACTACAAGGATAATGTAAGCTGTTTTTTCTACTTATACAGTTATATAGAATTTATTTAAATAGTTTCTTACTGGCGGATGTTACTAAGTAATTGCTTGTATTAATGGAAGGCTGGCAGGGGTCCACTCAAATGGTTTAGGTAAGGAAGGACATGATCAGTGGAGTAGACATAACACCTGCATTAATGATTAAGGGCTGACTCTTTATGTGCAAGATATTTACCAAGGTTGTGTGTATCTGGTCCACTCGTCCATCCATGACAGAGGAAACGCTTGGAGAATACTAATGTGGCTGACGATGCGCTGAAAAGTTAAGAACGATCGCACGGTGTCTTAAGTCGCCGTACACTACAGGGAAATTATTATTGTACACTACTCTTTATTTCTTTCTCGGTGAGGGAATCATAACAAACAATGAAGATAACAGAAATCAACACTGGGGGAGAGGGTTAGTTCAATAGTTAACCTCAAAATAATTCAATCAAACAACACCCATGGTTGAAGGTTATTGTTTTGTTTTTTTTCAACTGGTGGGTGTGTAGCATCTGGCTTCTCGTACATTAATATTAAACTGGTTTTTTCTTCTATTATTAATTTCTGTCATTTTCGTTCATTTGTTTTGATTCCCTCAGAAAAAAGTAGAGGAAGTACATTATTTTTTTTACAGACGTGCTCGACTTACGAGACACATTGTGTTAACAGTCTATATCAGAATTACCAAAGGAAATAGGACTTTAATAATGAACTCTGAGACATATTAGTTAATTTGATATCACCTGGAGATTAGATATCACCTGGAGATTAGATATCACCTGAAGATTAGACACCCTAACCTTTTTCACCTGGATTAAACACCATAACGCTACCTGAGGACGGGGATTATGTATGAAAACCAAAGAGCATCGGTAATGATATGGCGGGAGTACTGGTGTTCATGTTGGGCCATAGAAAAGTAAGATACACTGAGGTATTACCAATTTGATTATAGGACAGACCATCAGGTTAACGTTCTACTTGATTTTTTTAGTCCCATATCCACACAAGAGTGCGACAGATAGTCAAACTAACTTCTTAATCTCTGGGATGTGACAGGCATGCCCGTTCCCTATGGGTCGTGTGGTGGGTGGGTCATCTGTCATTAACTGGATGATGTACGTGAGAGGCAACAGGCGAGACTACGACCAATGGAACGACCTGGGAAACCCTGGCTGGGACTACAACACCGTTCTCAAGTATTTCAAGAAGGCCGAAGACTACCGCGGCACTAGGAACGTCGGGACAGGTAAAACTACGCGAACTACAACATTGTACAGAAATACCAAGATTACTTGGACTACCCATCGCTACTCTGGCATTCGAAAAAAATAGTATAAATGGTTGGCGGAAAAAGTTGATTCAGAGATACACGCAAGTTGATGTTATAAAGTATTACTCGTATTATAGATTAACACACTACACATCAACAAAAAAAACTGAGAGGTGTAAAGGGAAGTAAGCACACCAGACGACATTATCATAATATCCTCTGAGTTGGCCTTGTGTCAGATACTCAGAATATATAATTTTCCCGGTGACCATCAAGGTAACTTTTCCTATCTACCTGTATATATACGCCATTTTACGTTTACTAAACTTAATGTTTACTCATTTTTAAGTGTTATTTATTTAATGTTTATTAATTTAGGTGTGTTTTCGTATATTCATGCGTTTTATTTATCTTTTTTTTTTTATTGTTGGTGTGTTTACAGCTGATGCGGGGTCATACACTTCTTGCTCTCTTCATCACTTATCCAATTAACTGCTTTGGCGGACGGTCTGGTATTTGTTACGACCTTCACTGTCCAGCGTTAGCACACTTAACACAAAACTGGAGTACTCGGGTAAAACTTCCGATGTTTGGTCGGATCACAATGGGTATCCGGTATCCCCTTGATCAATACGTACCATTTATTTGTGTGTCCCGTGTTGGCGAGGATTAAGGTTGATACTAGCTTTAAACTAACCTTAACTTACACCAACTTACCAAGTTTTGTTTTTCCTTACAATAGGATGTTACGAGACAACTATAGATTCTCAAAGGTTCGATGTCAGATACTTATTTTGGTGTGAATTAATATATAAATCGCATTTAACCCACGCGCTTAAATTACGGCGCAATGATAAATTACCCAAAAGGTTCTTAAGTTAGTTAGTTCACCCATACATAAAGATATAAAAAGTCTTTGACTCTCACTTCAGCCACGACACAAAGATGATAGTTTAAATGGAGCTAAAATTACGCTGACTACAGGTCGGTGCCACGGGTATCATGTTTAAACTTTCGGTGGTGAAAACTATTGAAAAATATTTATTCAGATTATTGCTCATTTCTCCGTCGTTATCAGTTAGCTCGCCGGTATCTGACTGTATTGGTCCAATTTTTTCTCGTGTTTTAATTAGATGCATCCTAGTGGTGCATCTGGGCCTTTGGCTGTGATGTTTCCTCACTGTACTACCATCCTTGCACACCCGTCACTGTACCACCATCCTTACACACTTGTCACTGTACCAGCATCCTCCTCCTGTCACTGAACCACCACCTTCTCATACCTGTTTCTATCTTATGCACCAATAAAAAAAACTAATTAACTAACGGACAGTCAAATCCTGATCTTGAAGCCTTGAGGATGGTAGGAAGCCACAAAGGTATATTAACGGTGTGTGGCACTCACGGTTAATTCACCTTAAGAAGTGTGTGGCAAGAATTCTTAAGTCACACATGGTAACAGAATAAAGTAGATTAAACATATATACAGTTGTATAGGGTATCAGTTAGGTGGTGCAGTGCAACAGGTTGGGCAGAACAGCTGATGGGTATTGGTGCCAGATGATGTAACAAAACCAGTTTAAATCCCTATCAAGTTCTCTGGTTTAGGTTTTCTAAGTTAATATCTTTTTCTCGGTCTTTATTTCAGTATACTTATTACTTTATTTCTATATTTTACTTTTCTTACGTAGTGTTATTTCTTTCAATGTTTTTATTTATTTATTTCAATATTCTTTATCTATATTTTCTATATCTTAAATGTTTGTTTCGATATCATTCTTGTCTGGGAAAGTCATATCATTCTTTAACAACACCTTTTGGTATAACTGTTACTCACAAGGTTAGAAGGGTCCGACTAATTACCTAAATGAACCCAAATGTAGCCAAATGCCGCAATGAAGTCAAATAATGGTCCTACAAGCGTAAATCGGACTGCCAATCACTTCTCGACTAGTATTTGGTGTCATAAAGTCACAAAAAATTGGTAAACTTAATTTAATGTGAGTTAATAGATTGAGTGCATGTACCTAACCTAACTCAACTCAGATTAAATTAAGTTTACCAATTTTTTGTGACTTTATGACACCAAATACTAGAAATCGAGAAGTGATTCACACCCCGATTTACGCTTGTAGGACCATCATTTGACCTCATTGTGGCTACATTTGGGTAATTAGTCGGACCGAGGTTAGAATGCCACTCCCTTGAGATAAATGTACAGTATATATCAGTTGTCTACAAGAGAGCTCAGGCTCTCAACTGGCTCAGCCATGTTAATATTATGATTTTTCATCGACTCTGTATCTGTTCTTCTGTCTAAATAAACTGTTTCAATATCAATAGTGAAATATACCAGACTCCTTCACGTGCAAACAGTAAATGAATAAATAGTCAATGATAATTACGTTTTTCTTGTGCTAATAAAGTTCATCTAGTTTTTCATTGTGTGGTTGATAATGATAATATATTTGGGTAAGCACTCTCTTTGGGCTTTAAACCAAATTTACATAATAAATGGCAAGTATAGACTGTTGTCTCAGTGCCTTCAGTATTTTCAACAAAATTTAAAAGCAGTGCCTGGACAATATCTGATTTTAACAGTAAAGGACCCTTTAAGTTATTACTCAGAGATCGGTTACTGCAAATATCATAGTTCTGCGATATGTTTTCCTTAATTAACCAATGCACTGATGCCACACCCTACTTGCCCTTTAAATTAATTCAAAATCGTGTAGCCCAGAGTCAAGTTGTTAGTTTATACTGTTCTTTAGTATTCCCTCACTTTCTCTCTTTCTCATTCCTTATGTTACCTGTATCTTATGCTCTGCCTATCACTAACACCCTCTTTGTTACCCCCAGCAGAGTATCATGGTCGTGGAGGGCCCCTGGTGGTGGATGATAAGAGGTGGCGGACTCCGTTAAGTAGGGGGTTCCTGAAGGCAGGGCTGGAACTTGGATACAATATCGTGGACCCTAACGGACCAGAGCAGATAGGTACAGAATGTGTTATTGTCTCAATGTTATATGGACAAATGGTTGATGGGGTGAGTGGACATTCCATCACAAGACAATTCCTCACCATACTATTGACTATCATGTTATATTCACCAAATTCAGATAATATCTCTATTTTTTGATGTGATGAAGTCATGGTTAAGTTAGGGTTTGTTAGGCTAAGGCAGGTTATGTTAGGTTAGGTTTATACTGAACCAGTGACAAAGCGTCCTATAACTGACTGATGAGTGTGGTAAATGACTCTTGCGGAAAGAGAATTAATGCTCTATAAGTCAAGTAATATATAGGAACTGTAGCTATAAATGTAAATTAATGGGAAAGTATTATTTCAACCATATATTATAAACAATAATAGAATACTGTATATATTAGAGTCAATTACAGTTGTATGGATCCAGAAAGGGGGGTCCTTTTCATAAAAAAAATCCAATACTTTTTATTTAATGCAGTATTTTACTCAGGCATTTTTGTATAGTACAGTATTTATAATTACTATTGACCTCAGAATATCTCGTAATATCAAGTGCACATGGCCTCAAAATGCCATGTGACTAACTAAACAACTATCAGTAACCTACACTATATAATATACACATTCCCCCTCCACTCTGTAGGATTCTCCGCAGCGGATTTGACGGTGAGGAATGGTGAGCGAGGGTCAGTGGTTGAGTCCTACCTGAGACCTGCCTTAGCCTACAGCAACCTCCATATTGTCTCTAATGCCCATGTCACTCAGGTGTGTACTGTACTGTCAGGTGTGTAATGTGCATTCAGGTGTGTATATGACCAGGTGTGTGCCCTTCATCCTGGAACATTATGGGGGTACACAATAAGATCACTAGTGTGTGTGTGTGTGTGTGTGTGTGTGAGAGAGAGATGTACACTTGTCCCATGACTTAGTAACTGAATACATTCTTGAAGAAAAAAACATTCGTAAACACTTGTACAGCATTTACCATGATGAACACGTGACAGTAAATACAAAATATGACGAGTGAAGTACAGTATATACAAATTAAAATTCATAATGTGTATAGTCAAAAAGTAAAAAGTAGGCCAGTTTTTTCATATTCGTAGCACAGGGTAACAGAGAAAAATCATAAGAAAATTTGTAACAACAAGGTTTTTGTTTGTAAATTGGTAGTTGTAACTTAATTTATCCTATTCATATCTGTGAACATTAATGACCCAAGCATTCATATTCCACGGGTTGAGTGTGCAGTATGTTGGTACAGTGCTGTTCTTGTTATTGTTTCAGAATAATGGTACAGTACCACATCACACTTTATAATCAAACACTTCCTTAGCGTGAAGGATATTTACAAAATGTAAAGAAGATTTTTCTGTTAATTTTAAAACTATTTAGTTTCTTACATGTTTTTGTTATGTAAAGAAAGGCTTTAAGTTTTATCAGTGAGTAATATATTTTCATACTTTGAGTAAGTCTTTTAAGAAGAATGATTTTTCAAATACCTGTACAGCTCTTGAGTATAATGTTAATCATGTCATTTCTAGCATACAAACCACTTTTACCAGATGTATCAGTATTAATATTGTATTATTACTGAATCTGTTTCATCATTCCAGATACTGATGGATGACCACAAACGAGCAGTTGGGGTCCGTTATGAACACCGGGGAAAGGTACATGTTGTCACCTGTACTGTACACTCTTGTCATCCTGGCCTCACCACCTAACTATTGGGTCAGGTTCCATGAGACTTAGTGACCCTGACTTAGATGACCTACATATTGGCCCAGGTCTAAGGTCACCTACCTAGTAACCCAGATTTAAGATAACCGCCTCATTGGTCTTGGTCTTAGATGACCTTAGTGACCCAGGTGTTAAGATAATAATTTAATTAACCATCTTAAATCACTGTTAAGATGTGTGTTAATTTTTCATACTCTCATGAATCTTTCTTAAGTATAACCTTAATAGTTGCTGGCATAGACTTGCACAGTATCAAATTAACCATCTCTTCCTGTGGTTTGGGGTACAGGTGCGGACAGCGCTAACCAAGAGGGAAGTGGTGCTGTCAGCGGGCGCCGTTGGATCCCCACAACTGTTGATGGTCTCAGGCATCGGGCCAGCGGAACATCTGCGTCAACACGGCGTGAGTACCGTACTGACCTAGAGGTGTTAGTGATGGTTCTCCTCGCAGTTCTTTCCCGTCCTCCTCTCCTACACCGACACACATATTCATTTTCTTCTCCATAAACATGTTGCTACCTCCTAACATTACAGAGCTGTACCCTCTCACCACAGATCCCAGTAGTGTTGGACCTGCCTGGAGTCGGCCACAACCTACAAGATCACCCATCCATCTTCGGCCTCACCTGGCTTACCAAAAGAGGCTCCAGCAACAACCTCAACCGGTGGCTGAATCCCAGAAACATCAAGAATTACTTCAAGACCAGAGAAGGTTAACTATCCTGATGCTCTCTTGTTTTTACCTACTGTATCATAATTGGTTGTACATATGTCAGTGATGTAATACATACTCCTAAGACCTAAGACCGAGACGTATTACTCAGACCTAAGACCGAAACCTAAGACCAAGACCTGCATCAGTGAGTGGTATATGTTCTTATGAGTGTAGTCTATTTTCATCCAGAATCTTATCATTAAATTGTTCTTTTGTCTTTCATATGATATTCATTCTTCTCCTCCTCTTCCTCAACTGTTATGATCCTCTCACTCACTCACACTCTCTTTCCTGCTTCCTGGTGAGCCTAATCACATCATATGGGACAGCTGCCATAATCAGACCTTTTGCATAAATGTTCTGAAAACTCATCTTGTCTGTCCCCTTCTCAACCTGTATCAGTCCATCCTCATGTGTATCAAGGACTTGTATCCTCATCTGACAGTATTCTTGAGCTTTTGTTGCTGCTAGTATTTGTAAACCTATGTAACATTTGGGTGGCTAATATTTATGTGAAATAAGCTGGGGGTGAATCTTCAGATTATCCCAAAGAAACCTAAATTGTAAAACTCAAGACTTAAGTTGATCATATACACTGAAGCTGTGTTATTCACAACTGTCCCCACTGCCAGGTCCTCTGTCAGTGCCAATGGCCTTAGAAGGAAACGCCTGGAGCCTGGCTGAGGAAGGTGACCCGCATTGGCCTGACCTCCAGTTCCTGTTCATGGCAAGCACTCCTGCATTAGATGGTGGAGTCTACTTCAATGATATAATTGGCTTCAGGAGAGATGTAAGTTTGTTGTAGTTTGTGTATATTAAAAAAAATGGTCCAGCTCCATATCTCCCCCAGAATACAAAGTGTTTGGTCTGCCCTAACCACTTTACAGGTGCCCCCCCCCCCCCTCGTTGTGTAAAGGGTTATGTTCCTAGACAAGGCCAATACAGAATACAGGTAAGTAAATTCTGTAAAACTAATGTAAGTTTCCATATTCCTCTCAGATGACATACACTCCATTAGATATGATGTTCTCTCCAATTGGGAGTTTAGATTCAAGTTTGGATAAATTCCATGTACAATTCTGTTATTTTCTTTCTTATTCAGAATTTTTTTAAATATCTGAGAAAGTAATGAGGGAAGTACTGCATAGTCTTAAAGTTGTATCTTACTGATTGAAAAATAGAAGAGATTGTCACTGTAGTTCAGAACACTGGCTGTTCTTCCCACAACACTCTTACTGACTGTATTTATGTCTCATGTACAGTACCTAAACCATGCACTCGCCCACACTGCCACCCCTACCCACACAGGCACCATCACCTCCTACCACAACCACCATTGCCTTCACATACTACCTGTATGCTGTAACCATCACCATTTAAAAAAAAATTTACTCTAATTTCCACTAACCACACTTCAACACTCTCAGTCCTCAATTACAGTACATCCCTATCCACTCCCTCCCCAGTTCTTCAAGCAGTACTATGGTTCTATCCTGGGTCACGAAGGGTACAACATAGGACCTATGCTAACCCGACCCAAGAGCAGGGGGACGGTGCGGCTGAGGTCACGTAACCCCCACGACCGGCCACTTATTGACCCCAACTTCCTCAGCCATCCTGATGACATCAACACATTTGTCAGAGGTCAGGCATGATATTGTCTTTTCACCAGTTACCATCACACCCATGATTATATGACGTAATGTATTACATTTTAAAATTTGGTGTTCTACATATTTGAGGTCTTTGTATACTCGTATATCAAAGGTTTGTGCATATGTTACTACATCTCAAAGGTTTACCTTATGGATATCTCAAGGGTCTGTGTACTATATATCTCATTGGTATGGTTATTTTTCATGTCTGTGTTCTGTTGGATGAAATTTTATGGGTTGATTACAGGTATAAAGTTTGTGTTAGCAATTGGCAACACTACTGCGATGAGGCATGAGTTTGGCTCCAGATTCCACGATCAGGTACGTTTGTGTCCTCATCCTTCACAGCTCATGGCATTAATTATATAAATATTAGATCACCTGAATATTCTTCAACCCAGTTTATTTTACATAAAGATTAACCACCCTCATGCTAAACTAACACTTGATTGTGTGATAAATGTTTTCTGGTGTTAGTGCTACTTAGTGTTATTGTGGATTAGCATTCACTGTTATTGTCTAGGACTACCTTATAATTTTTTGCTCTTTTTACCACCTGCTATTTTTGCCAACCAGGGCAAGTACTGTATTACAGTACCTCTTGCTAACCCCTTGTGTACGGGTCCCCTCTGAGCTGAATGAAATTGTCTGGTTTTAACCAAATAAAATATTGAAAGTGGCATCTCCGTAGTGAAGGAATTAAAATTTTATCACCAGCTGCTCGTGTTACTATCCATAGCTGTTTGTCAGTGTGGGTATTTCTCGGTTATATTGCTACCCGGTACTGGTGTGTTTTGTGTAGAGTTGTACCTCAGCTTGTGTCACCATGTGTTACTTGGCTACACACAGGTGTTGCCGGGGTGTGAGAAGGAGCTGTATGGATCTGATGATTACTGGGCATGTTACACCCGTCACATGGCCCAGACCACCTTCCACCCCTCCAGCACTTGTAAGATGGCTCCCTCCTCTGACCCCTATGGTGTTGTGGACCACAGACTCAGGTAGGTGAACTGTGTTGGTGGAGTGTTTCTTTTACTGACACAACTGCTGTTTAATGGTGATTGTATTTAACAAGTCAGCATGTGTAGGGAAAAGCAAAGAGAAACCATTAGAAAAAGAGGAAATAGTTAACTTATATTATAATATAAAATTGACTAATGTTTTATACACAGAGTGCGAGGAGCGTCTGGGTTACGTGTGGTCGACGCCTCAATAATGCCAGTGATAGTGTCTGGCAACCTCAACGCTCCCTCAATTATGATTGGTGAGAGAGCCGCTGACCTCATTAAGGAAGATTGGAACATCCCCATTGAACCACTGGGATGAAATAATCCTTAAAGACATTACTGAGATAAGTTATAACTGGGCATTTCAAGCATCAGTACTAACCAGTGTCATTCGGATAAGATTATACTGCACTGTACATGTGATCTTCATCCTCCATATTGATGTTTTCAATAGAGGAACATAGATTTGTATGATAGAATGCAAATGAACAAAGGATCTCAATTGAAATACGTGTTATGAACCCTAGAAAGTCTCCTGTATGTCAAATTTGTGCAAACCAAACTTATGGGAATCTTACAGTACTCATGTTGTTTTGCTGGATTTAAAAAACATTTTATTACACCTGAATCTCACTCTCTGCAAAGAAATAAACAATTTTATGTCTTAATCTACAGATGAATGTTGTTCAACCCTCCCACATGTATACAAGTATTCAAAATGGTAAAGAATGTTGTCTCCTCTCAAACTTGGCACACTTGAGTTTCCACTTTTACATTGTCTTTTCTTTTCTTTTTTTCATAGGCAGACCATTTACTCACTTGCTCATACTCCCAGATATAGTAGCAGTAACCTAGGAGTTTTATTTTTAATTTTATTTTATTTAATTTATTTATTTATTTTGTTTTGCCACTTATCAGCTTATTAGCCATTCAGGCGGTTGGTCTACCCTTCTCACTTGTGTCTGGGCCAAGGATCAAACCCGTTACTGCTGTACCACCAACACCCCAAATAATTTCTTATCGGCAGTTCAGTAAATACATTCCAGTAGAGTACAGACATGTTCACTGAGAGACACCAAGATATATTAGAGTGCTGGTTAATTAATACATTATTTTTCATCAAATTATATTTATCTTTTTTTTACAGAGGTTATTTTTTCTTTGGTCCTACAACATATAACTCGCATCACCCCCCCCACACACACACACACAAAAACGCACACCAAATCGCATCAACACCTAATGTCACTACACGCACCACTTCATTCTCATGTCGTCTTCTCCAGCCAGCAGTAAAAACACCCTGGCCTGAGCCCTTGTGGTGATAATTTTTACTACATTTTTCATTATGCTATGATGGATACAGTACTGCAAGCTGACCATTGTGCACCTAGTCTAGGAGACAAACTTAATGTGTTTGCTGTGGACCAGTGTCATGGATTTCCTTACCTCAAAATAGTTCTAAGTGGGACTTCTGTCATATCAGAAGTCTTGGAAGGTTTCTTAAAAGAAGATCTCTCCCTCTGTTATTTAGTTAATAAGATGGTGTGCCTCTAACCCCACAAGCATAAACGAGACTACCTTTTTTGCTCAACAGTAACACACAGTACTGGAGACAAGGTGAGGGCAGGATGTTTTGGCCAAACAGTGTTGTGTGTTCAATTGAATTTATGATATCAGAATTACTGCCCACACCAGATTGAAATCCATACCGTAGTGAAACTGTTTCACAACATTGAAAATATGTCACCTTTTTCCTTACTTCCAGTTCACCCAAATGTGAATGAGTAACTAATTTTACAGTTAGGGAAGTGTGGGTATTAAAGTTAAGTGTCAGTCATATTGCCTCCTTGTGTACCAAAGGCTAGTAGGTATTGTTGCATCCTTATTGCTCTTAATGGGTTGTCAGGCTTATGGGACATTTTATTTACCTCCATTACTCTAGATGTAATGTGAGTGTGACAGTGAAGCTGTTGAAGTATTTTGTTTACTGTACTATATTTTGTATTAGTAGTGTTTTATATGAGTGTCTCAAAGTGAATAAATGATTTTAGAAATAAACATGATTTTTGTTGTACGGTACCTGTATGTATTTTATTTGTCATTATTCCATGTAATCACAAACAGTGGCAAGTGTTGGATCAAGTTTAAAGACGGACCAAACATTATTGTCCTGCTGTTATAATCGCAATCACACACATGTTTTGGTCCCACACTTGTTGTCTCTGAGACGGAGTCCATTGAACCATATAAGCAGGAGTGCACAGTATTGTATTGTATTGCATTTTGTCAGCCTTTCATTTTATCTTGTGTGTAAAGATTTAAGTCAAAGTTGGAGTTAAAAGAATAACCAATGAAATTATTTTATCCTTTATAATATACAGTATACTAACTATAGACATCCTGAAGAGTCTATCAATCGAACTCCTAAATCACTTCTACTTGTTTCAACCCAGAAATTTAATAACCTTGATAATTAAAAAATTTATTTTTATTTTAAGTAGTTTATGGGGATGGAGAAACACAGGCATAATGTGTTGTCTAATGGTAGACCCTGCTGCCATATGGCATCACGAAAATTATGACCAAGTCCCAGGTTGATGATCTGACTTTCTGCCTCATTTACACACAATTACAGGGTCTCAATTGTTTCTCTTACTATTGACAACACAACATACATATATTGTTTCTCACTTTTGATCTTTTTTTCATTTTTATATTTGTATTTTTTATTAAAATTCTTATTTACTATGAATTATTATTATTAATATTATTGCATTTTCATCCCCGGGCCCCGATGTGGGTCAGTGACCTGTGCCCGGGTGGGCTAATCCCCGTAAAAAAAAAGGGCTAGGGATGTACAGTAGTTTTAATATGTAATATTTTGTCAAGAATTATTGCTCATACATACAGAATGAAAACTCCGGCTCTTGCATGTATGTATTTTTTTCACCATCAGAAAACACTCATTTATCACTATTGTTACTGCCAATAAAAAGAACCAGGAAATATTTAAGTTTCGGCGATTACTGGGTAGCGAAGTTAGTAGGTAGGATGTATCATAGGAGTGAGGCGAGGGACTTGGCAGGTGTTGATATGGTGAAGACTCTGACTGTGCTTATCTGTCAATATGAACCAGATGCCATACACTCATCGCCCTGCTAGGAGGTCTCAGAACACACTTTGAAGGCGTATAGGGAACACCCTACACCTCTAAGACCCCAAAATACGTAAGTCTGTTTACGGAACATTAGTGCATATATGAGATACTACCAGCATATTATTGTGTGAATTACATTATGTTAAGGGATGCTCTTAATATCCCACTGTAGTTGTATTATCGTGCTAAGTTCATTAGGTTAAAGAATGTTATATCAAATGTTTACTAATGTTGTAATAATTGTCTTTGACATGTTTGACCGAATTATTTTATCGAGTCATCGTATCTGGGTCTACTTACTCCGTGATTGCATGATTGCCTTAAGGGCGATTACAACTATGGTTAATTCACATTTGCTCTAAGTCTTTCAAAAGAAAGTTGAACATGGCAAGTTATATTTTGCATCAGAAAGATTAAATTAATTTGTGTTATTACAGTTGTTAGCTATAAAAGACCTTGATACACACCTGTACCAGTTTTTCACTTACAGATATTGTGAGTGATTCCATTTGCCACTTCAATGCATTATCTTCCACTACAGATGTGTCAATAATTTGTTCCCTAAATACATCTCGGATATGTTCTTGAATTCATTTATTTTTTTTATACTTGAGGCCATGTAAGTCATTATACTGAGTTTGAGGTGTGATTTTATATTCAATAGATAGATATATAGAACAGGTAGATGATCCTGCCTCCAGCAATAGCTAACTAAAGTTCAAGTTCATTTGGTGAGTACATTAACACTATTTGTACCTCTATGATTTAGCATGTTTTATTGTTTTAAACTACAGCATTTTGATGTGTTACAATTATTTTGTTACAGAGCTTAATATTACAGTATTCTATCACACAGGAACACACACCCCCTTATTACTTTAATTTATATGGGAAAAATGGTTTCGATGAACATAATCCACGTAACGTTGTAGTGGAACCTGGCCCTTTCGTTTAATGGGAACTTGCAGAGTGATCTAGTGTATTCAGGAGATCATGAGACAGGAAGAACATGTTGTCATATACTGTACTGTAGGTGTGATTAGAGTACCCAGAGAAAGTGTCCTCATAGTTACTCAAAATGATAAATCCTTCTTGTGGTAAATTCTGGTGATTCTATAAGTTGTATGGAGAGAAAAGTCTACTTTTTCTGGAGAGGGAAGACCTTAAGTGAGAGACAGAAGAAGGTGAGGAAGCACTGAAGGTCTTTTGGCAAGTTGGAGAGATGCCAGTATCATCTACTTACCATGCATAAGGAAGAGGGACAGTAAACAGTGCATAAGGATATACTGTACATTACAACCTTCAGCATCTATCATCACAACCATTAATAACCATAAAATATTGTCATTCCTTACTTCCCCTCCTAAAACAACTCCCCCAGATTTGTTATACCCTAAAACCTTGAGGCTCTACTTAGTTACTCGAGATACTGAATAGAAAAGGGCTAAGAACACCACCCTATGAGACTCTACTGTGTATGGTCCCCTGTGAGAAGACATGGGGTGGAGGTGCCTGTATCTACTAATGATGCCAAGTTATTTCAGGAAATTAAGAACCAAGCAGACTGTGAAGAGCTGCAGAAGGATCTCTGTGAGCTTCAAGAATGGTTGAAGAAATGGCTGCTAATATTCGTCACAAAGGGTAAGAGGGTACACCTGGGACATGCCAACGGTAAGGAGACATATTATATGTCCCAACGGGATGAAGAAACTGCATTAATTGAGACTGAATGTGAAAAGGACCTAGGTGTGTACAGTATGTTGACAACAAGCTGAAGTTCTCGGGCCATTGCGAGAAGAAGCGAGCTGTAGCTAGAAGAGGAGCGAGATAGGTCACCACGAGGTCAGGTCTTATATAGCGGGGGTATGCGTTGCTTAATAGTTGACCTCCGTGATGTATGGCGGCCCTGGTTGACCTAGACCACGAGGCATACACTGGGGCATTCACGGGTCGGCTACTCAGCGTTTGTAGGGGAGAAATCCACTACAATGGGATTTTTATATAAAGTTTCAAATTACATATACAGGTAAGAAATTCATCATCTAAACATGAACATACATATTATTTAAGGTTCCTCTACTTTATTTAGTTTGTTTTTCTCGAAATACAAAATCTGAGAGGTGATGAATATAAATAATATCATAATTATATATTCTACAAATTTCAATTATTAGGTAAAATTATATACTGTATTTAATTTTATATCGTTTTCATGATATATATTTACATATAACATAAAAACAAAATATATATCCCAGCTTGTCTTTATCATCGTGATCCCTGTAATAGAGGCTTGTTTACTACACGTAAGTGAGAACCAATATCTCCCTCACTCCTCATTATATCTCTTATATTACCCTTAGATGTAGTTTATCATGTTATAGAGCAGAAGAATGTAGTAATATAGCGACTGTAGCCTTAGAATATACAGGAGGTTTAATAGTATAAAGTGTTAGTAGTTAGAGGGAAGAACAGTTAATGTGTCTTGGTCCCTATCCCTCAGACTGATCACTTATAACTACACAACAGTTTATATTTTACTCAGGTATAAGATGAAGGTATAGAATTAAGACCCTAAGGTAGGAATTATATATAGTTGGGTTCATGAGAAGTGGAGATGATTATGTGGTTATTGGGTGGGTCTTGGTAATGGCTTAGTGTAGTGTATTTCTTAGTTTTAATGTTAGTTTTTTTTGTATCTTTGTATAAATATTTGTTATATAGTATGTGAAGCAGTGTTAATACTTTAGAATAGTGCTGTGGGTTAATCAGTAATTTTAGACAGTGTATAAAAGATAAATTTTCCTTACTTCAAGAAAATCTCCCCAAATTATAAGAAATTGATGTTTTTATTATTATTATTACTATTTTTTTTTTCTTGAACTATAATCTATGTCAATCAGGCCAAGTGATCTTCATTATTGACGTGAAAAAGTTATCAGTGACTGCGACATTATGTGATTTATTGGAAGTATGATGAACCAACATAACCTACCTACCTACCCTACTATTTCACCTAACCTAACCTAACCTACCCACCCTACTATTTAACCTAACCAACCTAATCTTAACTGAATTTAACCAAACTAACTTAACCCAACCAATCTAATTTAATCTAGCTTAATTTCACCCAACCTAACTTAACCTAACCTAAACCATCCTAACCTAAACCTTTGTAACCTTAAGCACACTTTGGATTGATTGATTCATCCTATATCTGGTGAATCCTGTGACAAGATTTGCTCTACTGATTTAAAAGAGAAATATTTTATTGGAATCCCAGATAAAGCAAAGTATTATTAATGTGAATTATACTAAATTTTAACATATATTAACATGCTTCAGTTAGTCATCCATATCAGTGTTTACAATAGCAGCTACCTGAGTGTTAGGAATTTAGCAAGTACAGTAGTGCAGTGTTTATTAATACTGAAAAATATACTGTACAGGTTATTAGAAAAACGAGTTAATGTTTGAGCTAGAATATTGTCCTTTTTTTTTTCTCTCTGTTAAAATCTTTGCAACTCTCTTTTGTTAAATGCATAGAATGGTGAGGGTTAAATAAAAAAAGAAAACATTACAAATTAACATATGAAACAGCTTCTATGTCACTGCCAGTGTATAATAATTGTATGGTGATCATCTCTCATAAACTTAATACAGTACTCTTCACAGGTTGTTGTCCTCGTCCACACACTCGCTCAGCAGACATGGCAGGCGATGGACTACTCTCACTCCGATGGAACAATCATCGTACTTCCTTCTTGCAAGTGTTGTCTTCACTGAAAGATAAGGTTTGTGTTAATGATACTGATGAATGTTGTACCTGAACATTAATGAGCCTAATAGTAACCTAACCTAACCCCCACAAGTAGCATTAGGGTGTTTAATCTTCAAGTTAAATTAGCTGGGGGAGCTTATCTTCAGGTGATCAAAATTAGGTCATGACAGAATATCAGAATAAACAAATGTATTGTATCCTAAACTTATATATGTATAAAATGAATTATCAGTATTTAAATATACAGAAGCGATTACCGGTAAATTCTCCTTATCTAAAGGTAATTGTATAAAGTTTGTTTCTGTTGCAGCAAACCTACAGTGACGTCACACTTGCTTGTGGAGGCAAGTTCTACAGTGTTCACAAGTTTGTTCTCTCAACATGCAGTGAATACTTCGTGGACATCATGGAGAAGACCCCGTGTAAACATCCGATCATTGTGCTCAAAGATATACGTCATCAGGATTTAGAGGCACTCTTAAATTACATGTACTTAGGCGAGGTTAATGTACTTCAGACCGAGCTAGGAGGTCTCATCAAAGCCGCGGAGTGTTTGAGAATAAAAGGTTTAGCCGTGCCCGACGAATCCCCGCCCCCGCCGCCGCCCCCTGGAGGAACCCCACAAACTCCTGTCAAGAACTGGGATGAAGGAAGCCCTCAGACGCAGACAAAGAGAAGAAGGTACGAAGACGACTCCACCAGCAGCAACTCGAGTCCGCCCAGAAAAAAGAGTAATTCACGGCCACAGTCTGAGGGACCCGTCGAAGGAGCAGCAACAGAAGACCAAACAGAGACCAGTGAAAACAACACAAAGGAAAATACAGCACCGGAACCAAGTGTCCAACAAGCACAAGAGCAACAACCAAATACCACTACTGAACTGACCAGGGAAGAGTCTCCACATGTTTCCAGTGAAAATAGTCAACAAGAAAAGGTACACTTTGTTTATCAGTTTACATTGTGTGTGTGTGTGTGTGTGTTTTATGGGAAAAATTATGTGATTGAAGGAGTACATATATGGAGTATAATGTCTGTCTTGTAAATTAACTTTGCCACAGTATGTTGACCACTGTCCTTGATCAAAATATATCTTTGTGTTGTAATCCTGAGCCTCCACCACTCCTTCCCTGAGTGTTAAGGACCTTTTATGATGAAACACACTACAGTATTGATGAATTTTTGCTCTCCCAACTGATCATTATTGATAATTGCTGATATTTTTATTTGTTTTAGCAGACCGTAGTGGATAATCCCGTCATAAAAGAAGAGAACATGAAATACGAAGATGATGACGTTATGCACCTACCTGACACTTGTAGTGCCTTGGAGGTTCAAATGGTGGAGTCAGACGGGTCCTCACAGGGGACGCCGGGGATCAAGTATGAAGTGAACCTACCGGGGAACGCTGGAGGGTCCTCTCTTCTGCCGTCCGTCTCCCAGCAGTACTCCACTCACCCTCAGTCCTTTGAAGAAATAGTCTCTCAGGCCTTACCGGGACCATCAGGAATGCAGGCAGTTAGTAATACTGTATTATGTTTTTCTTGTGGATAATTAAAAAAGCAACCTGATCATAGATTGATATATGTATCATTAGGTTTTAAGACTAGGACCAACACTGCCTTCAGTTTTACTTTAAGGACAGAACCATTTTACCTGATACAGTATATACAATGTCCCGAATTTCACATATTTTCTTTATGGGCAAACAGAATGGTTTTTCAGTTCCATTTTATAGTTCCTTCATTGACGCCATCATAGTTAACACATTCTTGGTTCAATGTATTGTTACACTTAATAGTCACTTGGATTTGATTTTCAAAATTTTGGCTTTTAATAATGTCATTTTATTTGACTCACACCTCACCTTTCTCAATATCTTAGTCATTTCCAATTTTTTCTTTCCACATTTTGAAAGACATTGAACAGTTTGCTCCTATTCTGTGTTCTGTACTGGGTTCTTTAAAGGAGGGAGGAAAGTCTTATTATTCACATTACTGTATATTATTTTTGGATCACCCAGCTTATTTTACATGATGATTTAACACCATAACTCTAACCTAACTCGTCCCCTCCCCCACAGGTAGTGTTAGGATGCTTAGTCATCAGGTATAAGTAATAATCTAGAGGGATGATTTTCAGGCATTGCTTATATTTGAAGGTTCTCATAAAATCCAGTAGCATTAAGAATTGTATCACCTTCAGGATGCTGGTCAGAGTTGGGATGGGAGTCGAAGAGAGGGAGACATGGCAACGTCTTTCCACCTGCAGGGCTTCTCACAGCAGGAAGGTCTCAACCCCCACCACAGAGGTCTTCAACAAGTGGTAAGTGTGATTATGTTTGATTGATATCATTGTAGATAAGTGTCTTAAGACTATCTATCTGTACCCAGCCCCAGAAGTTTTTTTATAAGAATACGGTACTTCCAATAGATTATTAATTATATTTTGATATCTGCACACCACAGCTTGAGAAGTCCATTCTACTCTCTTATTCTATATGTTGTGCAGTAGTTCATCAGGCTCTTAGTTCAGCAAGAAGGAAATGGACGAGAATATGGTAGGTTTGAGAATCATGTATCCTTGCCATGATATTGCTGATCGATATAAAATACTTGGAATTGCAAGCTCATAATGCAGGAGCAAAAGGATCATTATTAATTTACAGTTAAGTGAACCCTATGAAGTAAGCAATAGAATAAGGTTGATCACTGAATATAGTACAGTAGGTAGGTTTACAAGCTGAGACGACAACAAAAGTACTTAGAGTAGGGATTGTCAATGTTGAGGCAATGAGGACTGAATAAGAGATGGTTTCAGAAATGGATTATTAAATGAAATATGAATAACCTTCATAGCCACTTGAAGGGTCTACTACTGCAGCAACTACCGAGGCCAACTATAGTCTTGAAGCAAATTATTACCACATGTTTTGGGGAATGTGAAGAAAGATATGTGTATGGTTGACACTGGATTGTAAAATATTGTTCAGTACACATAAATTTTCCTCTTAATTCTTTCTTAGATCATTGCCAGTATTTGTATTTTAATTTATTTGTCAGTATATTTGTCTGTGTCTGTCCATTAATGTGGACTTAAATAAGTATCTCTTTATCTTTCTGTCAATCTTTTATTTATTTATTTGGACTTTTAAGATTTGAAGAGTAGAGATTAGGTAAAGGGAAGATGTTTAAGATACCTAGAACAATATTATGGTTGTCTTTTGAACAGGGTTGTGTCTGGGAACTTTTATCAAGAGTAGTACTACAGTATTTCTTCAGGTGTGAGTGACTCTTAGCTCTGTGGCTTTAGGAACATAAGGTAGTTGGTGATCACTATAGCCAAATTAAGGTCACTGTATTTTAAGAGGAAGGTATTGAGACTTAGGAAGGAAAGAGATATGCAGTACAGTACCAACTTCTTTTTTTATCACAGTGCAGCAGAAAATAGGAAGGGCTGCCATTTATCTATGCTTTGACTGTAATCCTGGGTACAGATAGATTAGTCAGATACACAAGTAAGATACATTATATGTTTTAATGTACTATCCTTGTACTCGGCCAGGCATCAAAGCCACATTACTTGACCTGCACCCATGCATGTGTCTTTTGGAACATTTCTCCATGTATCATGTGTACGTAGGTTATCTAATGCTTCAACTCGGAGTACTGTAGCTCCCTTGTGTACAACGTTGGCTTGTGTCACAGAACCAGGTAAGTGGAAGAATGGAAATATGAACATAAAACCTGACTGAGTTTATTACAAATACACTGCAGTTGATTATCTGTTTATGTATTTTAACTGTTGACATTCACACATACTGTACTCTGTGAAAGGGAATATTACCTTCACGTCCAGACCGACATAGTCCCCATAAACTTCCATTTATCCTACTTCTACTTTATTATGAAAGAGTACTGTACTAAACAGTCACCGCCCGCTTAATGTACTCTCAGGGATACATACTTTTTGTAATGGTACTAGTTGTTCAATGTTACACACAGATGTTCGATGATGTGTACATTGGACCTGTGATGGACCTATCCACTGCTGTGTGGTCACAGACCCTCTTTGCATGTTGTACTTCCTATGTTTTTGTTTTGATCTGGTAGTTTTGCGTGGTCACAGTTGGTCGCGTATACACTGTACAGCACAGGGTATTTTATATTGTGACCAAATATTACTTTTGATGAGAAATTTAAACTACACTGAGAGCCATCATTCTACTTCCAAGCAATAACATCTCTTCTCATCTGTAACTCCCCCTCAAGTGGATGTGATAATTAAAGGTAAGAAACAGAAAAATGATCAGAACATCTAACTGTGGACCTGGAAGGAATAATTCAGGAGGTAAAAATAGCAAGTGTTGGTATGAAGTCAAATAAAATTAGGATGAGAATGTTGTGGAATGTGTCTCAGTCATCCTGCTACTGCACCAAGTTGGGTTTTCATTCATATAGGTTTTTATGATGTTTTTCTCGTGTAAATGGTACTGTATTTCACTTCAAACTCACAAAACTTGGAACAAATCTTTTAGGGAGAGAAATATATTGAGGAAAAAAAGAAATTGAATAAATGAGTAGGAGAATGTAAAAAAACTTCAAGATTTATAGACATTGCACAAGCTTTTTTTTTTTACAAACCAGAAAGAAAAATTATATGGAAAAATGTTAAAGTGTCAGAAATTACATTAATAAGTTGAGCCTAAAGCTACAGAGATATCCATACTTCATTCCCCCATTTCAAAATACCTTAATGCCTCTATTTCACTTCCAAATTATCACTCTTGCCTCTTTTATACAGTACGTGATAACATTCCCTTGATATACTGGTTCTCTGTTTAAGTGTCTGTGTTCATGTTTCACTAGTCTGTCATTATTAGAGGCAACTTGGGATTAAAAAAAAAAACTGGACATATTCTGGGATATATCTCAATCTTTTATGAGAAATTAGTTAATGTACAGGTTTTCAGACATGCATCGTGTATGTTAAGTGGGCGCCAATTGTATATAACATGTGTATTATTGTTATTGTTATGCATTGTACAGTACATGAAGGTGATGCCTCTGGGTTTGTCTATAGTACTACAGAAGAGATCAGGTACAGTACAGTATTAGGCCTTGGTCAGTTCTTGCCTTGGAATACATCAGTACTTGAGCTATAGAGAATGTTGGTCGCTGCTGCCATGTTTCGGGTTCAATGTGTGATAAGACGAGATCTACCAATTGAATACAGTTTCCAGGAATACAAATTGGTGGTCATACCTTCTTTATTATGGTATTGTTGTTACTACTGGTGTAATGTACTTGTAGAAAATGTTTCATGTTTATTAATGTTAATTGGATGTCATGAAGATTTTTTTTCGTTTTTTTGTTTTGTATTGGAGTCCTTGTGTCTCTCCCTGTTTTTAATCTCAGTATTTTGACCTTTGACTCTAACTGACAGTCTTCATAGTTGCTGGGAAGTTACGGTAACTTCTCAAAGATACGTTTTAATACTGTATAGAGCAAATAATAGGAACCGTACATTAAATTTATACAGTCCTTTTCTGCTAAATGTTTACAAACCATCACAACTTATCTCTGAAGGTGTACATGCAGTTCTATAGTGTGTTTATTGACAGTCGGCTATTAAAGGGGTTTCATTCACACTGCATTTGATAACCTCACACCTCATGGATATTTTTGGAGAATTTTTTAGGTTTAGTTTACAGGACTCATGGTAAGGTGGTAAGCACAAAGCCCTGGATTTGGTTCCCAGTCATTGAACAACGACAAACAAGTTCCTGATGTCATTGTTTTTTTTTGTATACCTGGCAGTAAATGAGGTCCTGTTTGTTAATCAGTGAACAGATTGTGTTCAGTTGGCATGTTGTCCTCCTGTGTTCAGTTATAGATACCCGGTGCAGTTGGTTGTTGGTCAGTTTTGGAGGAGAAATTTTTGGCAATGAGTTACACATTTCACTTTTATTCTTTTTTTTCTTTTTTTTTTTAAGTGGTTGTTGTGTTGGTGACAGCTTCTACACCTTAACAAATTTACCCGTGTTGGAGACCCGTAAGCTGACTTTGGCTTCGGAAATTAACCAGAATACACAAGGAAAAAGACACAAACAAGGATTCAAGAAAAGATTAAGTAAAAGAAATGTATCACTAAAATGTACAGTCATTTATGGCACTTCATAAATGTCATGCTATTGAACATTCTTATACAATGTATGTGAATACTTTGAAGAAAAAATATCCCCTGAAATTTAATTACTGTCATTGAAAACTCTTCCTCGTACTATGAAATTATATCATGTAGAGAACCATCAATTTTCTGCTTAATAATAGTGATTTTCAGTAGGTGAGAGTTGGGGAGGGGGCTTGGTTTAGGTGGTCCTGTTAGGGGAAGGAGAGGAGGCTTGGTTTAGGTACTGTAGTATCATTGGGGGGAGGGGGCTTGGTTTAGGTAGTCCCGTAAAGCCATAGTAGGGAGGATAATACGAGCTGAACCACATCGGCGGACTTACATAAAGGAATTGTATACTATATTCTGTATGTCTTGTGGCAGAGTAAAGGAGGGAAGTAACTCACAGATGAAGGAGGATATACGAACGTTTGACAAGAAGGGAGATTAAAAACATCTGCACTGTTTTTTATGCTCTTACTAATACAGGTACAATATTTTACATGAATGGTGAAAATACTTATGGTGATTTGCCTGTACACGGGTATTTTATTTATCCTTTTGTCCTCCATTGCTCTGTGGTGAGGGAATTGGAAATGGCGTGACCATGTGTGCGTGCATGCGTGTCTGCGTGTTTATCGTAATACCGTCAACTATGGCTTGGTAGATCCTGTACTACACTGAGATGGGATCATATCATTCAAATAACGTTGGATTGAGTTAACGCTTCGATAGATAACCACTGCCTCTTCTGAGAAAACCATGGATCAGGTTCTAGAGGCATTTAAGGCATTTCAAGACTACTGGTATACTTCCTTCAGCAATGTATTATTAATGGGTGGACATTATTACTATTGTTATTTATCTCATTGGTCAACAGGCAGCTGGTAAAGGGCAAGACGCAGTTTGTGTATCGTCTCTTGTGTGTCAACTGTGTTAAATCTTTGCTTCTATTTATTTTTCTTATTTTTCTCTTTTATCATCTTCATCGTTTGTTATCTTTTCTTCTTGGTAACACATTTTTAGTATTACACATAAAGTTGTCTTTGTTTGAATGATAATGATGATAAATACAGTTCTTCTCATTTAATATCAGGCTGTGACACCATATTTTACCCAATCAATCAATCTAATTTGATATGGGAAAGTGAGTGTTTTTCATTAATATATTGAGATTTTAAGAGGTCCACATAGTGCATTAGTAAATCTAACATGAGGTAACGTATATTTAGTTGTGATTTTTGTACCAAATAATAAGGTAAGTCAAGATGTTTATATACTGCCACCAACACCTTTTTTATATGATGTATTTGTCATACTTTTAGTTTACATGAAGATTAGGCATCCCAGCTTATTTCACTTGATGTAACACCCTAATCTGAGCCTAACCTAACTTTAATCTTACCTTACCTAACCTAACCTGACCTAACCTAACCCAAGTCCCAGGTAGCATTAGGTTGTTTATTCATCAGATGAAATAACTTGGGGGTGCTTAATCTTCACATGATCTGTACTTTTTGTGTTACCTGTACAGTACAACATATTCCTGTGAGGATGTACACAGTTGTCATAGGTTGATGTTATACAAGGGGTATAACTTTCCAGACATTTAATAACTTAGAACTACATGGACAGACAAATCTCCATCATCAGTTTGTGCATAAATAATTGTGAAGGTGAACAAGAATTACATAATCATTCTAGTTTTAACATGATGATAGTATAAGAGATTAGAGAGAGAGTTAGGTTTAAATGACCTGAATCTCCCACATGAGTACGCTGGAAATACTACTGAAGTGTTGTGCATTAGAACTGTAACTACCTGTACTGTACACTTGAAATTTTGTCCTCCATATTAGAAAAGTACTTGTGCTCCTCCTTCTCCAAGTGACTATGGCCTCTCTTCTAGGGGCAAGTGAGATCAGGGTGGGGGCTACAAGGCAGTTACGGTCGTCCGCTACACCAGCCCTCCGTTCAGCCCCCCGCAGACGCCAATACAGGTAGTAATCTCCATTCGTACCAAAGACTCACTGTCTCGGGGGATGGACGCGTGCCATACGTGGAC
The DNA here is from genome assembly GCF_018991925.1 of Homarus americanus. Classification (NCBI taxonomy): domain Eukaryota; kingdom Metazoa; phylum Arthropoda; class Malacostraca; order Decapoda; family Nephropidae; genus Homarus; species Homarus americanus. The sequence goes on along the minus strand of NW_024720811.1, from coordinate 2,153,868 downwards.
GAGCAGCAGGCCAAGAACGATGTCAGTGCATCATTTGATAAGAGATACTGTCAGATATGCGGATATAAAGGACAGGACGTCTCACAGCTGCGTAAACATCTCCGCATTCACACCGGGGAGAAGCCGTACCAGTGCTCCAAGTGCGGCTATTGCTCGGCACAGAGTAGTAACCTGAGTGTGCACATGAAGCGACACCACACCGAGACGCTTCAACAGGACACACCTCGGGACTTTAAGCTAGGCGGCACAGGTGATGCGGTCATGCTGGAATGATGCATGGCCAAGACTAACATACCATGCGACTACTGATACTCTGAATTTAGAACAGATGAAAAGTAAGTGTTATTCTCTGATTTAGAACAAGAAAAAGTAAGTGTCCTCTGAATTTAGAACAAGAAAAAATAAGTTCTTCTTTGAATTTAGAACAAAAGAAAAAGTAAGTGTTCTTGTAACAAACAAAAACTGGAAGAATGTACATTACATGTACAGTAATGTACAGTATACACTACATTACTATTTTTTGCTCGTCATGTTGTTGAAACGCTATGATACCATTGAGTGTTGTGTTGTTGATTAGAAACGGCCAGTATAATACAGTACATATCCTGTATATTTATCTATGTAAGAAAAAAATTAAAAAAATCTCACGAGTGCAACAAGATGTTTATAAGGCACCGCTGTTTTCTTTGTCATACATAAACATAATAGAATCTAATCCAGGTACAGGTATAGATTTTTTCTGCATTGTTCGTACCAGTGGCAGTGAGGCATTACCAGCTTTGCAGATTTTCAGGGTACAATAGTTGCTGAAGTACAGTGGAATTTATTAGTACTAAAGATGCAAGTGAGTTAGTTGTGTTTATTGGTATAAGTAGTTTAAAACACTTCATAATAGTTGAGTTTATTGTATTAGTAGATAGTAGGCAGTAGGTAGCTACCAAACAGGGAGGTACTACCACCTAGGAAGACATTGGAAGCATAATGTATTGTCTAATGGTAGACCCTGCTGCCATATGGCATCACAAAAATTGTGACCAAGTCCCAGGTTGCTGATCTGACTTTCTGCCTCATTTATACACAATTGCAGGGTCTCAATTGTTTCTCTTACTTTGACAACACAACATACATATATTGTTTCTCACTCTTGATTTTTTTTTCTTTTTTGATTCTTTATTATTATTATTATTATTATTATTATTATTATTATTATTATTATTATTATTATTACATTTTCGCCCCCCAGGTCCCGATGTGGGTCAGTGACCTGTGTCCGGGTGGGCTAATCCCTGTAAAAAAATTTATACTGTATATACTGTACATGCTGTATAAGTAGGTAAAGACACTTCATAATATATACCTCTTGGAAAAATAGTCTTCAGAGTTTTATCTTATAGTAACATTGTTTTTAAGTTCAACTATTGTAATGTGGATGAAGAAGGCTGCAGCTCAGGATAAGATTTGAATTATTATGAAGTCACCTCTCACCTGAGTAAAATCGTCTGGCGTTAACCAAATGAAATATTAAAAGTGGTGTCCCCATAGCGAAGGGGTTAGTGGAGGTAGTCTACTAATCCCTTGTGTATGGGGGCCGCCTCTGAATTATTATTATTATTACAGTACAGTATTCAGAAAAATAAATAATAAATTACTGTGCAGTTTATTTTATTCTTGTACTGAATGATTTATGTTTACAGATATAACTTTGAAATGGAAAATAAACCTGTGAAGTCATGTCCAGTGTGTTTATATCATGATATTATTTACATATGCAGTATAATACATAACCTTATATAATACAGGGTAATCCAAACACAGTGCGCAGGTTATAAAAGTTAATACTGTATAGCATTATGACAAATCTTAACCCCTTTACAAACTGCAATGACTTTTAGCTGCAAATAACACATAAAGTGTCTTATGTACTCTGTAGGATAGAAAATAATAAATTCATGTACTGTATGTTAGGAGGTGTCTGTTTGACCGTATGAAAACCATACTGTATATGGTGGCTTACGGTTGAACAAAAGAACAGTATCTAGTTCAAGGTACTGTAACGGTGTGAGGACAGCAAGTCAACCCCTTGAGTACAATGACTTAACTCAAGAGGTTAAGACACTGTACTCAAGGGGTAAATCCATCATGCTAAAAGGGTTAAAGAGACTGTTAATGTGATGATAATTAATTGGTGGAGTATTAAGCTAAACATCAAGGTTCAAAAACGCACAGGAAGATGGCTTAATCCTCAGCAAGCATCGACCATATAAGCAACAGTAGAGGAATCTGGTAATACTGTACTAGATGATGTTTTAAGGATAGGTAAAGTGTTAAGGTCGATTCACACTATCCATCACGGATCGGCAACAGTCCGTCAAAATTTCCTACATGTAATCAGATGAAGCTGTTGACACCTAGCCGTCACGTATCGGTTTTGTTCCTTTCCGTTGCGTCTCGGTATCTCCATGGAGAATATTTTGACGAGATGAAACGTTTCCGTGCCGAACCGTTTCTGATACGTTACGGATGGTGTGAACAGACACGCTGTCAGTAACGGTCAGTTCGAGCTAGAGAGCAGGCGGGAGAGTGTACATCTTGATATAGGCCTAATTGATTTATTCACTTTTGTTTCATATCATGGACGAGCAGCTAATTGAACTGGTTCGCGGATATGAAGAACTATATGATATGACCAACAAAAAATATAGCGATAATGTTTATAAGAACAGACTGTTACTCTTGAGCAAATCAGCTTCTATTTTCAGCAACAAATTATTGAATTTGTGCTTGGACATTCTAAAATACTGGTAAAATTTCATTTCATCATCTACAAGGTCCTTGAATAAAGTCCAGTATTCTCCCTCAGTTTTTCTGTTTCTTAAACACTGGTGAATCCACAGTCTCTTCCTTTTGTTTTTCTCTGCTTCTTCCTCATCCAAGAGAAGTGCAATAACTGTAAGTTTCTTCTTGCTAAATGAATATGGCACCATTTGTACTCAAAAGCTGCACATCGACAGACCGATCACTGACGGAACCATGGCGGAAGATGTAAATGCTCAGAGTTTTGACGGACCGTTACCGATACGTGATGGATAGTGTGAATCGGCCTTTAGTCGTGCATCAAGAAGAGAAGAACATTAGTGAAGAATTGGAGTCACCAATGTGTAGGTGTGACCAGGGTGTAGAAAGAACTTGTATCCTGCTTTAATGTACACTTGATGTTGCTCTCTGTGTGTGTGTGTGTGTAATAATAATAATAATTAACTGTTTATTGAAAGAGCATGGCAGCCGGAAGGCTGAAAATATACAGTTACATAATTGGGGAATGGATCTCTTGATTTACAAATAATATGCAAGTAACATAAGTGATACAAATATGATATATAATAACTAGGTGGAGAGAAACTCAACCTACAGGGCATTTCAACATAGTGACAGTGCAAAAAGTAAGATTGACTGGAGTGAATACACCAATTGATTACAAGTTTTTGAATTTACAAGGGTTGGGACTGGGCTGTTCATATAGCGATCAGTTCGTGCTCGTATGGGCTGGATGCGGTTGTGGTGTCAAACAGCAATTCTTGGATGAGGGATCTCGGGTGGTAGTAAGAGCCGGTATCGAGGATGGTGCAGAAGCCTCTCACCAAATTTGCAGATGTGGTCGTGGTGATGGTCAGAGAGAGCCGAGAGGGTCAGTGTATTGAGCGCTTCTTGATATGTGGAGTAGGAAGGGGAGAGAATAATCTTGCATGCCCTCTTTTGCACTTTTTCTAGGTGTTTACGTTGTGTGGCATTTAGGGAGGAAGACCAGGTAGGGGAGGCATAGAGGAGCTTGGGAAGTATGAATGTTGAGTAAACACTGAGAAGCTCGGGCACTGGAACTCCGAGGGACTTGAGTCGGCGGAGGAGGTGGAGACGGAAACTGGAGGATTTGACAACTTCACTGATGTGTGTTTTCCAATTTAGTTTGTTTATGGTGACGCCAAGGAGCTTAGTGGAATCTACAACCTGGAGTTTGTTGGGACCTTAAGTAATGGAAGGGGGTGGGACAACGTCGGAGGAGAGGTTGATGTGCATAACCATGGTCTTGGTATGGTTGATGGTGACGTGGTTGTTGGTGGCCCAGTATTGGAGACTGTTCAATAAATCCTGAAGGGCGGTATAGTCGGGAGCAGAATTGTTGACACTGATCCCAATGGTGGAGTCGTCAACATACGTATTTCCAGCGAGCAGGGGTTTCTCTTAGGGCATCGTTGATAAGCATAAGGAAGCATAGTGGTCCCATCTTGGTGCCTTGGGGGATGCCACAGGTGAGTGACTGAAAGGTGGAGACAGCCCCTCGGAAGCGTACAGCTTGGTGTCGGTTACTGAGGAAGTCTGTAAGCCATGGTATAAGACTTCTTCGAAACCCGAGGTCTGTCTGTGTGTGTGTGTGTTTGTGTATGGTATAAGAGATTCTACAATAGTTATTTGAGCAGGTTCATGTGTCAGTGAAAATAAAGAAAATAAATTAGCCTGCTTCGATGGACAAATGAGATAATGTTTTTTTTTAAACTGTGGCCATAGATTTAAATCAACATTTTATATAAATTTCAAATAGCAGATTTCCGTACAAGAAATATAAAGACAATATTAATCTAAATACTTCTAATGCCTAATTTTTTCGGTCAAGGTTCCATTCTACTTTTTCATAGTTTAACATGAGGTGTAGTACCTAATTTTCATCTCTATTTTACCAGTATACTTCAAGACCTCATCACAGCTCCCCTCCTCCCCCCCCCCCAACCCACCCACCCACCCACAGCCTAATGAGTCATCACGGCTACTGAACCCACATTCACCGTTTATACTTCTCTGTGTTTTAAGCATCCTTACGAATATCCCTAATGCTCATCTTTATATTTCCTGCTTGACAATATCCCCTCCCCCTCCTTTGTTTTTATTTACAGTATTTATTTTTCTCTACTCAATACTTGGCTATACACCTTCCACCATCAATATATGTGTCTTATGAGTTGATAGCTAAGTGGAATGAGGCATCATGTCACACAGCTTGTACAGCACAGTAGCTATGGGGTATTTAGACCAATGTGGTGTGTACTGTACAATGATCAGTCAACTCTTATATCATCCTGTAGCTTTTGTCATATATGTATACTGTATACAGTACAGTATATCTCAGCTGTCAGATTTAATGAACAAATCGACTGATGTTTGGTTTGGTTCAAGTTGTCCTTCAGAGCAAATTTGTTAGAATGTGTGAAAATAGTGAATTAATTAACACCTGGCATTTCTAGGCAGGCAGTTGAAAAAACAGAGAGAGAGAGAGAGAGAGTACTACACTGTGCATGGGATTGTGTGTATGAGTTTCTTTATGTGTACAGGGTACTAGTCTGTACAGTACATTACATGCATGAATGAGTGTGTCGTGTCCATTCAGGCAGGAGAAGAAAAGATACATAACTTTCAGACTCATCAATACTGTACATGTGTCGAATATCAAGTTGATAATATGGCCCGAAAAACAAGCAGCACCATCGTTTTGAATTAATCAACTTTTATTACAACATAAGACATTTAGTTAAGAGCATTTGAACTTAAAGAATTGCAGGTTAAAAATAAGTAGATTGTTTCCCATTTAAGTCAATTTGATTAGTGTTTGCACGAGCACCGAGTTGATGATTGTCTGTTTACTTCTAGGATTCGGTCGAAGACACTGTCCATAGAGTGAGAGGCTCTGTTTATTCTGAGGGAAGTATACCAAGAGGCTCATGCACTCTGGGTCAGTATGGGATGGAAATACCTCCGCTGGCTGACAGTCGTATGGACCTTGAAGTTCGGCAGGCCAAGGAATGGAGGTGTTTGTTTCCCGAATGTGGGTATGTCACCGATCGCGAGTCCTGGCTGAGACAGCATTTTCGTAAACACACCGGTGAGAAACCTTTCTCGTGCCCTTACTGTGCCTTCCGCTCGGCTCAAAGGGGTAACCTCAATGTTCACGTGAGGAGAGTACACTTTGCCGGACAGTCACCCAGTATTGATTGTGTTGCAGTCAAGTCCGATTTCGTCAATTCCTCTTGAAAAGAGCGAACTGATCTGTACAGATAATAGAAAAAAGAATGAAAAAAGGAAAGAGAAGAAGGACCACTGAAGAAAGCCAGTGATTTATTGTAACATTCTTGTAAAAGCTCCTTTGCAGCCTCTGCCTAATACTGTATAAAAGTTGCTTGTTTCAAAGCTTCCCACTTAAAATTTTCATGTCCGACACAAAATATGTATTGGACATAACCCACAAAATTATGAGTACCTCAGTGAATGGTGTACCTGTATGACCATCAAAGTAATGTGACGACAGTAATATTGTGTGAGCCAAACAAAGTGCTGCGAACAGTTAGACATTATCAGCCTCTTACTAGGTTGATAAATTCTCATATCTTTATTTGCTTACCAAAATAAAGTTCCCATCAAAGCTGTGGAAAAGTTGCAGGCCTGAAATGCAAGACAAATGTCCCATGACAAACAATTTGATGTGTGATATCGACACTGTGAGGCATAAGAATGTAGTGAGTGTTTCAGTGTTTGTGAACTTGTAACTTATTGTCAAGACAGTCCCTAAACATGGGATCAGAATTACAAGCCTTTTCTTGTAAGCCAAGCACTCAATGATCATCTGCGAGATTGAGTTAGGGGTTAAGTATGCATATGTTGGGTTGGTTTGTTAGTTCAGTGTTAAGGTTACCACCGTCACAATAGTTTGGTAGTCACATGAACATGCTATTTAGCGGCTATGACGTTCTACAAGGTCATGTCCTCTTCTTCAACCACAAAAGAGTATTTAATGTTCTGAATGCATTCTAATTTAATTATGAAGAGAATGTACATTGTAAAAAAAATGATGTACAGTTACTACAGTATTTTATTTTTTCTTCTTTTTCCTCCAAGTTGTGTTCCAATTACCCACTGACTAGGTATATTTGTTGTGTGGCCATTGGATTTAAATATTTCTGGCTGATAATGATGAACTGTGGAAGTAACAAACAGTACATGGGTAATACATTAATGCCTGAAGCTACTCGTGGTATGTGATTGTGCTAGTACAGTACAGTATGCATGCAGAGTAACACACTTAGTCTTACACACTGTAGCTTCTCTAATTATTACAAGTCTTAGAAAATATCTCACAGGCATTTAGATACAGTACAGGCTTTCTTTACCTTTTCTTTTGTATACTTGTCAATCTGCATCTTGTACAGTATATGGACACAGTAAGCTGACTGTGGACATTCATTCCAAACTTAGATGTTATGATAACGGTAATAATGATGATGGTAATATTAATATTTATTGGTAAGGATAACCATTGTATATAAGTTATGAGAAACATGATAGTTCAGGACCTGAGCCTTGAAACTCTCACAAAGGCTCTGGAGTTCAGTGCCAAAGTCACCTTTTTTTTTCTACGGATTAAGAATGAATAAACATCACAGAAATACATGTTTGTTTAATTTTGTTCTCATATTGTATGTATTACTTTTGTATTCTGACAGTACTGTATATATTATTTTATACAGTAATTATATTTTGTGGCTGTTATTATGTACAAAGTTATATTTGGATTTGTTTAATGTCAAATACTGTATAGAGACAAAACTATTACTTGTATGGATTTCAAACTTGTTAGCATTAAATTGGACAACGAGCAGTGGATCTGTTGGTGTTCTGTGACAATCAAAGATCTACTACGTACATAACATAAGAAAAATAGTACTGTCGTTGTTTACCTAAAGAAAGGAAGCTGTTGTTTTTTGTTTTGTTTTTTGTTTTTTTAAATTCTTTCTGTGGTGACCTGTGGTGTAGTGGTTAGCTTGGTCACCTCACAGGCAAGAGGACCTGAGTTTGATTCCCAGACAAAGTAGAACTGTCGTCATTTCCTTCGGTCTACTCGGCATTATTTACAAACCTGGATGCAAACAAATTAGGAGATCATATTTTGGGGAAGTTATCAGATGGAATCATTGGCAAATTGTCTGTTTCCCTGTTGGCTCTTACTTGACACAGCCTCACACATCTATGGTTGTTACATTAGTGACGTCTTCTTGTTGGCTCTTACTTGACACAGCCTCACACATCTATGGTTGTTACATTAGTGACGTCTTCTGTACCTGAATAAAATCTGTACAGATGACCTTAGGGTTGGCCATATATAATTATAATTGAACAACCCATAATAACTCTTTGATCATCTTCTCGTGATAAAAACAAGATGGTGGAAATTCTCTCTATTTAAGCTGGGGGGCTAATCTTCAGGTGCTCAGAAATAATCATTGGTAACATCACACGAGGACTAGGTAGAACATTTCCTCACAGTAAGACATAGGGGTGACTACAACAGCCATAGAAAAGACTCATTTACTCGCATTCACATATGTTGTCTTTCACTCTTACTCAATGTTTCTTACAAGAGCAGCTGGAAAAACATTGTAATTAGTAAGCAGTCCATGTTGTATTTAACCCCATGTCTATGGGGGGTCTCTCTGTGCTGAATAAAATCGTCTGGTTTTAGCTAAATTAAATATTAAAAGTTTCGTCCTCGTAGTGAAGGGGTTAATGTTCTAAATATATGAGTCTTCATTGTCCAAAGTTATGTAAGTTCAAGTTGGTCTTCACTACTGTACAGTACAGTTAACATGTATTGAAGAGTTGTCTGTTGTATCCAAGGAAGATATTGTAGTGTATTAGTGTTTGTTTATATGCTTGAAGAAAAATATGCTTCATGACATTTCATTTTATACATAGTGAAGAATTTATGAATGATGGCAAATGTACAAGTGAACCAGTGCTCAACCTAACCACTATTAACACAGAGAAATAATATTTACATTAACCCTTTATGTATGGGGTCTCCTCTTAGCTGAATAAAATAATCAGGCATAAGGCAAATAAAATAATAAAAGTTACATCTCTGTAGTGAAGGGGTTAACAGAATACTTGATTGGGAAATTACCACAAAGGAAAAATACACTATTGCATGAATTCTTACATGCTTATTGTTTTTGTTTAGAATTTGGAATATTGTATTGTATGTGAAAATATGCATACTGGGCAAGAGTTTTTATATACTGTACTGTATTGTATTCTGTGGAATTCCATTACTACCTGTATAGTGTGTGTGTGTGTGTGTGTGTATGATTGGAAAGTATGTCAAGTGTGTGCATGTGAGTGTAATAAAGTTTTAATATGTAATTCATTACATCCAGTGGAGAGTAATGTGTACATAAAATGACTTATTGTATAGAGAATTATTGATGTACTGTAATATACTTTTGAGAGTTATTGTCTCTATTTTGTGGTGGATACAGACAGACTTAAAAAAAAATGTTTAAATTCAAAAATATATTGTGACATTACGTAGCTCCTCTAACTTACTGTGGTTGTCTAAAATACTACTCTGACTCGACATAATATGAAGTGATTGTCTTGTGGTCAGAACTGTCTCAAAAATACTGTATACGAGGAAGTGATGCCGATCATGTGAATTGGTGGATTTATGTCACGAGGCATACGGTAAATCATCATGTGTGAGGTCTTTTGTACTCTGTTTTGTAAGGATTATTTGCTCCAACCTTGGTCATTAAAATTAAACTTTATTCAGTACAGTATTTATAAATCAAAAGATCTGATAGTAAGGTTAACAGAAGAAATTATTTATTTCTTTATGGGGTATCACCTGAAGATAGGCCCCACCCTCCACAGCTTATTTCACCTTAAGATTGAACACCATAATGCTAGCCTAACCTAACTCCCCAGGAAGCATTAGGGTGTGTAATCGTAAGGTGAAATAGGCTTGGAGGCTAATGTTCACGTGATTTTTTCTTTTATAATAGCAATGGTACTGTACAGTGCTTCACTTTTGTTAATGTATTATCACCTTCCTACTTGCCTCTTCTGTATTGAGCACTTTCCTGATTTTAATAGTGTGATGCTGTTAGTTAAAATATTGCACTACAGAAAAATAGTCCAATTATTATTATTTTTATGCTACAGTAGTTATGGCTTATGTTTACCTGTTGTGCAGATTATTTACAATGTCAGTTGTTTTTGTTACTACTATACAATGTCTTAAGCTGGTACTGTTACCGATGTGATAGACAGTCTTGTCATTTCCTGTACAGTATATGGAAACGTAACACATAACCAAGTTGCGCATTATCCACCAACAGAACATGCCGGATCGTGCAGGTCGACGCCCTTGTCCCTTCTGTAACAAAGAGTTTGACTTCGCAAGCTCCCTAGAGCGACACCTACGGGTTCATACAGGCGAGAAGCCCTTCGCCTGCCCTCTCTGCCCATACCGCACAGCACAGCGTTATAACCTTGAACGCCACAAACGTACCCACGACATAAGACTGATGCCCCAACATTCACTGCCGGGCTCTTCAGAGCAACAGTGTTGAATACATGTCTCATGATCTTGTATCTGATGACCATTAAGAAATCTTACCACAGTCAGGGTTGCCAACTGTCCTCACCACAACAAATTGCTAAAATCTAAATCCATTCAGTACATAGTCTGGATGGTACGGTAATTATCTGCTACAGTACATTAATATTTTTTCACTAAGGTTTTCCACCACTTTCATAATGGTGGTAAGTCATAAAAGAAAGACATTAATAAGCTTTTTAAAACATCATTATTAAATTTTGATACAATTTTCATCAATATTTAGAATGAAAGTCTGTTGCTAGGTGTTGGTCTGGTAACAGTGTTGTCATCACAGGTGGCTTCTTAAAGTATGTTCGGTAGTCAGGAATAAAGTATACAGGTGCAGTAGCTAAAACAACTATCTGTGCATACTTTGTGGGAAACGATATGAGACCATGGACGATAAATTTTGGTTTCTGAGGGCTATCACTCGTCACGTAAAATTTTGGAGCACAGATAGTTGTTTTAGCTACTGTACTGTACAGTACAAGTACACTGAATGTATGTAGCTACAGATTTTTATGATTGCTGTAAAGGTGGAAACAACCTATTGGATATTAACAGGTAATAAAATCAAAATGGATAAAGATTCAAGAGCATTACAATACACATTGACCGGAAAAGATGAACTCTGAACATATCTAAATATTTCCGTCTGACTAACATTTTACTGTTTCTATCCAAATGTGTGAAGTGTTGGAAGGTTGTCAACTCTGCCTGTGATGAAAGGTACACCAACTGTTGCCACCATAGTCAGTTTTCATGGTAGATCAATTCTCAGCCTCTATTAACAAAGTACAAATATTACTAACTTCCCTATGCAAATGATTTACTACTGTTGTATGAATAAGGAAGATTGTTTGCTAGAAGGTTAAAGACTTGGGTGTGCTGGATGCTTCTGAGTGTGATATAGAGGAGAGTGTTTTCATGTGCCGAGTGTCTCATAGGTCATGCACCACAAGGAAATTTGTGTTTTTTCTCTGTTTCTCTCATTCTTTCTCTTAAACTTTTTTTTGTTTGTTTAGGAACTCATGAAATATCAATGAGTATAGCACAAAAAGTAACGCTAAAAGAAAAAGTCAGATGCTACAAACACACACACACACACACACACACACACACACACACAACTGTGCAGCATCTCCAAATGGGGAGGTAGAAATTTGGTCAAATTCAATCGTAAGAAAACACAGTACTGCAGTCGACAACACCCAAGCATATGGACATTGTCAATTAAATTATTTAGCAACCAATCGGGGTGTTCGATGTGACTTTCTGTACATGAATATTAAACTTTCCTCTAGTGTAGTTTCTCTGCCATATTTAATAGAACTGTTAAAATTTCCTCACCAGAAAAAGAAAAGGATACCATAACTATTTATCCTATATCCTATGGTGCATGACTTATAAGACACCTTGTACAGTATGTGGTGACAAGCTGCTGCACTACAGCCAGCATACAGCCTCCTCTTAACACCATGAAGGAGGGGAATATAGTATATAGAATGTTAAAAAAAGGAATATTAAATTACTAGTAATGTTAAGAGTCTATTGGCAGTAGTTGTGAGGAGTTAGTACATGTATTGTAAAACATAGCTGGGAGGGATTCTGTATGCCACAAACGAAATATATTAAATGTTGAGCTGAAAAAAACCTGAGGAAATATCTGTAATCTGTCTTTATAGATTTGGGTGATGTGTATGGAAAATATTGAGATAATATAAGGGAAGACTAAAGAATCAATGAAAAACAGGAAAATAAGTAAGAATGTCATAAATAAATTATATAAGTATGTAAGGAGGACTTGTCATGAGTAAAAAAAAATTTTATGGAGGGATTGATAACAACAATTCACTTCAAGTTTTCCTAATTTTAGTACTTTTTTTTTTACATTATATTGTACCTAAACTTCACCGATGGGTACTTTGAGACATTATCTGCATAATTTTATAAACTACACTTTTCAATTTTATTTTACTGTAAATAGAAACAGTGAAATGGAAAACATATAATGTAGCTTAAAATTTGAGAGTTCAGTAGTGACTTTAAAGATTGTGTGATATTTGTAAAGGCAATAAGTTGATATATTATTCCTCTGAAGTTTACAGGAAAGAATTTATCCTTTCCTTGGCATGTTTTTTTTTTTTTTAATACACTTTGCCCTTAATTGTTTCTTGTTTTGTTTTCCTTAATTGATACCGTCGCAGTTCAAGTGTTGTGATACTCCGTTGTTGTTGTTTATTATCATACATTCATACTTTCACTACAAATTAATATTGTTGGTTACTTCTGCTTAGAGTACTGTAGTATTTTTTAGAATTTCTTGCTGCATCTTGAGATAGGAAAAACAAGTCAAATTAAATTACTCTTGTACAGGTACATGTAATGTGTTTGTGTAGTGTTGGTTTTCCAGTGATTTTGTGGTTGATTTTTACTCTATCTATTAATATTACTGCTGTGATTCTAGCATTAAAATGATTAAATGTGCCTCTCGTCTTTTAACAAGCCATCTCACATAACCAAGTTGCGCATTATTCACCAACAGAAAATGCAAGAATCTGCAGCTCGGCAGTTGTGTCCCCTCTGTAACAAAGAGTTTTACTTCGCAAGTTTCCTAGAGCGGCACCTACGGGTTCACACAGGCGAGAAGCCCTTCGCCTGCACTCTCTGCCCCTATCGCACTACTCAGCGTTGTAATCTCGAGCGTCATAAACGTACCCACAAAATTGAACAGATGCCATCACAGTTTCTGCCAAGCTCCTCAGAACAATTAATGCCATGACCACCATACAATTTTCACCATAAATTTACCAATGATGTACAAGATATAGATAAGAGTTAAGATAATACTACACTGTACTTGACACATTGTACTTCTATATAAAATACAGGTGCTCCTCTACTTACAAACGAGTTACGTTCCTGAGGCTTGTTTGTAAGTCCAACTTACTCTTCTCCTCTTGGGTAATGTTTGTTCTATCTGGAATTTTCTTCAAAATAATCCATTCTCATCCACATTAAACACCTGTTCTGGCAGGTAACCCCCCTTAGTGATGATGTTTGTATCTCTGAAAGTTTGTAAGTTGAACATTCTTAAGTAGAGGAGCACCTGTACTGTACTAGATTCTTCCATGTCCCACACTCTGTAAACCTTACCTTATCTAACCTCAGTATGTTCTTCAAACAAGTGATTAATTTTTTTTATGAAGGATGTACTGTACCTGTATATACAAGATTGATTAGTTTATATTCTTTGTGATAAGGTATACTATATTTGTATTGTGTGTGTGTATTACTAACAGTAAAATGAAAGTGATGTGGAGTAAATCTTAATTGTCCTGTAAATATAATACTGTACTACTGTATAATATATTAAGAATTACAGTATGTGTACAGTGAAATCTCCATCTGATGTATTCAATAGAGATGAAAGTCCGTTATATCGAGGAGCCGTTAAATGTGAAACTCCCATCTAACGAATTATATGGAGAGAGAAGTCTGTTATATGGAGGTTTCACTGTACATTTAATTTATTTTCTATTAATTTTGTACTTAATTATGATTACTTTTAAATATAATGAAGTTTTTAATATTTGTTTTCTCTCTCTCTGAAAAGTTTTATTGTCCATTACATCAAAATCAATAATATTTGTGGGTTAATGAACTAGTATTAATGCATCACGTGATTATCAACATATTGTTGTATTAGCTCTCTTGCCCTTGTCAGTATTATTATTATTTTTGTTATTATTATTATTATTGTTTTTGTTATTATTATTACAGTACATTATTACTATTAGTTTCTAAGTAATGTACAGTATTGTGTATGAAGCCTGTGAGTGCCCAGAGATCGTGTAATGTACAGTACTGCCACACAGATACAACCAGAATATAATGCAAAAGAGTTATGTTAGGTTAGTATTGCTATTAAACCTGCAGTGACAAACATATATTACTTTTATGTTTCGTGTACAGTATATAAAGAAAATTAATGTTCTTTGAAACAAAAGAATAAAACTTGGTGTCAGTGACTGTAATGTGTAAAGTATCGTGTACAGTAGTACCCCGATTTACGGGGTCAATTGAACCCATGGGGTACCGCGGAAAGTGAAAACCGCGTAAAGTGAACAACAGAACATATGGGATTAATTCCAATAGAGATTGGCCCGATCCCCAAACTCCACTTTTTCAGACACAATACCTAAGTTGTAGTAAAAATTACATCTTAATTTTATGATGGTATGCACACACAATTAATAATTAAGAGAAATATCAATAATATTAGTTTTTTTAACACTTACATTAGTAGAAAAGATGGCTGGGCACACAGGGATGGGGGGTTGGTTCCGAGGCAGGGGGCAGATTATTGGCCCTCACCTGTATCACTTGTATCAATTGTATCACTATCCACCACATAGGCTTGCAGGGCCTCTTTATCAATCCCCTCAAAGTCAAAGTCCATATAAGTCCATATCCTCACTTTCACTGACTTGGGCCAGCTGTGGTGGGTGGCGGGTGAAGAACTCGGTAATGTTTTGATGACTGGGCGACCTTGTGCGCATCCTGCCCGTGCCGCTTCCCGCGTATATGAGTAGATGCACCGCGTAAAGTGAAAGTCCGGTTCTGGCGAGGTACCGCGTAAATGCGAAATCGCGGAAAGTGAAACCGCGTAAAGCGGGGTATTACTGTACACTAATATACATATTACAATACTGTATTGTACTATACGTACAGTACTTATTAAACATACAACAGTTGATGAATTGGAAAAATGAATATCAGTTTAAGTGTAAGTGAAAGTGAATTCAGTACAGTATACTGTACAGTGTAATGTACAAGTGAATACAAAGTGTACATTGTACACATAAATAGAAAATGTAAACTGAATAACTAAATAGAAAGTGTAAAGTGTATGCCAGTAAGCAAATACAAATTGTAAAGGGTAATTGAATATAAAGACTGTTAGTGTAAAGTGTAGGAACATTCAAGTGATCACAAATAGACAAATGTGGCCTTCAAGGATTCTCAAACCCCTTCCAGTTTAAACAGAGTAGGATATCCAAGGACTCTCAGATCTCAAGCATTTAAGAAATGCAATGTTAGTACAGGATTCCACAATTGTATACAGTACCTTTTATGTCAATATACAGAATCTAAATACCTGTATACAGTACATTTCTACAGTACAGTACATTATATTTTTCTTTGATATACAGTTTAAATGCTTTAATTACCAGTCAGTTTCTATACATCAGTACTCAGAACTAAAGGTGTATTCTGTTCTCACTAAAACGTTAATAAATGCTCTTGTTGTTTTTTCTGTACGGCATTAAGTTACTTCAATGATCAGAGTGTTTGAACATTGTTTACGAGGTCTTAGTGTTTATGTTGGATGACCGTTTTTAAAAGTTAAGGAAGGAGTTTTATTTTTTATTTATTTTTATTTATCATTTAGCCACTTACCAGCTTACTAGCCATTCAGGTGGTTGATCTATCCAGTGTCAGTACAGGAGGAAACCGGAGTCTGGGAAACCTGTGATGTGTGGTAGTGAGGGTCACACTGGATAACACCCTTCTCACGTATTTATTCTGGCTACTCCTTTATCACTCCTTACTATGTGCTGTTGCTGATGTTGTTATAGATTTATGTGACTTCTTTACCTCCAGGAAGAAAGAAATGTTCCCAGTGAAATAAAAAGTAAACATAAATTATCTACTCTGTACAATACAGCTCTTGTAAAATGAAACAATTGCATAAGACTTTTGTAAAATGAGATAATATAAATTTCCTCTGAAATGAAAGATTTAAGGAAGTACAGCTCCTCCCCGACTTACGACGGGGTTAGGGACCCAAATCCAGGTCGTAAGTCGGAAATGCTTAAATAATACATAGAAAATCGAAAATGGGTCTCTTTTTCTTCTCAGCACCACAAAACACTCACTTTTAAGCTTGCCAGCTATTTTAAAGTGAATTACAAACGAAAATTTTGTCTGTGTATCAACTTTGGGACTCGAAAATGTGTAATTTTACCAAATTTTGGTACAACTGAGGCAGGTCGTAAGTGCGGGTGGTCGTAAGTCGAGTAGGTCGTAAGTCGGGGAGGAGCTGTATTCCCATGTGAAATCAAACTTTGTTAAAAAATATGTACTGTACTGTACTTCTATAATGAAATTTGAACAGAAAGAATACTCATTTACAGTGCAGTGAAATGTTACCAATAATCCTTCCCATAAAAATAAATTTCTAAAATGAAACACAAAACTACACAAGACAGTCATTAGGTAAAACGTTTACAGAAAACATAAAAATGAATACTGTACTGTACAGTTGGTAGATGATATAGTAAAGTGAAGCAAACACAAAACACGAACATATACTGTACCTGTAGCTTAACTCTTGTAAAGTGAAGCACAAATACTGTAAGACATAACCTTGGACTCGTCACAGCTTGTCCATTGCTTCTATCAGGGAATTCAGGAGCTGTATAATCAAGCGTTAGTGATGAAATTTATTGTTTGTTTAAGAAAGAATTTTGAAATAGTATTGTAATTACCGTACTGTATGTGTTTTATTATTCTCAAAACCTACGAGTTACTGATTCATATTTTTATTCTCATGTTTACTGAATATTTTCTGGGGGAATTTGATGAATATTTTTTTTTCCTCTTTTTAATTGAATGGATGTACAGTACACCTCATCCTAAAAGTATCTTTATGATATTAAGTGAGACAATATAACACAATGGACAAAAGATTTTGACGACCCTAACAAGACAACAGGAGTCGTGGTGTTCATTTTGAAATTTATCGGACCTCTCCGTAAAGATAATTTTTGGAGCGAGTGTACAGTATGCATGTCTGGGATTAAATTGGTGTATTGTATAGGTAATTACAGTCAGTTCTGCTATAACTCGATAGTTGTGTTCTTGTAAAATATCGTGTTATAGAAAATCGCGTAATAGAAATAACAGGGCTTATGGAGAAAATAGGGTTAGGTGCAGATTACTCGAAATCGAAAAAAAATTAGTAGTTAGCCTAACACAAAGGATAGCACAGTCTAAATAAATGTTACATTCATATCTATGAATATAACTTAATGGGGGAGAAGGGTGATTTTGAGGTTGATAACATTGAGCTTCTCTTCAAGTGTTATATCCTTTCTTTTACGATCATCACCGGGAATGCGATCACCAGAACGCTTCTTGGAGATATTCTTCTTTACCATATTCACAGTTAATACCACAAAATTGGAGAAATAGTAAGCAAAAATCGCATTACAGCAAACAAGCGTTTGCGTTATACAAATATCGTTCCTCTATTCATAAATCGCGTTAGAGCCAATTCGCGTTATCAAAACACACGTTATAGCAGAACTCACTGTACAGTACAGTCATAGTCTATACAGTACAGTGGTCCCTCGGTTAACGAACACAATTCGTTCCAGAAGGTCGTTCGTTAACCGAAACCATTGTTTCAATGGGATTTTGGGTAATTGGTTCCAGCTCACCGAAAAGTACATACAAAGTAAAAAAAAAAAAAGGGGGCATCAAAGTACACTTACTTTGAGGTGTGTATGTAGAAGGCTCCTGGTTGATGATGATGATGGGAATTAGAAGTGGGGGTGGAGGAGAAGGGAGAAGAGAAGGAAGTGGAGGTGGAGGAGAAATCACCCCATGCTTGATGCCGTCATTTCACCAATATAATTTTAAGTTCACTGGGTGTAATTCAAGATTATTTTCTTTAAATCAACACTGCACTGCACTATATATTGTCAATATGTGAAATAAATTTCAGAATGACCAATAATTGTACTGTAAAAACGTAAAAATACTCTGTTCAAGAGACCCACAAGCAAGATGTTTCCTCTACTGAACAGACACACAAACTGACGCCTTCGTGTGTGAGTGAAGTGGCTGATGGGCACACCAAAAACTAGTTCCCTGTACTGCAATTATGTTAAATAAGTGTTAAAATTACTAAAAAATTTAATATAAAACTTGGAAAATTATTGAATAGTACTACCTTCTTGATATTTACTCAAATTTTAATGAATGTACGCCCTAGAACCGATTTCTGTATTGGCGGACTAATCTTCCAGCTGGTGAGCAAGCCAAAGCATGTTGAAACCTTTTTGTAAGAATTTCGTTAACCGAAATTTAGATTCTTATGGAAGGTAATTTGTTAACCGAAATTTCGTTAACCGAGGGACCACTGTACGCGGGTTTATAGTCTTTTGCTGTTTTACTGGACAGTATTGTGCAGTATATAGAAATTTTGGTGTAAGTTTAATTGCTAATATTATTTTTAAAACAAGAAAGGAGTTAGGTTACATGTGTTGATGACCTTCTAAGGCAACAGGTCTAATTGTGGTGTAGTTATAATCTGTGTTAAGTTTACAAGTGAACAAGAAGTGGTATTTCTTTAATAAACTTCAAGGTGAAACTGGAGATATATAGTTTTCATTATATATTTTGTTTATTTCTGTTTTAAAAGAATGGGTCAGTGTGTTGAGATGGAAAATGGAAGCGATATTGATGTACTTGTGGGCAGATAAGTTGATGGTGGAATTGTTTTTCTATAGACCTTAAACCTTTGGAACCTCTGCTCTGTCTAGTGTTGTCAGAGGCAAGCATAGGAGTATGATTGGTGTTGTCACTTGTCAGTCTGGTGTTTCTTTCTTTCACAGTCATGAGACAGCAACCATCATTCTCTCAATATTTATTACTGTTCATTTTTAATTGAATGAGACAATGTAAGGTGTAGATGATAAGACACCATTTTGCTGTGAGATCCTGTCTATGTATTACCGATATCTATACTCCTCCCCCTCTGTGTGGAATGGATCAAGAAGTACTGTACAGAAACTTGTGAGAAGGCAGGAAGTAACGGGGAGACATGCAAGAGAAGTGAGGAGGGCAATAGGAAAGTGCCAAGACAAGTAGAAATATCCACACAAATTTGTTTATATCCACTACAGGTACTTACCAACACAGTATACAAAGTGAAATTTAACCTCCACATAAATTCACAAAGCTTCATGTCCATTCACTGTGAGATTCAACCACAACCATGTTGCTGACGCTGCCCGTTATCCCCCCAACAGGGCGCACACAACCGGCCAGCCCGCCGCCCCTGCCCCTTCTGTAACAAGGAGTTTGCCTTCACCAGCGACTTACAGCGACACCTGCGGATTCACACTGGCGAGAAGCCCTTCGCCTGCCCACTCTGCCCGTACAGGTCGTCACAGCGCTACAACCTGGTGCGACACAGGCGGATCCACAGTGTACAACTCTCCCCTCCCCACCACCTACCACCTTCTGCCTCTTCCCCACCTCCCACTACCTCTACCTCTTCTCCACCTCCCACCACCTCTACATCTTCTCCATCTTCCCACTTACCCCCAACCACCATCTCCCCTTAACCCTTACACCTCTAACCATTATATGAAAACATATATACTGTAGTACGTACAGTAGTTGGTTAACACCGTCAACCCTTTATGAAAACTTTCTGCAGATGGCAAATGTTCTAACCACGACACTTCAATCCTATGAAAATTGTGTGTGCAAATTATGAATACAGTACAGTACTAATATTTGTACCATCCTACATACAGTGTATATTTACCCCCCCTGAATAACCATTCCCAACCCAATCTGAATGTTATACAACAGTTAGAGATGACTGGCAGTTCACTGGGGTCTCTTTTCCGTCCTTACCTCCTTCCTGCACCCCACATGGCAGCTAATCAATACTACTATAATAGCCATATGATGTATTCTTTAGCATTCAGTTCCCTTACATTGTCACTCTGTTTGCAACCACCCAAGGAGGACCAGCCTCTAGATGATGATAGAAAGGGCCTCAGCTACAGGAGCAGCATGTATACACATAGATCTGGACGGACAATTGAAAAAGCTAAGCAGATTCACGTAGGCACATTACAGTATAAGTTCAGAGACTCGGTATTAATCAACAGAACCTGAGAGAGCTTCATCACTTGGTTTACGGTATCCAGATGAGTTTCATTGCATTTGCTTGTGAACTGTTGGAAGAGCCTAAAGGACCACATTTATGATTTTATACGTTTAATATTATATCGCCATGCTTGTTGATACTTACCGTCAACCAAGTCTCGGGTTGTCGATGCTTGCATAGTAACTTATATTTTTCCTCTAACTGATGATATAAAAATACATCTGACTGACTCATATTATGACATAAAAATAGTAGCCTTAAAGATATCAGAAATAAAGTGAAACTGCCATAACTAAAAGCATTCTTTCATCTACAGCTAAAGTAAAAATTTAATGTAATAAGTTTTTAGTCTTAATCCAGAGAAGTAGTAGATTCAAGGCAAGACTTAAGAGTGTAAAGACAGATGTGGAAGTTTGTGAAAAATAGTCAGGGTTAAGAAATACCAGAGGCAAGACCTTGACGCTGTGCCATTTGTTTTTCACGTAAGACGAATCATACAAACCTGTAACTCAACCAATTTTGTCCTAACCAACCAAACTTAACTTACTTATGCCCATCCTAATTCAACCAAAACCTATCCTAACCAAATTATGCTTATCTTAATGCAACACTAGTTATCTTTTTTACTTACTTTACTTTTATCCTCTTCACCACTGATCGGCTCGTTAGCCACTTAGGCGATTGGTCACGTCTCCGTTACGCACTGTTGGCAAGTACTGTACTGGGCATGCACCGGCTGCTGAATGTACCTGAACCTGCTCCAGTGTTGGTCAAGTCTGGTCTTGAAAGAGCTCACACTCGGTGCCGTCACAACACCGAGTTTTCTAGGCTTGCGGCTTCTTCAATCTTGAGCTGCGACCCTTTGTGGGGCGAGCGTCCGCCAGCTCCAAGTAAGGACACTCGATTGAGTAGTGCCCATTGAGATGCTTATACATCTCAATTAGGTCACCCCTTGCCCATCTGTAGTATAAGTTAGGCAATTTCAGGCGCTCCAATCTCTCAAGGTAGTTGAGGTACCGAAGTGCAGGCACCAGTCTGGTGGCCCTCCTTTGAACATTTTCAACCAACTGACAGTCCCTAGAATATCTCAGGGACCAGACGGGGTGACAGTACTCCAGATGGGGAAGCACTTCACTCTTGAAGATCGTTACGAGGGACGGACCGTCTAGATATCTGAACGACCTTCTTGTAAGTACCAATAATTTAATTGCCTGATTTACCTTGTTTTCGCAATGGCCCGAGAACTTCAGCTCATTGTCAACATACACACCTAGGTCCTTCTCACATTCAGTCTCAAATAGTGCAGTTTCTTCATCCCGCTGGGATGTGAGGGCGCTTGTGTTTTCCAACCCCTACACCACCCTCATCTTACTTACTTCTTTTATCTTAGTTCTTACTCTTACTCGGTTCTGTCACCTATTCATTTAGTTGCATGGACATTCTTTTGGTAGCATGGCCGAGGGTCTAGGCACATGGGTATGGTAATTCTGGTATCACGTCACTTGGACGGAAATAAAGGTAAAATACTGTGGGAGAAATGAATACACCTTAAGTACTCTAAAAACAAATTTATTAATATGAAATCAAAGGGAAAAAGATATATTATTAATCATATAACTACCAGGCTCAACTCCTGGGCTTATTGCAGACTCAGTACTTTCTTCTTTACTTATTTTCTTATTTCTTTACTCAACAGTAATTACTCAGATCTTACACTCTTACTGCACACAACCTTACTGGTGTTACATTACATGGCATAGCAGGACCAGTTCCTTGGCCCTACTCACAATACATAGTACATGGCACTCATTGTAGATTACTTTACTCAACATCCAAGTGGTACTTCTCAGTACAGTTACAAGACCTTACTCAACATACACGTTAATAATGAAATCAGCAGATACCTGGGTCCACTACCCAACATGGGATAATTATTTCCAACTAATTATCCCTAACATACATGTTACAACACTCTCTGTGGACTTATACTTCCAGGGTGCGTCCCAGGGTAAAACACTGAGATTCACAATCGTTGTTATTGTGTGTGGTAGCCAGACACATGGCGAGTCTGGGGTCTGGCCCAACGAGGCAGTGGAGCACATTAATCAGGCCGCATCGGTGCCATCGTTTCATATATGGTCCCTGCTGGGTATCTACTACATACGGGCAGTTGTTGAGCGATGCAAGAATCACAATGGGATCTGGAACAAACGTTGGAGAGCGGCATCAGGGGACGGACTGGGAAGCATGACAACACAAACAACTCTCTTGTCTAGACGACAGACGTATTTGCGTTATCTTGCTTCTTACACTGGGTGAATGACAATTCAGCTGTTAAAGCATGATCACTGATGAACACTGATATTCACTACAATTGACTGAA
Organism: Homarus americanus; assembly: GCF_018991925.1. Classification (NCBI taxonomy): domain Eukaryota; kingdom Metazoa; phylum Arthropoda; class Malacostraca; order Decapoda; family Nephropidae; genus Homarus; species Homarus americanus. The sequence goes on along the minus strand of NW_024720811.1, from coordinate 2,131,029 downwards.
TTAACTGAATGGCTACACATAAACATACCTGGAACAAACGTTGGAGAGCGGCGTCAGGGGACGCTAGTCCTGCGCGATGCACGGGTATATATATATCCCTGAGTTGCCAGTGATCGCTACTCATGCAATGACAATAATCACAAACAAACTAACTGTTACTCATTCAAAGATGACCCTCAGTTGACAAAGGTCTGACGAATTACATGAGTTCATATACACAGACTAATTCAAGATTGAGCTTCCCAGGAGAAAGTGGAATAAACAACGCAATGATAACTGTCTTCACAAAGGCGGGACTCTGGGAGGGAAACACAAGTGTAGCGTCGATGGGGAAAAACACGTCTTCTTCTCAGGGGTTGCTAACCCACTCATGTTTTGCGGTCGTGGAGTTTAATAAGAATCATTAGCTAAATAGACTAGCAGTCAACGTGACCATGACAGGGACATATGATATGCCTCCTTACCGTTGGTACGCCCCAGGTGCATCCTCTTACACTTCGTGACATTGAATCTCAGCTGCCATTTCTTCGACCATTCTTGGAGCTCACAGAGATCCTTCTGCAGCTCTTCACAGTCCGCTTGGTTCTTGATTTCCCGAAATAACTTGGCATCATCGGCAAACATTTGTATGGAGGAGTGTACAAGGTCAGGCATGTCATTTATGAAACAAACAAACAACAGTGGGCCCAATACACTGCCCTGTGGTACCCCGCTTGTGACAGGTACGGATGATGATTTCGTGCCATTAATCACCACACACTGCTTGTAGTCATGTAGAAAGTCTTTTATCCACGCTAGGACTTTTCCCCGAATTCCGTACCATGCCAATTTGATTTTCAGCCTTTCGTGGGGTACACTGTCGAAAGCCTTGGCAAAATCTAGGTATATATTGTCGATGTTACCACCCCGTTCCAGAATATGGTTCCAAATATCCAATACCTTGAGCAATTATGTTAAGCAGGAGCGCCCCGGCATAAAACCGTGTTGGCAATCCTTTAGAAGGTTGTTTCGTAGTAGATGTTCCATCGCGGCATTTCTGATAATACTCTCAAGTACTTTACATATTATGCTGGTCAGGCTCACCGGTCTATAGTTGTTCGTGGAGTGACGATCTCCCTTCTTAAAGATAGGACTCTCATAAACCACTTTCCATTCACTGGGGACCTTTTGTTCATCCAGGCATTTACAAAACAGGATCTTCAAGGGCTCTGCAAGCTCGTTGCACAACTCTCTTAGCACTCTAGGATGTACCATGTCAGGGCTGGGACTCTTACGAACCTTTAGCTTTGACAGTTTATTTCTAATACCCTCCTCTGTGAACACAATGTGGGTCAGTGCTGTGTCGAACCGTCTGTCCTCAAACGCAGGAAGGTTAATCTCATCCTCTCTTGTGAACACCAAGGAAAAGAAGCTGTTCAATGCCTCAGCTTTATCCTGGTCAGAATCTGCGTAACTACCATCTTCAAGCCTCAGGTCTGATACATCTACTCGCGTTTTTAATTTCGACTTTGCATAGCGGTAAAACGCCTTTGGGTTTGACTTGACCTCGCTTGCAACCAGCCTCTGGAACTCCTTTTCAGCCCTTCTACACTCTATCTTTGTTTGGTTTCTGGCTCTTGCATACATCCTCCTGTCCCGCTCATCGTTTGACCTAACCCACGTCTTGAATTTCTGGGTTTTCATCTTAACTTTGTTAACTTTGTCGACCGCCGCATGGTTCATGTGTAGGGATCCCCTCGTATTCCTAGAGGCACTGGGTTTGGTCTTGGGTATATATTTATCAATCAAATGGGTCACTTTACTAGTTATGATATTCAGCGTAGTGTCTGCGTTCTTGTGCCTTAATGAGTCAGGCCAGTGGATACCCCTCATCTTTTCCCTCATTCCGTTGTAATTTCCCTTGTAATATTTGCACCTTGGCCTGGCCTTATCTTGAACTAGGTAACAGTTAAATCTGAATGACAACACTATATGGTGACTGGTGCCAACTGGGGCAAGGTGTTCCAGTTTGGCCACCATACCCTCCTCGTTTGTTATGACGAGGTCTAGTGGCTTCGGTGTTTGCTCCCCTCTGTAATGTGTCGGGTCTCTAACATGTTGGAACAGAAAATTATCTCTTAGAGTTTCTACAAAAAGAGTAGCAGGGTTATTCCAGTCATTTGGGGTGAACTCGTTTCTCCATTTCTCCAGTCAATGTCGCCATAGTTAAAGTCCCCCATGATAAGGAGGTGGCTAGGGTTGAGCATCGCCGCATTGTCTAGTAAGGCTCTTAAGTTCCTTTGATTTAGTGGGCCACAGTTTTGATAAGGAGGTGGCTAGGGTTGAGCATCGCCGCATTGTCTAGTAAGGCTCTTAAGTTCCTTTGATTTAGTGGGCCACAGTTTAATTTTACACCACTTGGACTTTTCAAAAACATCCTCTCCCTGTACCCTTACCTGGCTGGCTCTAAGGTCTTGCCTAGCATAGATAACCACACCCCTCTTGCAAGTTTCTTGAGAAAGGTTCGTAAATGAGTCATATCCAGCAATACTGAACTCACATTCCTCTGGGTCGATTCTCCTGCTCTTGTAACAACAGTTCAACAACTCCTACAATATCTGGTTGGTGTACCTCCAGTAGTGTTTCAAACTCCTCTCTCTTATCAAGGAACGTGTCAGTATTAGTGTACATGACCTTCAAGCCAGAATTTGTTCTCGAGTAATGTCTCTACTCTTAGTAGTAACCCCGCCCGCCCCCATTCTCAGAAGCTGCAGCATTTGCTAGGTACACTGTATTTTGCAGGGTGTGGTTAGAAATATCATTGTTTTCAAGGCGCTCGCCTCCTCCCGGCTGATAGGTGGAGCTGGTGCCACCTCCCGGGTGGGGGGTAGAGCGGGTGGAGGGTGCGCTGCTGTCCTCCGGCCCTGTGTCGGCACACTTGCTTCCACTACCCTCTCCCTGAATATAACCCATGTACACCCATCTCCATTCCTCCTTGACTCTTCCCTTCTTTGCTTCAAGCCCTGCAGGAGCTTCTTGTGCTGTTCGCTCTGCATTACCGTGCAAGCTGGGTGAATGAATACACTCCTAGATGCCTCGCTCCTTGCTAAGTTTGTAAATTTAGTGAATACTGCACTGTATATACTGTAATTTATTTGTGATAAACGAAATGTACAAATAACAGTTTAAGAAAAGAAGCCACTTAATCAATGCATTGCTTAACCTAACATACCAAACATCAGGTTATGGTAACATAACTCAAACTCAGGTTAGATCCCCAGATGTAAAGGTTCAGAAGATGCAGTTAGTTTTATCTTTATTTTTAGAATCATGACAAAATGTAATCATTTTAAAAACTTTTTATTGTTTGAAATTTGTTATGTTATTGTACAGTACTTAAAATTACTTATATCTGTCTTGAATCTTTATTTAAATACTGTAGTATCTTCACTTTGTTTTCTGCTCAAGTCCGTGTAGTACAGTCACTTCACAGTTGTAGATGTAAAGTGAAATATTTGCCAACACCTGTAATATCAGATACTGTACACTACTGTTAGAAAGGACCAACTGTGAGGAAGGATATATGCTGGTAAATAAAAAAGATAAATAGCTATACTGTACTTGAGATCTCAATGATGTAGGCTGTTAGTAAATTAGATTTAAAAGGTTTCAGTATAAGTTACAAGTAACGGGAGTCGTAGCTGAGTGGATACATTGTTTACCTCCAGTCCTAAGGGTCACTGGTTTGTGCCAAGGGTACCCTCAGTTCACCTAGCTGAAACTAGATACCTACATTTACAGATGGGGAATTGTAGGCAGTCAAGTGCAGTGCCAGTGACGTTGCTCCCTTTCGTACCAAAAAAAAAAAAAAAGGATTAGTCTACAATGTGCTGTGCCCACTGTTCCAAATGGACATTGGTGACAAGCTTGCAAAGAAATTAGTTACCAAATATAATTATTTTGTTGGGTTTTCTGTAAAATGTGTTGAACATTGAAACTATAGAGAAATAAACTACAAATTAAAATAAAGTTTGTTTATAACATCACCATGTCTGTGTTTTAGTTCCCTTATCTTAATATATTTCCATCAAACTCTACTGAAATAATTTCAGGACTGATCCTCAATGTTTCCTGAATTCTCCAAACTGTTTTCATATCATGTGACCAGGACACACTATTGTGTTAATTATAATTTTTTTATGTGTATGTGTATATATGATAACTCCGAGTAATGAAAATGGGTTACAACCAAACTCGGGATATTAATACATTATAAAACTATACAAGATCTAAGGTTAGTTATTGATACCTGCTCCTGCTTGGACTTGACTGCAGGGGCAAGGCACTTGACCATAATTACAAAAACACATTAGATGGACCTTGTTTGACCTAAGACACATTATGCAAAGTCATTTTTATTTTCATTTCGCCATATATCTTTCCCTTTTTACCTCCCGCCTGGAAGGTTGGATGACACACCATTGATGCTGTCTGTCTGTAAACAGTACAAATTTGGTTGCCAGTTGAGAACTTCATATACAGGGTGTTTATAAAGTCCCTATCTATTTCAGTGATATAACGGATAGCTGTGTTAAATTCAAATTTAAAACGATAGAAGGTATACATTTATTGAATACTTAAGAATAAGGTTCTATATGTGTGCACCATCAATATCTCTACAGAGCTCAAATCTTTCCGCAGCATTTCTGAACACATCCTGGAGCATTTCATGGGTTATTTTGTTAAATGCCGTTACAATGTGTGTCCGTAAGTCCTGCAGATCTGCACATTGTAATGGCTAAATCTGGCGATTTAGCCACCCAGGGCCTGTTGCTTCCACGTCCAATCCACTGATCTGGAAATCGTTCATTTAGGTACCGGTACTCCCAAACAATGTTTGCGTAGTGACAAGGTGCACCATCTTGCTGAAAGACTTAATGCGGCACGAATTGACATGCGTGGTTCTCCTGTGATAGCATTTCTTACTGCATTTACAGCATCTTCTGAGACATGCAGACGTCCAGGTCTTGGTTCATCGTTAACAGATCCCGTTCTTTTGAATTTATTCAACAATTCGCGTATTGTCTTGTCTGTAGGACCTGGCTTATGGAATTTTCTTTTAAACCTCTATAATTTCTTTGCATTTCTTTCCTTGAATACGTAGTGTTACCACCAGCACCTGTTCTTGCACATTCATCTTCATGGAGTTCTGCAATAAAAATCAATAAAAACCGTTATTTCACTGAAATAGATAGGGACTTTATAAACACCCTGTATAATGGTTTGGTGTAAAGGTGTATTGTACTATGACAGGCCTGGTTGTGATTGTTAGTTGTGTTGCGAGTCTTTTCTGATGGATCACGTTCTTTGTATTTTTCAATGGTTTATTCTGGTTTTCATAAGTACTGTATTTACATGTATTAAAATTTTCTTAAATATAATTATTGTAGGAGTACTGAGACACACAAACCTGAAAAAAATTTATACTGATCTTTGTGTTGCAGGTGAGGGCGGGACACACATCAGACCTTATGTCAGAGGACGTCGAGCTGCCTGTAATGGCGGCTGACGAGGCTTTAGAGGTGATCATGGTGGAGCCCGGCAACCCTTCCTCACACCTCCCTCAGCTGGGTAGTCATGGAGGACCTCTGCCACCTACCCACCAGTACTCTCACCACCTGGAGGAGCTACTCCCTCACACCTCACCTGGCAGGCCAGTGGTGAGTCTCAGGCAATAGTCAACCTATTTTATTTTATAATATATATATATATATATATATATATATATATATATATATATATATATATAGTGGTTAACGTCGGTTAACGGTTAACGAACTGCCTCCCATAAGATTCTTAAATTCGGTTAACTTCGGTTAACGAGTTTCTTACGAGCCGACCTCAACATGTTTTCGCTTGCACTGGCGGTCAACCAGCTGTAGTATTAGTCCGCCAATACATTAATCGGTTCTAGGGCTTAAATTCCTTACTATTTTAGTAAATATCAAGAAGTTTATACTATTCAATAATTTTAAAAGTTTAATATTCAATTTTTTAGTCATTTTAACAATTATTGAACATAATTGAAGGTAAAGTGACTAGTTTATGCGCGCCATCCAGCCTCTTAACACAGCAAACAGGCGTTAGTCTCTCTGTTTTCAGTGGAGGTAACATCTTGCTTGAGACTCTCTTCAACTAAACGCTTTTTTTCTGTGTTTCCAAGCAAATTATTGGTCATTTTGAAATTTATTTTACATATTGACAATATATAGCACAGTGCAGTGTTATTTTAAAGAAAATATTCTTTATTTACAGCTGGTTTAACTTTGAAAAACACGTGTTGACATTGTTTGAATCCAGCATGGGGCCTAAGAGATCAAGAAAAGCGATTTCAATCCAAACCAAGCAGGAAATCATAAAAAAACATGAACAAGGCATTAGAACAAATGCGCTATGCAAAGAATATGGCATGTCGACATCAACTGTGTCGACAATTCTTGCACAGAAAGACAAATTTAAAGAAGTGAAAGTGAGAGACAAATCTACCAGAGTGTTTAAAAGTAGATCCCTAATTGCAGAAACTGAGAGGTTACTTCTCATCTGGATTAGGGAAAAACAGATGAAAGGTGATTCAGTTTCTACTGAATTCATTTGTGAAAGAGCCAGGGAGATATACGAACATTTAAAGACAGATCAACCTGGTTCTTCAGGCACAGAATTTGAAGATTTTCGGGCCAGCAAAGGCTGGTTCGAAAAATTTAAGAAAAGAAGTGACATTTTCAGTGTTGTTAGGCATGGTGAAGCTGCTAGTGCTGATAAAGAAGGGGCAGCAAAGTTTTTAGTGGAATTTAAAGAACTGATGGAAGAAGAAAATTATCTTCCACAGCAAGTGTTCAATGTGGACGAAACTGGGCTGTTCTGGAAAAAGATGCCCAAAAGAACATTCATCACCAGAGATGAAGCCTCTTTACCTGGGCATAAACCCATGAAAGACCGTCTCACTCTATTGCTTGGTGCCAATGCTTCAGGGGATTTCCGACTGAAGCCTATGCTTGTCTACCACTCTGAAAACCCCAGGGTGTTCAAGCAACAGAAAGTGGTAAGAACAAAGCTTGGAGTTTATTGGAAGTCCAACCGTAAGGCATGGGTGACAAGACAGCTCTTTAATGAATGGGCTGTTGATGTGTTTTGCCCTTCTGTCAAGAGCTACCTAACCACCAATAAACTCCCTTTAAAGGCTCTTCTCCTCATGGATAATGCTCCTGGTCATGACCCTGAACTTGCCAGAACTTTGGAGTATCAATTTGACTTTGTGAAAGTGTTGTTTTTGCCTCCCAACACCACATCAATCATACAGCCAATGGACCAGAATGTGATCAGCAACTTCAAGAAGTTGTACATGAAGAAAATGTTTAGGAGGTGTCATCAGGCAACTTCCAATGATCCTGAACTAACACTGAAACAGTTCTGGAAGACACAATTCAACATCCTGGAGGCTGTAAAATTGTTTGTAGCATCATGGCAAGAAGTCTCCACTAGATCCCTCAATTCTTCATGAAAAGCACTGTGGCCATCAGTAGTCCATGATTTTGAGGGATTTGAGGAAGAAACAGAGTTGGACCAGGAGATTGGTCCATTGGTCAGTCATTGGGCCTTGAAGTGGAAGAGGATGATGTCAAAGAGCTTGTGATGTCTCATGAGGAGGAACTTATTCCTGATGACTTGAAGCAACTGGATGAGATGTTAGAGGCTGACAGTGGTGAGGAGGAAATTGAAAGTGATGACCATATGTCAACTAAAGAGTTGAAAGATGTGATTTACCACTGGGAGAAGTTCAGGGAACTGGCTTCAAAGCACCCAGATGTGGAAAAAACTGAACTAACTTTGTGTCATGTTGAGGACTCAGTGGCCTCCTTCTTTAAACGTAAGTTAATGGTGAGGAGGAGAGATGCCCCACAAACCACAATTGACACTTTCTTCAGTAAAAGGCAGAGGGAACAAGATGCTATCCCTCTGCCTTCTACTTCAAGAAGGAGAGAGGATGTTCATGGTGGAGAATCTGTCAGTCCAGAGGTTCCTGACATTTTCCTGGAAGGTGACTCACCTTCCAAGAAGCAGTAAAATGCTTCTCCTCCACCTCCACTTCCTTCTCATCTCCCTTCTCCTCCTCCACCTCCCACTTCAAATTCACATCAGCATCATCATCCAGGAGCCTTCTACATACACAACTCAAGGTAAGTGTCATTTTCTAACATTTATGTTGAATTTAGGCAATTTTCGGTGAGCTGGAACCAATTACCCAAAAACCCATTGAAACAATGGTTTCGGTTAACGAGATTTTCGGTTAACGAGCAACCTGCTGGAACGGATTGTGCTCGTTAACCGAGGATCACTGTATATATATATATATATATATATATATATATATATATATATATATATATATATATATATATATATATATATATATATATATATATATATATATATTGTGTGTGTGTGTTGGAGGGAGGAAGGGGGGGGGGGGCATCCCCTCCCAACAACAACTACAGTTTTTTCCCAAACGCCCTGTGCCTAACTGTACAGTATTCTTCACCTTTACTATGTTTGCTGTGCCATTTATTTATAGATTTGTGAAACTATCAAGCTCACATCACAGGCTGCTGTGATAAATTAAAAGTATTTACCATTCCACCTGCTAGTCTGTCACAAGGGATACTTGGGTACAGAAAATAATAGAGAAAATAATATTGTTTGGGATATGAAACATACTTAAAGAATGGTAAACACAAACATCAAGAGGCTTTGTAAACACCCTGTATGTATATATTCAGAGTGCGTGTGTGCAGGAGCTGGCCTGAACATGCCTGCGTGTGTGTTGGACTGATGGAGTGGTTTTACGTTTCAGCCTCCCTCTAATTCGGTGTTTTTGATATCGTATTCGTTTTCTCGTTGTTGTAGGTATGTATATTAGTGTGTGTGTGTGTGTGTGCACTAACTCGGTTCATAAGTTATTTACACGTGCTGAATCATTATTTGTATTATTATTACTTTATATACAATCTATAATACAGTATAACATAATATTTACTAAAGGAGCTTCTGCCCCAGGGTGGAACAGACCAGACGCCGCAGCATCGTTGTTGTTACTGCAAGAAAGAGTTCCCCTTCGCCAGTAGACTCAAGCGACACCTGCTGGTCCACACAGGAGAGAAACCCTTCTCCTGCCCCATCTGTGCCTTCAGTAGTGCCCAGCGACACAACCTGGAGCGTCACGTGCGTCTCCACCACACGTCCCGGGCCTCCACCACAGCTGTGCCGCCACCTACACACACTACTTCAGCCCCACCATCATACTCTACCACAGCCCTTCCACCACCACACTCTACCACAGCTGCACCGCCACACTAATGATCTTAACCACCAACGCTCCTCCGCCACCACACTCTACCACAGTCCCTCCTCCACCACACTCTATCAGAGCCCTTCCACCACCATAATCTATCACAGCCCTTCCACCACCACACCTTACCACAGTTCTTCCACCACAACACTCTACCACAGTTCTTCCACCACCACACTACCACAGCCCTTCCTTCCACCACAACACTCTACCACAGCCCTTCCACCACCACACTTTACCACAGTTCTTCCACCACAACACTCTACCACAGTTCTTCCACCACCACACTACCACACAGCCCTTCCTTCCACCACCACCACACTCTACCACAGCCCTTCCACCACCACACTTTACCACAGTTCTTCCACCACAACACTCTACCACAGTTCTTCCACCACCACACTACCACAGCCCTTCCTTCCACCACAACACTCTACCACAGCCCTTCCACCACCACACTTTACCACAGTTCTTCCACCACCACACTACCACAGCCTTTCCACCACCACAGGTGCACCTATCATAACCTGCGCACTACGCTGCAACATTACAAAATCACAGATGTTCCTCCATCACAGCTGTGTGAGAATACGTGTGTGTGTATGTGTGTGCGTATAAATATTTAGATAAATATGTCTATACATGATCAGTTCTGTTTTCGGTTCATGTATCGCTATAAATAAAAGCTCTCAACTGTCTCAATCTGTCTCTCCCAGCTGACGACAATTTTGTGCAACGTATGTTGATTTGGTATTATTTACAATGTGCCTAGTATAAAACACATTTGGGTTATTTACATTTATTAAAAAAAATTTCAGAATTTTTACTTTTTAACTTATCGTTTCACCATTTGGACTGTTTTGATAAATTACAACCTTTATTGTCCAGTGTTTGTACAGGAGGAAACTGTAGTACCCGGAGGAAACCTGAAATGTTTGGTTGAAATGTTTGGTGGTGCGACATGTCCTGTGGGCAGCCAAGACCGTTCGTGCCTCACATCCACTGCCGCGCCATCTTCGACTGCATCCATGGTCTCAGCCACCCAGGTGTACGGGCCTCCCAGCACCTTCTCACTCAACGTGTCGTCTGGCCCGGCATCAAGGCTGATACTCGGAAATGGGCTGTCCAGTGCCTGGCCTGCCAGTCCTCTAAGATACATCGACACACACGGGCTCCCTTAGAAACCTTTCCTGTACCCAAAGGACGCTTCCAGGTAGTGCACCTCGGCATCATGAGACCTCTTCTAGCATCCTGCGGCAACACCTGCATTGACCATTTCACCAGGTGGACAGAAGCCATTCCCATGCCTAATGCTACAGCAGAGTTAGCTGTCTGCGCCTTCCTGTCTGGTTGGGTCTCCCGTTTCGGTTCTCCCACGACTGTCATCACTGACTGAGGAGCCCAGTTTGAGTCACAACTCTGGCATAGTCTCTTACAGTTCCTCGGCACTTCCAGGCACCACACTACTGCTTACCACCCTCAATCCAACGGCATGGTAGAGTGGTTTCATCGGCAGCTGAAGGACGCCATCAAGGCACAGCACAACCCCTACAGCTGGACGGATGCTCTACCCTTAGTGCTTCTTGGCATCCGCGCATCACACAAAGAGGACATGGATTGCAGCCCAGCAGATCTCACCCTAGGCGAGCCCCTTCGCCTACCTGGGGATTTCTCACTTTCTCCTGACCTTGACCACTTCACTCCTGCTGCCCGTCACGACCTACTGCAAACACTACGACAAGCAGTTTCTGCATTCAAAGCTACTGCCCCACGTAAGCCTTCCCATCGCCCTGAGCACATCCCTCCTGCACTACTTAACGCCAAGTATGTCTTCGTCAGGCGCAATGCTCACCGCAACCCACTTCAACGCCCCTACGACGGACCCTTCCCGGTTTTTGCACGGTTAGCGAAGTTCCTGACGATCATTCACAATGGCAGATACGACACCATCAGCATCGACCGAGTGAAGCCGGCCACTTTACCCGATGGGCTCCCAGCCCAGCATTACCCCAACAAACCACACCTGCACCAGTCTGCCCACAGTTGCCACTTGCAGCACCACCTTGTCCACAACAGTTCTCAGGTACCTACTGCTCCTGATGAGGATCATGCACCTAGCCCTGTGGACCCAGACATCCCACCCAGCACCCCCAAGGACTGTGCATCTGCCACCAAAAAAACACCACATTCCCCCCAGCAAACCACGCCTGTGCCTCCTTCACCTGTCTGGTCACCATTGCCGCCCACAGCATCCTCTTTTCTCCCTCAGGTACTTACTGCTCCTGACCCTGCTCCTGCATCCGGCTCCATGGACCCAGACACCCCACCCGGCGCCCCTGAGGATTTTGTACCTGCCGCAAGAGAAGCACCACATTCCTCGCCTGTTCAACCTTCTCTTATCTACAACCCTCCTTCTCCCTATGCTTCTCCCACAGATTTTGTGTCACTAGACAGAGTCGTCACCCGTAGCAGCCGAGTGGTTCACACCCCTGCCCATTATGTCTCACATGTGGGATACAACCCTGCCGACAAGTTTCCCGCAGCGCTCGGAGGGGAAGGGGAGTATTGTAGTGGATACTCTCCCCTACAACTCCCGATTTGTCTCTTACCAGCCAACCAGCGGCGAGTTCCACAGACCAAGCCTCGCTTTCGGACTGCGCGGTGATTGGCCAGTTACCGCCTTTCACCTCAGCCAATCAGCAGCGCCGCTCACTTCCGGCAGAATCGTATAAACACCCCCAGCCTCGCCGCTTGTGGTAGAAGCAGTACCGCTCTTGCCTCGCAAGCAAGATGTCACGGGTTCAATTCCCAGGCCGGCGGAAGTTGTTTGGGCACTCCTCCTAGCCCCCTTGGTCCCTGTTCACCTAGCAGTAAGTAGGTACCTGTTGTAAATCGAAAGGTTGCGAATTCGTACTCAGGGAAAGTTGTTGGAGCTTCTAAACTTGGAACTGACACAAAAAAAAGCCGCGAAGGTCATTCTACTCAACGCTCTCAAACAGACAAGGCCTCCTCTCAACAAGCTCCTCACCACACAGCAACTCCCTAGCACTGCATTGTACATATAATATACATATAGAAAACGCCAGTGAGTTTCCCTTCTCACCTCCATCCTTAGTGAGAGATCTCCTACATGTACGTATGTATGTGAGCCTAACAAAGAGAAATTTGACAACTGGCCACATAGACCATGCTACAGTGTATCTGAACTCACAGTTTTATTGTGTATTGCTCAGTCCTGAGGTAAAACTTTTTGTTTGTGTTGGTAATAAGAAATGTAACTCGGGTGACTGACTGAGTGTGTGTGTGGGGTGGAGGGGATCAGCCCGTGTGTTTTGAAGACGTTTCGATCAAGTATAGTCTAACAAAGCTATCATATGATTAATTCCAGTCAGGTCCTTTGCTTAGGCTGGGAGACTAATCACTAACAATTTCTCAACACCATCAGACGTATAAGGTTGTAGTTGAATGTAACAAGTAAAGTATTACCACGCTCCAACTACAGATGTGAAAGTGCTCAGTGTTCACACCAGGTAAGAATATTCACCATGACAACTACTGCAACAATATATTTTTAGCATCAAAGGTTAAGTTCAAAGCCTTGAAACGGGCGGCCACACTGTGCGTGAGTTGGAGCTTCCTTCGAGTTCAGTCTCAGTTATAAAGGGAAATAATTTATTTACCATCAAGTTTTAATTTTTAAGTAAAGTTCTCATCGCCTATGACTGTTGCTGTGTACACACGTTTATTCATTGTCACGAATAGAGTGTGTGTGTTTTGTCACCTATATATCGGGTTCTGGCAGTATTTTTTCCTAGTGGTCATTTTCATATTAAACGAATAACTTATCCTCAGTGTTAATAAGTATTGTACACTTATATTTATTATACATTAATTATGAATTACATCGTCCATTCAGATCACAGCCCCGGGTACAGAAGTATCAGTAGATGTGCCCGAAGACACTACTATAGCGTGTGCCTCCATACTTGACAGGGGGAGACTTGTGTATGGGTGAGTGTACAAGTCCCTCAGTATGTGCTGCTTTAACTACACATATTATTTATATCTCTTGTTCAACAGCTCGCTCAATGCATAACCTTTTTACTAAAAAATTATCAGGATTTTTTAATAAAGAATTGAATTGTATTTTTATAGCTGCTAACGTATTAATATTTTATGAACAGAAATAAAAATACTTACACACAGCCAGAGTTTATTGAGTAATGTTTAGTTTATACGAAATTTGTTTTATGTACACGAATTACGTCTACAGTATATATGTATTTCTTAAAAACATATTAAAAATCGCTATTCTCATCACAATAGACGGTGAAAGGAGCTGATGTTAATGTTCTAAAATAATACTAATATACACTACAATATTACTACTCTTCAACAACTAAGGCCATTAATCGTGTGTTTTAGTTTATTACATTCACTAGTTATCAACAACAAGTCATTAGTGTAGGGGCGGTTATTCCTCCTCAAGTGATTAGTTACATAGCAGTTATAGACGGTTTAGATGAGTGGCATAGCTGTGCTGCATGACTTTACTAAATACTTAAATACCAGGAGTTGAAAAGAAGCCTAAAGTGTACCTTGTATTACCGACAATATGGAAACTATTACAGAAAAGCTGTAAAACACTGGATCTATCTCACTGATTACTCACCATGTTTCCAAGATATGTTTCTACTATTTAATTATTTCTAAATACTATTGCAATTTAATATGTTGGGAGGACATCGTAACAGTTGTAGTTAATAAAAAGGAACACCTCATCATTTTAGTAACTATGTAAGAGTCTGACAAACAATGCCATTGACTGCATGATCCACATAAAACACTCCTCACGCTCGTAAAACATCCATCAGTTTGGTCAGGTAATACACAGTCAGTAAACATAATAGCACAAGATGGGTGGCACTGTCTTAAATGTGTTCATAGTAAAACAGAAGAGTAATAATGAATAAGAGATTTAAAACGGTAATCCCCTACTCAGGTTAGGAATATAGTTACGTTATACCCAAAGGTTCACACGTTGAATAGTCCTTACAGTTGGAGATATAAGAACTCATCTGACTGGTAGGCTTAAATACAAAATATTACTCCTAACTTGGCATTAAAATTACACTGTGACTCGACCTTATCTAGATAGGCTAAATTTAACTCCATTTAAGCGCACAAAATGGACGTACAATTATACTTGAATTGTCGTCATGGATGTCCCTGAAGTTCCTGGGACCAGATTTTAAGTTTGTTTTGCAGAGAAATTTATACTAGGTTATTTGAGGTTAGGTTTGGGTGGGTTTGATTTTATTTTTGATTGGGTTAGGCTTGGTTGGGTTCGATTTGATTAGGTTGGGTTTGATTGGCTTAGATTAGGCAGTGTTAGGTTAAGTTAATTGGGCCAGTTCGGGTTTGGTTGAGTTAGATTTGATTTGGTTGATTTAGGTAAGGCTTGATAGGGTTATGTTTGGTTGGATTCGGTTTTGTTGGGTTAGATTGGATTTGGTTGGAATAAATAAAGTAAATATGAATAATCACACTTAGTCCAGAAACAACCTTTTTTATTTACTTTTTTCAGAATTTCATAGTGGTAAAAGTTTAGTTGATAATCTCGTGTTCAGTTTTAGTACGGTGAAGGTATTGTACAGTTTATTTTAGCATCACCTAAATATTGTTTGTATCAGTTTCTGTATTCGTTATCAATTTAATTATTATTTTACGTGTATTCATTTATGTTGTACATTATATTCTATTATATTAGTCGCCATTTTTACGAAAACATTTATCTTTATAAACCTAAATTTTGAAATTTACGAACTTTAAACTTGACTCTTTGCTTTAAATAGTTGAATGGAAAAAATAATATATTGCATACACCCAGAACAGGAACCCACGCACCTCAGGTTTAAATTTTGGACAATATCAACGGGTTTATTTAGTATATGATTCATAAGTTATTGTTCACGCTTCTGTTGAAGGATTTTTTATTTAATCGTAGTATGTGTGTTTGTGGGGTGTTATGTGTGGGTGTATGTTTGTGGGGGTTTGTATGTGTGTGGAGGGTGTATGTGTGTGTGTGGAGGTTGTATGTGTGTGTGGAGGGTGTATGTGTGTGTGTGTGGAGGGTGTATGTCTTATGGGATGTACGTATGTGTATGTGTGTTAGGTAACTGGTGGTCCCTCTATTCACTCACCCTCTTGTCACCCCCCACTTCCTCACACCCGTCACCCCTCTCACACCCATTTCCCCTCCGTCACAACCGTCACACTCACCCTCCTTTGTCAGCCGTCACACTCCCTCTCCGCCACACCCTCCTTTGTTTATTTCTCTTTGTCACCCGTCACACACCCTCCCCGTCCATCACCCCCCCCCGTCACATACCCTAGTCACAGCCGTCACCCCACGTCACCCTCCCTCCGTCACAGCCATCGCCTCACGTCACTGTACCCAGGGGACAGTAGCCAGACTTACCCTCATCTCATATTGCAGTTTCCTCCCACGGGTGTTAGTTTGTCTGTTGGTGTTTGGTGTTGTGACGGTAACACATGCAGCACAGAGAGACAGACAGGCAGAGAGAGAGATCGGAAGGGGATGTTAAGAGAGAGGGGATAAGAGAGAAAGGGTGTTAGAGGAGAAAGAGAGCAAGGATGGAGAGAGAAGAGAGGGTATGAGAGTAGGCAGATAGACAGACATACACAGATAAGGGGTACATAGAGAGAGAAAGGGTGGAAAGAGAGAAAAGGCGACAAATGGCAGAGAGACACAGAGGGTAGAGAAAGAGAGGGAGGAAGGGGAAAGAGGAGAGCAAGATGGGGTGAGAGAAAGCACTGAGAGAGCGAGGGTGGAAAGAAAGACCGTCTAAAAGAAAGTCTTACATTTTAATAGTTATTCCTGATTCTTTTCAATTTAGAGTCACCTTCACCTTTGTTAGAGTAACTATGGTACATTTCAGCACAGTACAGGTTCACCATAAAGGATACAGAGACCTAAGAACGTGAAGATGATCTTTGCAAAAAACAGCAGGAACGTGAATTTACTCAAGGACTTTCTGAATGTGTGTCAACGTATAGATATCAACCAACATTCATTTATTGGTCGTATTGATTTTTCCCGTCGCAATCTCCTTGATCCTGATACCCGGGATTGACCAGAGCCGTTGATCCGCCACGAGCCCGGGGTAATAAAAGGAGGAAAAGCTGAATTATAAAGGAATATTAAAATGTGTGCCAAAGTATAAACACTACCTAGCATTCATAGATCATATTGATTTTTCCCATCATGGACTCTCTGATTCTGTTATCTGGGAGGATGATGGCTGTTGATCCGCTATAAACGCTGGGTATAAGGGTTTGGATTACACGGGAGACCTCTGGTGGCTAGTAAGAGGGTGGAGGTTCATTGGGTCGATACACGGCGCCAAGTTGACAGCTGCGGCAGACGACACCCCGCGCTACCTCCAACAGTCGTGTGCTAGACGGCGGGGAGTGTAGGTCTCCACGCTCTCTCTCACTAACACAACCCCCTCCACGCTGATATACACTCTTAACACACTCTTGCCCCCTACATGTTTTCACCACACCTTAGAGGCAAGAGCTCAGGGTGAGGAGGACGCCGCCATGGGGTTGGGTTAGCGACGGCACCTCGGGGGGAATTTTTTTTTTATAATTGAAAAGTGACGGGGCCGTGGTGTTGGGTCTTTGTTCAGAAACTTGTGGATTTAAGATGATGGCGTGACGGGTGCTATAGCTGTCTGTGTGTGTGTGTTTGGGTGTGGGCGTGTGAGCCAAGGATACTTACTGTACCCATGTAAACAGATATTGGGAAAGACCCCAGTTCCAAATCGTGAGGGTTTTTATTTGTCCCCCAATCCACGATGGCCAGCGCCCCGGGCACCCAGTCACTGCAACAGCAACAGCAACAACAGCACCTCCAACAGCAACAGCAGCAGCAGGGGCACCACCAGCAGCCACAACAACCACAACCACAGCAGCACCAGCACAAGAGACAAGCCTCCTGTAAGACCAAGAGCACCTCAGCTGACTACGCTAATGTCAGGACCGTGGAGGCATCACAGGTAAGGGCAACACGGCCTTATAACACACTCCAAGTCTCACACCTGGAATCTTCATCAACACACAACACATAACAGGTTGACTAAGGTTAGTACACCAAAATAACACACACACACACACACACACACATTATCACCATAACACGACACCTCACCATAACACGTCCATACAACACCGACAAATTTCAAGGTACAGAATATTTTATCTAAACATTCGCAACCTTAATTTCTCTCCCCTAACTAGTATTAATATATCTATAATTTTCATCGTTTCAGTTTAACTCAAATGTTATTACCAGTGCTTGTTTTTTTTCCTGGAGTATAAAGTTAACCAGAAATAAGCAACGTACTGAACTAAACTCAAAACAATACTATCACTACATATAGTATATCTGACGCCTTCCTTCATTCTGCTCAACAAAATTCTACAAATCAGTTTACTTACCAGGAATATTCCACGTAGGAACCTTTGTGAATCACACCCCAACAATGACGTTTAATTTGAGATTTAAATGGGAGCTTCGTCACCTCTTAAACTGCCAGCCTTTTCCTCATTTATTTAAGTTGTATAGGAAGAAGACGTGAGCTGTACTGTGCTATTTATACGCCACACCATGACTAGGGCGTGGTGAAGCCTGTGGTACATGGACGTGGTAAAGGTTGTAGCGGTGTTCATGGTGTGGTGAATGGGCGTGGGTGTGGTAGTGAAGCTTGTGGTGGTATAGTGAACGTTGTGGTAGATGGTGATGGTTGTGGTAGATAGGAGTGGTACCACGGTGGTGAAGGTTGTGGTAGATGGTTGTGGTAAAGATTGTGGTAGATGGGCGTGGTGGTAAAGGTTGCGGTAGATGGGTGTGGTGAAGGTTGTGGTAGATGGGTGCGGTGAAGGTTGTGGTAGATGGGTGCGGTGGTGGTGTGGTAAATATTGTGGTAAAGGTTGTGGTAGATGGGCGTGAACACTCAACCTTGAAGACACTCAAACACCCCCGCACACAAACCCCCACACGCAAACACCTAATGCTAATGTGAACAAATTCGTTATAGCTTCACCACTTACAGCTGCACTTCAGCCTCACCACTTACAGCTGCACTCTGCGTTGTATAATGAAGCTGTTGAATCAAGTGCTCGTGCCTAGGAAATACACCTAAACGATTCTGTATTCTGATGAAATATACACATGATTTTTTATTCGGCTGAAATGTATACGTATGATTATGTATTTATGCGTTTCTGTAATGTGAAATAAGTATTCTGCTGAAATGTGTATGCATGATTTTATATTCTGATGGAAATTTTTAGGTGTGGTTCTGTATTTTGTTGAAGCATATTCTCCCCAACCCTAACCTTACCTCCCCAACCTTATCCTTATCTCCCCAGCCTTATCCTTACCTCCCCAACCCTAACCTTACCTCCCCAACCCTAACCTTACCTCCCCAGCCTTAACCTTTCCTCCCCTCCCTACCCTACAGACACAAGCAGATGCACCTCACCGTTACATATCAGTAAATGCAATATAGTGATCACGTAAAAAAATATAAATAATGCCGAACAATAACAATGGTTAGGAAACGCTTGAAAAATTATATACTGGGCTACATACATCGTTGCCTTTGTGTTCGGTTATAATATAATTCAACTGTATTTATTTTTTTATTTATCATTTATTTTGTTGTGTTTATTAATTATTTATTTTTATTGTTATTAGTTGTTTCATGTGCCTTTTTTATCAGTATTGTTTTCAAAGTCAAACCGCAGCGTAGGATAATTTTATTTTCAGTACTGTTTTCATGTATAAGTTTATCGTTAATTTCTCATTACTTCTGTTGTCTTAATTGTTAGTTTGACTTATTGTTAGTTCGCAATATTTATTCATTTACTTGAATCTTTTTATTATTGATAACGAAATACTGAAGTTTTTTTATTGTTATCTTTTATTGATTTTTCGATGGTAGACTTTAATTTATGTATGTTGGGTAGTGGATGCGTTCTGTGTTAATGTGCAGTGAATGTCGCGGGTATATTATGTGTATCGTGTGAATCTACTGTAGCGCAGTGAGAATGTGGAGCAAGTGTAGGTTGACTTTTGTGTTTGGTGAGTGTAGGTGTAGTGTGCAGGGCGTATTAAGTAGTGTAGGTGGAGTGTGTGGAGGATTATGTGGTGAAGGTGGAGTGTGTGGAGGATAATGTGGAGTGTGCATGAAGTGTAGTGGGTGTAGGACTGCAGTGTTGTGGGCATGTATAATAAACAACCAGTTTATTGGAAGCAGTCCAAGTAAGACCAGTGTGTGTGTGTGTGTGTGTGTGTGTGTGTGTGTGTGTGTGTGTGTGTGTGTGTGTGTGTGTGTGTGTGTGTGTGTGTGTGTGTGTGTGTGTGTGTGTGTGTGTGTGTGTTGCTGCCCCACTGCCCTTCTGATACATGCATGCATATATATATCCTTACTTGCTCACTCACGCTTATACATACATACATCCACATACACATACATACATACACATACATACATCCACATACACATACACACATTTGATCACTATTAAGGTGCTGTTAAAAGAGCTTGGTGTTCGTAAGTCGTATACTAAATATGGTGTTGTTAGGCAAAATTTAACCAAACCTAACTTACGGTACATTAATTAACATAACGTACCTGTAAGTTCTGTAACCTAACCTAACTTAACCTAACCTGTTCTAACCAAAACTAACTTAACATTACGTTACTTAAGAATCTAACCTGGTCTAATTTAACCTAGCTTAATTAGCCTGATCTAATTTATCAACCTAATCTAGCCTGACCTGACCTGACAGGATATTAGGACTTTAAAAAAAACGGGACTCAGGGATTTTGTCCACTGAAAATAACTGATGAGAATTTTATCTACTGAAAATATCTAGTGAGATTTTTATCCATTGCGAAATCGTACAGCAGTATTTCTTCTTTTGGGGAAACTACAGTACCACGCTAATTTACTCCAGTGGGAAATCAGCTGGTAGATTTTTTTTCCCTCTGTGGAATCCGAAGAAAATAACCTCTTCTTTGTCTCTACCTCATCCCGGCAGTGTTGTTGTTGTGGTGGCGGGAGGCGGAGGTGTCACATGTACAGTAAGAGTCTCGGGTGTTCAGAGTGAGATAGATTTGGCACCAGCGCAGCGCCACGGAGTATCATCAACCAATCAATGTCGACACTTTAAAGATGAACCTCACACGCATATTTACCGGACCAGTTCAGTGGTTCAAATTTGGCAACGAGACCTTTTTTTTGTGGGAGGTTGGTGAATAAAGGTAATATTTGATGAGTAATAACAAAGAAAACGGAGTGTGGGTGAGATAGGCAAACTCAAACAATGTTGCGTAGAAATATTGGAGACTAGAAGTGTACATTAAAACATAAAAGGATCAGGTCAGGGTTCAGATATAGCTGCTAGTTCGGTTTTTTTGGGGGACCCTTTGTGTGGAGACGTTGGTGAATATTTAACGAAAACGGCGTGTGGGTGACAGTCAGACAAGAGACAAACTCAAACAGGATGAAAGACTGGTAATATATATTTTTTCCCTGCGTGCGGGTGCAATGGAAATATTGATGAGAATTCAAAGAAAACGGCGTGTGGGTGACAGTCAGACAAGAGACAAACTCAAACAGGATGAAAGACTGGTAATATATTTTTTCCCTGTGTGCGGGTGCAATGGAAATATTGATGAGAATTTAAATAAAATGATGCGTGGGTGACAGACAGGCAGCAAACTAAAGCTAAACACGAGATAGATGTAGTGTGTACAGTATACTTAAATAAAGATCAATTATTCTCAAGGTTCAAATTTAGCAAGATGTTATTGTTTTATGTTGGAGGTCGCGTACAGTAATGCTTATTATTGATGTCAGAGAAAGATTGGGGCACATTACCATCTTCCCACTGCCACCCACCTCCTTCCCCCCCCTGCTAACCCACCTTCCTTCTCCCCCACCCTGCACCTTACCTTTCCTTCTCTCCCCCACCCTGCACTCCACTCTTTTCCTTCTCCCCACCCTGCACCCACCTTCCTTTCTCCCTTCCTTCACCCACTCTTTCCTTCTCCCCACCCTGCACCCACTCTTCCTTTCTCCTCATTCTGCACCTTACCTTCCTTCTCTCCTCCACCCTGCACCCACCTTCCTTCTCCCTCTCCCTTCACCCACCTTCCTTCTCCCCCACCCTTCACCCACCTTCCTTCTCCCTCTCCCTTCACCCACCTTCCATCTCCCCCACCCTCCACTCGCCACCCTCCTTCCTTCACCTCTATCCTCTGAAATTTTGAGCTGAATGCGCCACTGACTCATCGTATATTTTAGAAACCGAGAAAGAGACTGTAGTTCTATTTAGGAAACATTGGAGCATTTCTGTACATTGAGTTACAGTGGAGCATTTCTGTACTCATTAAGGTACATTGGAGCATTTCTGTATCGTTATGGTAGTACATTGGAGCATTTAATTACTCATTAAGGTACATAGGAACATTTATGTATTCGTAAACGTACATTGGAGCTTTTTAATATGTACTAAAACTAACTTAAACTTATCCAAACTTAACAACCTAACCCTAACCTAACCTTATCCAACTTAACCCAACCCAACTTAACCCAACTTGACCAAACGTAACGTAACCAAACCAAACCTAAACTAACCTCACATAACCAAACAACAAATATAAAATGACTATCTAATCTAACCTAATCCGACACCTCGAAACACAGAGGCTGACGTTATGACGAACTAGGTCAAGAACGACCAGTCAGCACACGCCAGACCCACAAACGCGTGGATTTTTGCCAGAGTGCGTCCGTGAGGAGGAGGAGGTGGAGGGGGGTAGTCATGAAGACAGCACGCCATTGTAACTCCTCTAAGTGCACCATTGTACCGCTGTAGTGAGTGAGTGACCCCCCCCCCCCACTTAACAGGCAGACACGAACCTAGTAGATTGTAAGTGCCTCATTATAAGTGAAGGGACAAAGGAGTGTGTGCTTGATAAGTACGATGGTGGTAATATTTGCTTTATTTATTATTATTATTATTATTATTATTATTGTTGTTATTATTATCATCATTATTTACATATCACTTGAATTACTTAGTTTTTATCATTATTATTATTATTAGACTCCACCGCATTTGACAGTGTGTACCCTTGTGCTTTGTCTTAAGTGCGCACGAGACTATGTTAAGAATATCACTTATACCTAGATATATCTCTTAAAGTTTAATAGGCCATGAGTGGTTTATTATTATTGTTATAAGCATTATTATTATTTTATTATTATTATTATTATTTTATTTGATGGTACTAGCAAGTTAAGGGAGGGAGAGTTGCTTATTCCTTCGCTTTTTCACCTCATACCACGTCTCTTGTCCCCTCACATCCCACTCTCTTGTCCCCTCACACCCCACTCTCTTGTCCCCTCACACCCCACTCTCTTGTCCCCTCACACCCCACTCTCTTGTCCCCTCACACCCCCACTCTCTTGTCCCCTCACACCATGCCATTCTCCCGTCACACCCCTCATGGGACTTCCGGGGCGTGTGGGGAGGAGGGGGGGTGAAAGGTGAGGGGTCCGGAGGGGAAGGTGGGATGTCCATAACGACCATAAATCCTGGGACATCCGATACCAACTTCCCCCCTCACCTCCCTCCTCACTCTCCCCTCACCCCTCACTCAACTCCCACGGTTCGACCCCCCCCCCGCCCCTTCCGGCCCATTCTGGTGCCTGTAAATCACTCCACGGCTTGGTGACAAACCTTCTCCCCTCCTCACCTCCTCCCTCATCCCCCCTTCCCTCTCTCCCTCTCATCCCTGGTGTAATTTGGTGATTCACAGGGCTGGTCATATAATGAACTGGTGATCACACGCCTCCCTCCCTCCATCCCCCCTCCGTCTGCTCTGTTAGCCTATGGCCCTAATGAATTGAATTGAAACAGTTTATTTAGCGCTAAAAACACAGATACAGAGTGGATAATAATAACAATATTAACATGGTTGAGCCAGTTGAGAACCTGAACTCTCTTTTAGGCACCTGATACAGTATATACTACAGGTATACATTTATCTCAAGGAAGTATTATGTAACATTTAGTATCATCTGGAATAGTACAATAGCATGGTGGTAATAAGAACATCTCATAATGTTACCACGGTTATCACTTCAATATTTATTTATTTTTTTTATTATTTTTTTATATATACATAAATTACAGTGGAATTGAAAAACATAAGTATAATGGGGGAGCAGTACAACCTGGGTTGTACAGTAATAAGGTTGAACAAGAGGACAGAGCTGTCAAGATTATGTCTAGTTGGCAAATATGTTTATTGCAATGGCAATTACTTATCTATTTACATGATAATTTCCGATAAAACGGTTTTGATGGTACAAAAAAAAACCAGGTACTGTAAATATAGTAAGTGTTACAAGAAATATTAATGCTTAGACAATAGATATTTTTTAAGAGATGATTTAAAGGAAGGGAGAGGAGTCTGGTCGGATGGGTGGGGGTAAGTTGTTCCACACCTTCACACCCTGATATTTTATGGAGGTCTGGGACTGAGAGGAGCGCATTGGGGGTGTCTTTGTAGCTCTGGGTGCCTTAAGTTGTATCTCTGATTATTCCGGAACTGGAAATAATTATTGTCAAGCAAGTGATTGATAGATTTGTAAACAAAGAGGGCACAGCAGTAGGTATTAATATCTTCGAATTTTAAAATTTTCAATATAGCAAATTTCTCGTTTGTGTGATCTGTTTTGTTCAGGTAGGTCATTGTCCGTTCAACTCTTTTGTGCGGTAACCAGAGATTGTGTTTTTGAAGAGCCAGAGGCCCCCCATAGTGTGTGACAGTGTATCAGGTGTTGGTAGACAAGATCATGATAGATATCTTTCATTGCTGTGAGAGTGAGTGACTGTCGAGTGTAATACATGATACTGCACTGTTTATTGACTTTACTGTGAATGGCTTGTATGTGGTTTCTCCAGTTAAGTTTTTGATCAACAATAACTCCGAGGAATTTAGTATTTTGTTCGCGTTTGAGGACTGTATTACCAAGGTACAGGGGGTCCAAGTCTGGGGGTGAGTTTTTCCTTCTGTGAAAGATCGTGTTGTGGGTTTTCTCAAGGTTTATGGTCAGTTTATTACGTATTACCCAGCTCCTGACTTTAGTTAATTCAGTGTTCATAGTTCTCATCAAGGAATGGAGGTTTGAGTTGCTGGCATAGAGATTACTATCGTCTGCAAATAAGTTGTATTTTATGAGTGTGCTGGCGTGGACTATGTCGTTTATGTACAACAAAAACAGTACTGGACCGAGAATTGAACCTTGGGGGACTCCATACAAGATTGGCGAGGAGTCAGATTGGTGATTATTATAGCAGACATACTGCTTCCTGTTGGACAGATATGAGGTAAACCAATTGTGGGACAGGCCCCTAACGCTGTAATGTTCAAGATTTGAAAGGAGGATGGTATGGTCGACAGTATCGAAGGCTTTAGAGAGGTCCAAGAATATACCGACTGTGAACTGATTGTCATCAAAGGAATTTAAGACGTTATTAGTAAAGGATAGCAGAGCACTCTCAGTCGACCTTCTAGCTCTAAATCCAAACTGGGAGTCTGTAAAGATGTTATTGGCATTGCAGAAGGAGTTTAGTCTACTACATGCTAGCTTCTCCAGTATCTTACTCAAGGCTGGGAGGACTGATATGGGGCGGTAATTCTTGAAGAGACCTTTGTCCCCAGATTTTTTATATGCTGGGTGAACTTTAGCAATTTTCAGTTTATCAGGAAAGACACCACTAGTGAAGGAGGAGTTACAAATGTGGAGGAGAACAGGTAGTAATAAGTGGGCTACTTTCTTAATGATGCTTTTTGGTATATTGTCTTCGCCTGCTGCTGCATCTTTGGACATTTTTATGATGGCCAGTAACTCATCTGCTGTGACAGGGGATAGGAACAGCTCGTTTTGCTGTCTGTTTTGCAGGTAGGCTCTAAATTCCTCATGGTGATCTGGGATGCTCTCTGCAAGATTTTTGCCAACATTAATAAA
This sequence comes from Homarus americanus, assembly GCF_018991925.1. Taxonomy (NCBI): domain Eukaryota; kingdom Metazoa; phylum Arthropoda; class Malacostraca; order Decapoda; family Nephropidae; genus Homarus; species Homarus americanus. The sequence goes on along the minus strand of NW_024720811.1, from coordinate 2,105,504 downwards.
ATCCTCTTGTTCTGCTCTTATCGCCTTACTGTACATCCTTTGCGGTACAAAATATAAAAATTAAATTATAAAAAATTAACACTGACACAGAAAAGAAAATTGTGAAAATATTGATACAGTCTGACTTGTATTTATTTATTTACACCCTGTAATATTTTGTAACCTAGACGATACAATATAATTCCCTGTACAGTATTTATCAGTTACAGGTTGCCCCAGGACTCGACAAAACTCACTCGTTTCAATATTATTATTATTACTGTACTGTATTCACTTTGTATCTCTGTATTATCTGACTAAATGAACTTTCAATTTCGGACTACAAAAATAAATATTGACATATCTGAGCCCCAGATAAGCGCCGGGAACTGTTTCAAATGTGAACTTATAAATACTGTAGTTCCATTTATCTACAGGAAATTATTTAATAACTTTGAATAACATGATTAGTATAACAGGTTATATGGTGTTAGTAAATTATAGATATTTATTGAATTTAATTATAGAAAGTATTTTTTGTGAGAAATTGTTGGCTGGAGATTTTAATAATTTTGTGTACACATTAATTTTGGATTGTCTTTGATATAAATTGTTATTATGATTTGGTTGGAAATGTATTAATTGGTGAACCGTTCTGGCTTGGTGAATCTCTCTCTTACTTGGTTCATGATATGGATGGTGATTCAGCCTTAGGAACTTGGTGACATGTTAGTTAAATATAGATGGTGCAGCAGTGTGATGGTGAGGCCCGTGAGAGTTTGGTGATTTAAACGGTTTTATATATATATACATACAGCTGTACTGTATATGTGTGTGTGTGTGTGTGACTGTTATATCTTGGTGATTGAGCTGTGAAGAGATTGGTGATTTGGTTGGGTTATTTTATTTTATTTTTTTTAGCTGAAGTGTGTGTGTGTGTGTGTGTGTGGTGAGTGACGAGGCTAGGTTATTTATACCTGTTAATACCTGGTCTGCTGTTACCTGGCCTACTGTTAACTGTTGATACCCGTTAATACTTGGCTCACTGTTACCTGTTTATATCTGGTCTACTGTTAACTGCTCAAAGCTTGCTTACTGTGAACTGTTCATAGCCGGTCTACTGTTACCTGTTTATAGCTTGACTCCTGTTACCTGTTTATAGCTTGACTCCTGTTAGGTGGTCATAGCTGGGTGACCTTTAGCTTTTATAACCGGGTAACTTTTAGGTGTCATAGACCGTGACATTATCCTTGGTGGTTTATGGCGTTAACCTCCTTTCTTCCTTCTTTCCTTCCCTTCTTCCTTCCTTTCTTCCTCCATCCCCTTCTTCCTTCCTTCACTCCATCTCCCTCTTTCCTTTCTTCCTTCGTTTCCTCCCTCCCCCCTTCCTTCCTTCCCTTCTTCCTTCCTCTCTTCCTTCCTTCCCTCCAACTCTTTCCTTCCTTCCACTCTCCCTCTTTCCTTCTTTCCTTACCTCCCTCTCCTTTCTTCCTTTCCCCTCCCTCCCTCCTTCCCTCCCTCCTCCTCCCTCCTCCCTCCCTCCTCCTCCCCTCCCTCCCTCCTCCTCCCTCCCTCCCCTCCTCCCCCTCCCTCCCTCCTGTGCCCCTAACACGGGATAGACCAACCACCCGAATGGATAGGTAAATAGATAGAGAGAGAGATGGGGAGGAACAATGTAGAGAGAGAGAGAGAGAGAGAGGTGGGAGGGAACGTAGGTAAAGAGAGAAAGACAAAGATAAAAGACAGAAAGAGATAAAGACAGAAAAGAGATAAAAGAGAGAGAGCCGCCACATCACCCAGGCCTCAATAATACTGTGTAGCCCCCAGAGAGAGAGAGAGTATAGACTGTGTCCACAATACAGACTCACAATGTGTACCTCTCTCTCTCTCTCTCTCTCTCTCTCTCTCTCTCTCTCTCTCCTCTCTCTCTCTCTCTCTCTCTCTCTCTCTCTCTCTCTCGTGTACTTCCTGCGTGTACACACCTCCCTTTAACTCTCTCTTTGTACTTTATGAATCTGTGTACACTCTGCTCACTGTACACCTACTTTATGTACACACTGTCTGTACTGATGGTAAAATACCCTAACGCTAACCTAATGCTAACCAAACCTAACCTAATGCTAACCAAACCTAACCTAACGCTAACCTAATGCTAACCAAACCTAACCTAATGCTAACCAAACCTAACCTAATGCTAACCAAACCTAACCTAATGCTAACCAAACCTAACCTAATGCTAACCAAACCTAACCTAACCTAATGCAAACCTCCCCCACCCCCAGGTAGTATTAGTAATCATAAATTGTTATAAGGTTGGGCCTAGTTTTAACATACTATTACTGCAACAACTACTACTATTTTTTTTAAACGTGGCCTCCAGCCTCCCCCAATAGCCACACCTTCGCCGCCATTTTATTACCTTACCTTAAAATTAAATATCCTAATACATGAGTAGCTATCCTAGCTGTGTTGAATTAGTTGAGCCGCAGATCTATGCGGCATTCAGTGACTGTAGCCTCATAGTCAATATCTGCAGCTGTTGTCGGCTTTGGAGCCGAAGCTCTCGTTCCTCTAAGGCAGAGCAAAGCAGACCGAAGGAGAGAGAAGGACAGTCGACATCTCATCTAGGCTGTAACATAACTTCTGGGCTGCTGCTTCTGTCTGGAGATCACCTTCGCGAGTCTGGCGTAGAAACATCTTGCACTTAGTCCCATCCCACCAGAGGTTGTGAACACTAGAGGAGTGAAGCTGCCTTGTTCTAGGTTCGAATTCTCTCCCCTTATGCCCTTATCTTGTCGTTCTCGTTCCACCTGTGTGCAGCATCGAGAGCTAAGTTACGGTGACATGCGGCCATGGGATCAAAGATCCTGATGTCGAAGAAGGCTCCCTGTCCCCGCATCCAGAATCCTCGAGCACTGATGTCAACACGGGCTTCGTTGGATGTGTTTGAAGTCCTGTGTTGGAAAATCTCACAGTCCAATGGAAGGAGGGTCGGTTCTACCATGACGTCCCGGCAGATTTCCTTCAACATATTTGCTGTGAGATCCCTTACTTCGTCATGCCTCATGCATATGAAGCCCCCCTTCTTGCACACCATGGCGTGATCGGCGTCATAGGAAGAGCCACACATGCATTGGGAAGGCAAACCTTCCACTGGCCTACTGTACCTTAGAGCATTGGCACCTGTAAATTCTTGTTTATTGAGACTGAAACCATTTGCCCTTATCGGTAACGTAGTTAACCAGTTCGAGGCGCCCACCTCCTGCGCTATAGCTACTTTTTTTTCAAATTCTCTGGTACTTGCAGCAACAGTTGCTGCAACTTATCCCTTTGGCTGTGCTGTCGTTCTGTCGTAATGGACCTTCGAATCTTGTTTACTTCGCTGGTATCCACCTCCCCTGTTGCGTTCTGAGCTATTATGTGGTCCGTGAGGGCTGCCGTGAGCTTAACTGAGTTTTGATGTTCGGTGGCAGCAATCTCCTGGTTTGGTCATTCCCATACCTCCCAGTCTCGGTGGTAGTGCAAGGAGTGATCTTTCTGCTGGGGTTAAGTGAGGGTGTTTCACTAATTTGGGAATGAAATTGACGCTGATAGCTTCTTCCAGAGGGTGGAGGAGGGGACAGGGATATTGCGCTTCAGGTAGTTCCAGGGATGCTTGACTCCATGAGTGAATGCCGCAAAAGCCGCATGTGGCTTGGTGCTAGCAATCTTTGACAGTCGTGCCAATTACTGCGCCTAGGTGTCTTTGTCCTTCCTTTACTACTACTACTACTACTACTACTACTACTTATAATGATTCCTCCAATCAAATTTTATACCAGACATTGTTGAGAGTAAACGTGAGGTCAATAATCATTCCTATATTTGCATTTATACCACTAATTAGAGAACCTGGGTTTACCTGCGTTATTACTTTACGTTTTTTTTTTAAGCACAGAGATCGTTATGTAGACGATGATTAATGTCAGGTGTCGTTAAGAAAAACAGAATATAGTGTTTCAAACGGGTGGGGGGGGGGGGAGTGAACAGGGAAAAACGTCTACAGGGATTTATTTTTTTATTTTTTCAGGGTAACTTTTTCGGTCCTCAACTCGTGTGGAAATTTGCATACCACAGTGTAATATTTTTCTTTAGCCTTGTCCTTGTCCCTTTTTCCTTCCCTCTTCGTTCTTCCTCCTCCTCCTCGTTCCTTCTTTCTTCCTTCTAATCCTCCTCCCTTTCCCTTTTCATCCTCTCTTCCCATCTTCTTCCACACCTTTCTCCTTTCTCCTGTTCTTCCTCTTCCCTCCTCCATCTCCTCCACCTCTCTGTTGCAGGAAAGTGGGTCAGGTGAGGGAAGGAAGGAGAGAGAGAGGGAGGAGACACAGTGTACTAACAGCTTTTGTTTTTAAACCCTATGATAACTTTTAACCTCACTACTGTTTACTTTCTGGACGGGTGAAGTTTGTTGTTGTTTGTTTGCAAGTGTCATGTTTACTGTTTGTTTGTTTGGGATTTTTTTTTTGTAATGTCACTTGTATATTGATTTATTGTTTATTGTACGTACGTTATTATTTATACATTATACAGGATATAGCTACCTGCGTATTATTTGTTGTATTTCGTGAATTTTTACTCTCTCTCTCTCTCTCTCTCTCTCTCTCTCTCTCTCTCTCTCTCTCTCTCTCTCTCCGGTACACTCAGCTGGGAAATATTACAGGCAAAACATGCGTGGTAGAGTAACTTACCTGGCTAATTCACCTGAGTGCTAGGCTGGTTCACACTTGTAGCTTGAACACACACACACACACACACACACACACACACACACACACACACACACACACACACACACACACACTCATATTTGGCAGGTATGTGACTTAATGTAATTGGTAGGATCCAATCTCTCTCTCTCTCTCTCTCTCTCTCTCTCTCTCTCTCTCTCTCTCTCTCCTGTGGTCTGATAGCGGTGAGTTACCTTTGAGTTCCGACATTTTGGATATTCCACTATTTTTAACTTTTCAGTGTTTATTGAAGCTGTTTTTCCCTTCCCAGTATTGGACCCGTTCCAGTGTTATTCCCGTTCCAATGTTATTCCCGTTCCAATGTTATTCCCGTTCCAATGTTATTCCCGTTCCAATGTTATTCCTATTCCAGTGTTATTCTCATCTCAATTTTATTCCTGTTTCAGTATAATTCCCGTTCCAGTATTCCTGTTCCATAACTATTATTCATGGCCCAGTATTCCCATTCCAGTATGTCCGCATCAAGATTATTCATGACCCAGTATTATTCCAAATTCCAGTATTCCCGTTCCAGTATTTTCGCTATTTTTAACATAGAGCGTTACTACACACGCATTAACAGTAGAGTGTTGGGTTATGTGGTGGTGGTGATGGTGGCGGAGGTGGTGGCGGTGGTGATGGTGGTGGAGGTGGTGGCGGTGGTGATGGTGGCGGAGGTGGTGGCGGAGGTGATGGTGGCGGAGGTGGTGGTAGTGATGGTGGCGGAATTGGTGGTGATGGTGGTGGATGGTGGCGGAGGTGGTGGTGGTGGTGATGGTGGTGGAGGTGGTGGCAGTGAGTGATGGTGGCGGAGGTGGTGGTGATGGTGGCGGAGGTGGTGGCGGTGGTGATGGTGGTGGAGGTGGTGGCGGTGGTGATGGTGGCGGAGGTGGTGGCGGAGGTGGCGGCAGCAGCGGCGACATAAAGACCTGTGGATTTTTAAAAGATATATTGTGTGTTTTGAATTAGAGAGAGAGAGAGAGATGTAGGTAAAGACAAAGTGGTAGAGAGTGAAAAAAGAGAGAAAAGGGAAACGAAAGAGAGAGAGAGAGAGAGAGAGAAGGGTGTAAAAACAAAGGAAAAGAGAGGAGAGAAGTAAAGACAAAGGAAGAGAGAGACTTGGGGGTATTTCCTCACTACCCCCCAATTGTTTGTTTATATACCGTGGGGGATGGAGGGGGAAGGCAGGATATACCCAATAGGGAAGGAAAGAGTAATTAGCGAGAGGTTTACTGGTCATATGGAGCCCCAGTACTAATAGACCCCAAGTAATATGGAGCCCCAGTACTAATAGACCCCCAGTAATATGGAGCCCCAGTACTAATAGACCCCCAGTAATATGGAGCCCCGGTACTAATAGACTAGTATGGAATGGTACTAATAGACCCCCCAGTAATATGGAGCCCCAGTGCTAATAGACCCCCAGTAACATGGAGCCCCAGTACTATGGGCCCCCCAGTAATATGGAGCCCCAGTACTAATAGACCCCCCAATGTATGGAGCCCCCAGTGCCTAATAGACCCCCGGTAATATGGAGCCCCCAGTACTAATAGACCCCAGTAATAATGGAGCCCCAGTACTAATAGACCCCCCAGTAATATGGAACCCCAGTACTAATAGACCCCCCAGTAATATGGAGCCCCAATTGCTAATAGACCCCCGGTAATATGGAGCCCCAGTACTAATAGACCCCCAGTAATATGGAACTCCAGTACTAATAGACCCCCAGTAATATGGGGCCCCAGTACTAATAGACCCCCAGTAATATGGAACTGGTACTAATAGACCCCCAGTAATATATGGAGCCCCAGTACTAATGAAACTCGGTAATATGGAGCCCCAGTACTAATAGACCCCCAGTAATATGGAGCCCCAGTACTAATAGACCCCCCAGTAATATGGAGCCCCAGTACTAATAGGCTCGGTAATATGGAGCAGTACTAATAGACCCCCAGTAATATGGAGCCCCAGTACTAATAGACCCCCCCGGTAATATGGAGCCCCAGTACTAATAGACCCCCAGTAATATGGGCCCCAGTACTAATAGACTATTAATATGGAGCCCCGGTACTAATAGACCCCCAGTAATATGGAGCCCCAGTACTAATAGACCCCCCCAGTAATATGGAGCCCCAGTACTAATAGACCCCCAGTAATATGGAGCCCCAGTACTAATAGACCCCCAGTAATATGGAGCCCCAGTACTAATAGACCCCCAGTAATATGGAGCCCCAGTACTAATAGACCCCCAGTAATATGGAGCCCCAGTACTAATAGACCCCCAGTAATATGGAGCCCCGGTACTAATAGGCTCCGGTAATATGGAGCCCCGGTACTAATAGGCACCAGTTCTAATGGATCCCAGGTAGAGATAGGTAGGTAGGGAGAGACGGATGGAGGGAGGAAGGTAGGCAGGGAGACAAGTAGGTAGGTAACGTAAGGGCGGAGGAAAGTGGAAAGGCAGGGAGGGAGGGAGGTAGGCAGGGAGACAAGTAGGTAGATAGGTATGTAAGGAGAGAGGCATGATGAGAGGGAGGGAAGAACGATAACATCTCGGCAGGTAATGAACATCACCTCACCTGACGACGGCGTGACTCACCTTCATGTTGAGATACACCATCATGCTAATTAACAACCACCTGCTAAATTGACCCGCACCTCAGGTAATATGTCTAAATACTGCTACCGTATGCATTCAGCGGCAAAATCTGGATTAAATTAGAGCTTTATTGACTCGTGCCTGGTTGTATAATAATAATAATGATGATAATACTCTGCATGTGTGTAGTGTGTGTGTGTGTGTGTGTGTGTGTGTGTGTGTGTGTGTTTCAGCACCGTAGCTTCAAGACCACGGAACCTGGAGACCTGTAACTTTGCATGCTTACTGATATGGTTAAAAAGAGTCCTTCACCCCCTCTATTATGATATGCTTTCCGTATGATCAGAATTTCAGGCTGTAGAGTTGTAGACAAAACAACACACTTACACACAGTTTATTAGTAGAGGGAAATGTGTATAAAATAGAATGAAAATACAGTGTTGTAAAAAAAATACTACACTTAGGTACTTCTTAATATTACAACAAAATCATTTACCTATGAGAGGAACCGTCAACAGTCACGAAAATTAACATGGCTGGCGGAGCTCGGCGTCACATTCCGTAGATTCCAGATGGAAAAGATAATCATAAAAGTGATGTTACGCCAAATGGATTCCTCCTGCGGTTTTTCTCATTTTCACCAACTCGGAAACTTTTTACCTTCTATGGAGAAATTTTCCCAAGTTTGTAGTTCAGATGCGCAACTGTCGTCAAGTATTACAGAAGAAAAACATTATATCTTTCAGTCTGGTTTATTTTGTGTCCGTTTTTTAATCATCTTTTCTTTTACTCGTGTTTTAGTTTTTATTGTTGTCACCATGTCAGTTGTTGGCTTAGGTCAGTGACTCTTGTACCCTGTTTAACCCACATTTTATTTTGACAACTTTATTGACAAGATTGTGGTACAGCTTTGCCTAATATGTGTAGTTCAGTCAGATCTTGACACTGGGGGTGCTATTACTGTTCCCTGCCACATAGGACAGAGGTTCATACACAACAAGAAGTAATAGTGTAGAGCAAAATTGAGGACTAATCAGTGTGGACTAGTAAATTTAGGATAAGCAGCCAGAATATCCTCAATGACTCCTGATTCAATGTGGTAGTTACATAGTTAATGATGGTGTTTGACTGGAGCTGGAGACCATATTGCTGGAGGCCAAGAGTTACAGGTACTGGAGGAAGTGGAAACCAGGTGATGCTGGTGGTGGTGGTGGTGGAAGGCAGACGAGGGGAGGTGGAGGAGGTGGCTCAAGTGAGGTGTTCATGTGGTGGTGAGAGCGGTGAGAGCTCTCACTGAGGGGAGAGGGAGGGGAAGCCGCCAGGGAGAGAAGGATTCGAGAGGCGTTGGAGATGAGAGAGGAATGAGAAGAGGAGGATGGCAGGAGAGGGAAGGAGAGAGATGAAAGAGGAGGAGGAATGGAAAAATGAGTGAGGGAAGAGAACGGGGGAGGGGTGAATAGAGAGAAAAGAAGATGAAATAGGAGAAGGAAATACAAGAGAAATTACGATAGAGAGAAAGATAAACGAGGGAAGAAGAGAGAAGGGAATAGTAGACATGAAACACATCATGATAAAAGTGTGAAGATGAAGTGAACGAGGAGGAAAAGGGGAGATGCGAGAGAGGGAGAGATTTAAGAAGAGGAACTGAGAAAGATAATGATTCAAACGTGTAGTAAGAGAAGGGGACGAGACGAGACAGTGTGAAAGAGAAGAAAAGTGAGAACAGGGAAGAGGAGAATGTGGGAGACGAAGAAGAAGAGAGAGAGAGGAATTGAATTGAAACAGTTTATTTAGCCAGAAAAACACAGATACAGAGTGGATAATAATAACAATATTAACATGGCTGAGCCAGTTGAGAACCTGAGCTCTCTTTTAGGCACCTGATATATACTATACATTTATCTCAAGGAAGTATTATATAACATTTAGTATCATCTGAAATAGTACAATAGCATGGTGGAACTAAGAACATTCATCTCTTACAATTAATCTGGTGTTGGGTTAGGTAAAGGGGGGGGGGGTAAATATTCTCTCTCTCTCTCTCTCTCTCTCTCACTATCCAGGTGTTGAGGTAGGTAAGGAGTAGTAAATATTGCAATGTGTGTGTATTTCTGTATAAAGACTAGGTATTCATATTCGTCGCCTGCCACCCGGGATTCTCATATGATTCCTAAGTTGAGTTTTTCCTCGTGACTCGAAACTAAGTTGATTTAGTCATGTAAGTGTTTAAGTGAAGTACTTTTTACTTTATCTCTTTCCTCACTTATTAGTTTACCAGTGTGTGTGTTGGTTCATTATCACACAGTGTTAACAAGTACTGGACATGTACAGTACGGAGCTCTTGGTTAAGTTTGGTCTTGAAGGAATTCACTTTTAGTGCTGTCATAATTACAAGTGACACATGACTGCGGGATCTCTCTCTCTCTCTCTCTCTCTCTCTCTCTCTCTCTCTCTCTCTCTCTCTCTCTCTCTCGTGTTATCTATCTCTCTCTCTTTCTCTCGTGTTATCTATCGTGTTATCTCTCTCTTTCTCTCTCTCTCTCTCTCTCTCTCGTGTTATCTCTCTCTCTCTCTCTCTCTCTCTCTCTCTCTCTCTCTCTCTCGTGTTATCTATCTCTCTCTTTCTATCGTGTTATCTATCTCTCTCTCTTTCTCTCGTGTTATCTATCTCTCTCTCTTTCTCTCGTGTTATCTATCTCTCTCTCTTTCTCTCGTGTTATCTATCTCTCTCACTCTGTCTCTTATCTCTCATTCTTTATCTTTCGGTATCTTAATCTCTATCTCTCTGTCTCCCACTTTCTATATTAGTGTGTGGCTTTGTGGGTCATTAAGTTTACCTTGTCATACTTCCAACCCAACCCAACCCAACCCAACGTAGTTATACTGTATATGTCAAGCGTCAGGGGTCAAAAAATACCAATGTTGGTTTTCAAAAAGGTGAATAATTAGGTCAAAACATGGAATATTAAATATGCAAATGAAGTTAACTTGTAATGATATGCAGATGAGGTCAGAATACAATACCCCTCACCTGTCTCCCCCTCTCCCCTCCCCTCTTCCCCTCTCTCCCCCATCCCCCCTCTCCCCCCCTTCCCCTCCCCCCCTCCCCACCTCTGTCTCCCCCATCAGTCAGAGTGCCCTTTAAGGTCTTGTAGGGTCGCGTCTGGCACTGCCCCCCCCCATACTCTCATACCTGGCACTGTTATGATAGGTGCCTGCTGGTGGGTATGATATATAATGGGTATGCTTAGTTGTTTGTGGGTATTGTAGGCACTATACTAGGTGATATATTTGGTTATATCACCACTCTTATGTGGAGTGGGGTATATCAGGTATAGTGAGTGGGGTATATCAGGTATAGTGAGTGGGGTATATCAGGTATATTGAGTGGGGTATATCAGGTATTTTGAGTGGGGTATATCAGGTATATTGAGTGGGATATATCAGGTATATTGAGTGGGGTATATCAGGTATATTGAGTGGGATATATCAGGTATATTGAGTGGGGTATATCAGGTATAGTGAGTGGGGTATATCAGGTATAGTGAGTGGGGTATACTAGATCCGTTGAGAGGGATATAGTGAGACATACTGACATACTGGGGGGGGTTATACCGGGGACCTCATACTGGTGTCAGGAGAGTGAGTGGGAAT